>NW_027314752.1:14583257-14885227 GCF_023375885.2 Dermacentor andersoni
CTCTCAAGATAACCTTTCAGGTGACATGTCGCACGTCTTAATCAATAATCTTCCTTTGTTCATCAAGGCGGAAGTTTTCGTCTAATGTCCGGAAAGAAAATCCGGGCAAGCAAATTCGTTAAATGCAATATATCATGTAGTATGTGAAACGGATTCCACAGCGACGCCTCATAGCAGCATGATTTAAAATTCAGAACATTTTCTCTTCAAAGGATGCGACACTGCGTTTCTCTCAAGACAACGTTTCAGGTGTCATGTCGCACGTCCTAATCAATAACCTTCCTTTGTTCATCTAGGCGGAAGTTTTCCTCTAAAGTTGGAAAGAAAATACGGGCCAGCCAATTCGTTAAATGCAATATTTCATGTAGTATGTGAAACGTATTCCACAGCGACGCCTCATAGCTGCGAGATTTATAATTCATAACATTTTCTCTTCAAAGGAAGCGAAACTGCGTTTCTCTCAAGGCAACCTTTCAGGTGTCATGTCGCACGTAGTAATCAATAACATTCCTTTGTTCATCAAGGCGGAAGAGTTCCTTTAATATCGCGAAAGAAAATCCGGGCCAGCCAATTGGTTAAATGCAATATATCATGTAGTTTGTGAAACGTATTCCACAGCGACGCCTCATAGCTGCGTGATTTAAATTCTGAACATTTCCTCTTCAAAGGAAGCGCCATTGCGTTTCTCTCAAGACAACCTTTCAGGTGTAATGTCGCACGTCTTAATCAATAACCTTCCTTTGTTCATCAAGGCGGAAGTTTTCCTCTAATGTCCCGAAAGAAAATCCGGGCAAGCAAATTCCTTAAATGCAATATATCATGTAGTATGTGAAACGTATTCCGCAGCGACGCCTCATAGCTGCGTGATTTAGAATTCAGAACATTTTCTCCTCAAAGAAGCGCCACTACGTTTCTCTCAAGACAACCTTTCAGGCGTCATGTCGCACGTCTGAATAAATAACCTTCCTTTGTTCATCAAGGTGGAAGTTTTCCTCCAATATCTTTAAAGAAAATCCGGACCAGCAAATTGGTTAGATGCAATATATTAGGCAGCATGTGTAACGTATTGCACAGCGACGCCTCATAGTTCTGTGATTTAAAATTCAGAACATTTTCTCTAAAGGAAGTGCCGCTGGGTTTCTCTCAAGACAACCGTAGAGGTGTGATGTCGCACGTTCTAATCAATACCCTTCCTTTGTTCATCAAGGCAGAAATTTTCCTCTAATATCACTAAAGAAAATCAGGGTCTGCAAATTGGTTAGATGCAATATATTTTGTAGCATGTGTAACGTATTCCCCTGCGACGCCTCAAATCTGCGTGATTTAAAATTCTGAACATTTTCTCTTCACAGAAAGCGCCACTGCGTTTCTTACAAGAGAACCTTTGGGGTGTCATGTCGCACGTCTGAAGAAATAACCTTCCTTTGTTCATCAAGGCGGAAGTTTTCCTCTAATATCATTAAAGAAAATCCGGGCCAGCAATTTGGTTAGCTGCAATATATTAGGTAGCATATGTGCGACGTATTCCACAGCGACGCCTCATAGCTGCGTGATTTATAATTCTGAACATTTTCTCTTCAAAGGAAGCGTAACTGTGTTTCTCTTAAGACAACCTTTGAGGTGTCATGTCGCACGTCTTAATCAGTAACCTTCCTTTGTTCATCAAGACGGAAATTTTCCTCTAATATCACTAAAGCAAATCTGGGGCAGCAAACTGATTAGATGCTATATATTATGTAGCATGTGTAACGTAGTCCACAGCGACGCCTTATAGCTGCGCGATTTAAAATTCAGAACATTTTCTCTTCAAAGGCAGCGCACTGCGATTCCCTCAAGACAACCTTTCAGGTGTCATGTCGCACGTCCTAATCAATAACCTTCCTTTCTTCATCAAGGCGGAAGTTTTCCTCTAATATCATTAAAGAAAATCCGGGCCAGCAAATTCGTTAAATGCAATATATCATGTAGTATGTGAAACGTATTCCACAGCGACGCCTCATAGCTGCGTGATTTAAATTCTGAACATTTCCTCTTCAAAGGAAGCGCCATTGCGTTTATCTCAAGAGAACCTTTCAGGTGTCATGTCGCACGTCTAAGTCAATAACCTTCCTTTGTTCTTCAAGGCGCACGTTTTTCAGTAATATCGTAATTAAAAAATCCGGGCCAGCAAATTCGTTAAATGCAATATATCATGTAGTATGTTAAACGTATTCCACAGCGACGCCTCATAGCTGCGTGATTCAAAATTCTGAACATCTTCTCTTCAAAGGATGCGACACTGCGTTTCTCTCAAGACAACCTTTCAGGTGTCATGTCGCACGTCTTAATCAATAACCTTCCTTTGTTCATCAAGGCGGAAGTTTTCCTCTAATATCCCGAAAGAAAATCCGGGCAAGGAAATTCGTTAAATGCAATATATCATGCAGTATGTGAAACGTATTCCACAGCGACGCCTCATAGCTGCGTGATTTAACATTTTGAACATTTTCTCTTCAAAGGAAGCGACACTGTGTTTCTCTCAAGACAACCTTTCAGGTGTCATGTCACACGTCCTAATCAATAACCTTCCTTTGTTCATCAAGGCGGAAGATTTCCTCTAATGTCCCGAAAGAAAATCCGGGCAAGCAAATTCCTTAAATGCAATATATCATGTAGTATGTGAAACGTATTGCACAGCGATGCCTCATAGCAGCGTGATTTAAAATTCAGAACATTTTCTCTTCAAAGGATGCGACACTGCGTTTCTCTCAAAACAACCTTTCAGGTGTCATGTCGCACGTCTTAATTAATAACCTTCCTTTGTTCATCAAGGCGGAAGTTTTCCTCTAATGTCCCGAAAGAAAATCCGGGCAAGCAACTTCGTTAAATGCAATATTTCATGTAGTATGTGAAACGTATTCCACAGCGACGCCTCGTAGCTGCGCGATTTAATATTCTGAACATCTTCTCTTCAAAGGAAGCGAAACTGCGTTTCTCTCAAGATAACCTTTCAGGTGACATGTCGCACGTCTTAATCAATAATCTTCCTTTGTTCATCAAGGCGGAAGTTTTCGTCTAATGTCCGGAAAGAAAATCCGGGCAAGCAAATTCGTTAAATGCAATATATCATGTAGTATGTGAAACGGATTCCACAGCGACGCCTCATAGCAGCATGATTTAAAATTCAGAACATTTTCTCTTCAAAGGATGCGACACTGCGTTTCTCTCAAGACAACGTTTCAGGTGTCATGTCGCACGTCCTAATCAATAACCTTCCTTTGTTCATCTAGGCGGAAGTTTTCCTCTAAAGTTGGAAAGAAAATACGGGCCAGCCAATTCGTTAAATGCAATATTTCATGTAGTATGTGAAACGTATTCCACAGCGACGCCTCATAGCTGCGAGATTTATAATTCATAACATTTTCTCTTCAAAGGAAGCGAAACTGCGTTTCTCTCAAGGCAACCTTTCAGGTGTCATGTCGCACGTAGTAATCAATAACATTCCTTTGTTCATCAAGGCGGAAGATTTCCTTTAATATCGCGAAAGAAAATCCGGGCCAGCCAATTGGTTAAATGCAATATATCATGTAGTTTGTGAAACGTATTCCACAGCGACGCCTCATAGCTGCGTGATTTAAATTCTGAACATTTCCTCTTCAAAGGAAGCGCCATTGCGTTTCTCTCAAGACAACCTTTCAGGTGTCATGTCGCACGTCTTAATCAATAACCTTCCTTTGTTCATCAAGGCGGAAGTTTTCCTCTAATGTCCCGAAAGAAAATCCGGGCAAGCAAATTCATTAAATGCAATATGTCATGAAGTATGTGAAACGTATCATGTAGTATGTATCTTAATAACCTTCCTTTGTTCATCAGGGCGGGCGTTTTCCTCTAATATCGTTAAAGAAACTTGGGGCTGCCAAATTGGTTAAACGCAATGTATTATGTAATATTTGTAACGTATTGCACAGCGACGCCTCATAGCTGCGTGATTTAAAATTCAGAACATTTTCTCTTCAAAGGAAGCGCCACTGCGATTCTCTCAAGACAACGTTTCAGGTGTCATGTCGCACGTCTGAATAAATAACCTTCCTTTGTTCATCAAGGTGGAAGTTTTCCTCCAATATCTTTAAAGAAAATCCGGACCAGCAAATTGGTTAGATGCAATATATTAGGCAGCATGTGTAACGTATTGCACAGCGACGCCTCATAGTTCTGTGATTTAAAATTCAGAACATTTTCTCTTCAAAGGAAGTGCCGCTGGGTTTCTCTCAAGACAGCCGTAGAGGTGTGATGTCGCACGTTCTAATCAATACCCTTCCTTTGTTCATCAAGGCAGAAATTTTCCTCTAATATCACCAAAGAAAATCAGGGTCTGCAAACTGGTTAGATGCAATATATTATGTAGCATGTGTAACGTATTCCCCTGCGACGCCTCAAATCTGCGTGATTTAAAATTCTGAACATTTTCTCTTCACAGAAAGCGCCACTGCTTTTCTTACAAGAGAACCTTTGGGGTGTCATGTCGCACGTCTGAAGAAATAACCTTCCTTTGTTCATCAAGGCGGAAGTTTTCCTCTCATATCATTAAAGAAAATCCGGGCCAGCAATTTGGTTAGCTGCAATATATTAGGTAGCATATGTGTGACGTATTCCACAGCGACGCCTCATAGCTGCGTGATTTATAATTCTGAACATTTTCTCTTCAAAGGAAGCGTAACTGTGTTTCTCTTAAGACAACTTTGAGGTGTCATGTCGCACGTCTTAATCAGTAACCTTCCTTTGTTCATCAAGACGGAAATTTTCCTCTAATATCACTAAAGCAAATCTGGGGCAGCAAACTGATTAGATGCTATATATTATGTAGCATGTGTAACGTAGTCCACAGCGACGCCTTATAGCTGCGCGATTTAAAATTCAGAACATTTTCTCTTCAAAGGCAGCGCACTGCGATTCCCTCAAGACAACCTTTCAGGTGTCATGTCGCACGTACTAATCAATAACCTTCCTTTCTTCATCAAGGCGGAAGTTTTCCTCTAATATCATTAAAGAAAATCCGGGCCAGCAAATTCGTTAAATGCAATATATCATGTAGTATGTGAAACGTATTCCACAGCGACGATTCATAGCTGCGTGATTTAAATTCTGAACATTTCCTCTTCAAAGGAAGCGCCATTGCGTTTATCTCAAGACAACCTTTCAGGTGTCATGTCGCACGTCTAAGTCAATAACCTTCCTTTGTTCTTCAAGGCGCACGTTTTTCAGTAATATCGTAATTAAAAAATCCGGGCCAGCAAATTCGTTAAATGCAATATATCATGTAGTATGTTAAACGTATTCCACAGCGACGCCTCATAGCTGCGTGATTCAAAATTCTGAACATCTTCTCTTCAAAGGATGCGACACTGCGTTTCTCTCAAGACAACCTTTCAGGTGTCATGTCGCACGTCTTAATCAATAACCTTCCTTTGTTCATCAAGGCGGAAGTTTTCCTCTAATATCCCGAAAGAAAATCCGGGCAAGGAAATTCGTTAAATGCAATATATCATGCAGTATGTGAAACGTATTCCACAGCGACGCCTCATAGCTGCGTGATTTAACATTTTGAACATTTTCTCTTCAAAGAAAGCGACACTGTGTTTCTCTCAAGACAACCTTTCAGGTGTCATGTCACACGTCCTAATCAATAACCTTCCTTTGTTCATCAAGGCGGAAGATTTCCTCTAATGTCCCGAAAGAAAATCCGGGCAAGCAAATTCCTTAAATGCAATATATCATGTAGTATGTGAAACGTATTGCACAGCGATGCCTCATAGCAGCGTGATTTAAAATTCAGAACATTTTCTCTTCAAAGGATGCGACACTGCGTTTCTCTCAAAACAACCTTTCAGGTGTCATGTCGCACGTCTTAATTAATAACCTTCCTTTGTTCATCAAGGCGGAAGTTTTCCTCTAATGTCCCGAAAGAAAATCCGGGCAAGCAACTTCGTTAAATGCAATATTTCATGTAGTATGTGAAACGTATTCCACAGCGACGCCTCGTAGCTGCGTGATTTAATATTCAGAACATTTTCTCTTCAAAGGATGCGACACTGCGTTTCTCTCAAGACAACGTTTCAGGTGTCATGTCGCACGTCTTAATCAATAACCTTCCTTTGTTCATCAAGGCGGAAGTTTTCCTCTAATGTCCCGAAAGAAAATCCGGGCAAGCAAATTCGTTAAATGCAATATATGATGTAGTATGTGAAACGTATTCTAAAGCGACGCCTCTTAGCTGCGTGATTCCAAATTCTGAACATTTTCTTTGCTAAAAAAGCGAAACTGCGTTTCTCTCAAGACAACCTTTCAGGTGTCATGTCGCACGTCTTAATCAATAACCTTCCTTTCTTCATCAAGGCGTAAGTTTTCCTCTAATATCATTAAAGAAAATCCGGGCCAGCAAATTCGTTAAATGCAATATATCATGTAGTATGTGAAACGTATTCCACAGCGACGCCTCATAGCTGCGTGATTTAAATTCTGAACATTTCCTCTTCAAAGGAAGCGCCATTGCGTTTATCTCAAGACAACCTTTCAGGTGTCATGTCGCACGTCTAAGTCAATAACCTTCCTTTGTTCTTCAAGGCGCACGTTTTTCAGTAATATCGTAATTAAAAAATCCGGGCCAGCAAATTCGTTAAATGCAATATATCATGTAGTATGTTAAACGTATTCCACAGCGACGCCTCATAGCTGCGTGATTCAAAATTCTGAACATCTTCTCTTCATAGGATGCGACACTGCCTTTCTCTCAAGACAACCTTTCAGGTGTCATGTCGCACGTCTTAATCAATAACCTTCCTTTGTTCACCAAGGCGGAAGTTTTCCTCTAATATCCCAAAAGAAAATCCGGGCAAGGAAATTCGTTAAATGCAATATATCATGCAGTATGTGCAACGTATTCCACAGCGACGCCTCATAGCTGCGTGATTTAACAATTTGAACATTTTCTCTTCAAAGGATGCGACACTGTGTTTCTCTCAAGACAACCTTTCAGGTGTCATGTAGCACGTCCTAATCAATAACCTTCCTTTGTTCATCAAGGCGGAAGTTTTCCTCTAATGTCCCGAAAGAAAATCCGGGCAAGCAAATTCCTTAAATGCAATATATCATGTAGTATGTGAAACGTATTGCACAGCGATGCCTCATAGCAGCGTGATTCAAAATTCTGAACATCTTCTCTTCAAAGGATGCGACACTGCGTTTCTCTCAAGACAACCTTTCAGGTGTCATGTCGCACGTCTTAATTAATAACCTTCCTTTGTTCATCAAGGCGGAAGTTTTCCTCTAATGTCCCGAAAGAAAATCCGGGCAAGCAACTTCGTTAAATGCAATATTTCATGTAGTATGTGAAACGTATTCCACAGCGACGCCTCGTAGCTGCGTGATTTAATATTCAGAACATTTTCTCTTCAAAGGATGCGACACTGCGTTTCTCTCAAGACAACGTTTCAGGTGTCATGTCGCACGTCTTATTCAATAACCTTCCTTTGTTCATCAAGGCGGAAGTTTTCCTCTAATGTCCCGAAAGAAAATCCGGGCAAGCAAATTCGTTAAATGCAATATATGATGTAGTATGTGAAACGTATTCCGCAGCGACGCCTCATAGCAGCGTGATTTAAAATTCAGAACATTTTCTCCTAAAGGAAGCGCCACTATGTTTCTCTCAAAACAACCTTTCAGGTGTCATGTCGCACGTCTTAATCAAAAACCTTCCTTTGTTCATCAAGGCGGAAGTTTTCCTCTAATATCATTAAAGAAAATCCGGGCAAGCAAATTCGGTAAATGCAATAGATCATGTAGCATGTTAAACGTATTCCAAAGCGACGCCTCTTAGCTGCGTGATTCCAAATTCTGAACATTTTCTTTGCTAAAAAAGCGAAACTGCGTTTCTCTCAAGACAACCTTTCAGGTGTCATGTCGCACGTCTTAATAAATAACCTTCCTTTCTTCATCAAGGCGGAAGTTTTCCTCTAATATCGCGAAAGGAAATCCGGGCCAGCAAATTTGTTAAATGCAATATATCATGTAGTATGTGAAACTTATTCCGCAGCGACGCCTCATAGCTGCGCGATTTAATATTCAGAAAATTTTCTCTTCAAAGGATGCGACACTGCGTTTCTCTCAAGACAACGTTTCAGGTGTCATGTCGCACGTCTTAATCAATAACCTTCCTTTGTTCATCAAGGCGGAAGTTTTCCTCTAATGTCCCGAAAGAAAATCCGGGCAAGCAAATTCGTTAAATGCAATATATGATGTAGTATGTGAAACGTATTCCGCAGCGACGCCTCATAGCTGCGTGATTTAAAATTCAGAACATTTTCTCCTCAAAGGAAGCGTCCCTGCTTTTTTCTCAAGACAGCCTTTCAGGTGTCATGTCACACGTGTTAATCAATAACCTTCCTATTTTAATCAAGGCGGAAGTTTTCCTCTAATATCGTTAATGAAAATCCGAGTCAGCAAACTGGTTAGATGCGATATATTGTGTAGCATGTGTAACGTAGTCCACAGCGACGCCTCAGAGCTGCGTGATTTAAAATTCAGAACATTTGCTCTTCAAAGGAAGCCAAAATGCGTTTCTCTCAAGACAACCTTTCAGGTGTCATGTCGCACTTCTTAATCAATAACCTTGCTTTGTTAATCAAGGCGGAAAATTTCCTTTATATCGCGAAAGAAAATCCGGGCGAGCCAATTCGTTAAATGCAATATTTCATGTAGTATGTGAAACGTATTCCACAGCGACACCTCATAGCTGCGTGATTTAAAATTCTGAACATTTTCTCTTCAAAGGAAGCGAAACTGCGTTACTCTCAAGACAACCTTTCAGGTGTCATGTCGCACGTCTTAATCAATAACCTTCCTTTGTTCATCGAGGCGGAAGATTTCCTCTAATTTGCGAAAGAAAATCCAACAAGCAAATTCTTTAAATGCAATATATCGTGCGGTATGTGAAACGTATTCCACAGCGATTCCTCTTTGCTGCGTGATTTAAAATGGTGAACATTGTCTCTTGAAAGGAAGTGCCACTGCGTTTCTCTCAAGACAACCTTTCAGGTGTCATATCGCACGTCTTAATCAATAACCTTCCTTAGTTCATCAGGGCGGGCGTTTTCCTCTAATATCGTTAAAGTAACTTGGGGCCACCAAATTGGTTAAACGCAATGCATTATGTAGTATGTGTAGCGTATTGCACAGCGACGCCTCATAGCTGCGTGATTTAAAATTCAGAACATTTTCTCTTCAAAGGAAGCGCCACTGCGATTCTCTCAAGACAACGTTTCAGGTGTCATGTCGCACGTCTGAATAAATAACCTTCCTTTGTTCATCAAGGTGGAAGTTTTTCTCTAATATCTTTAAAGAAAATCAGGGCCAGCAAATTGGTTAGATGCAATATATTAGGTAGCATGTGTAACGCATTCCACAGCGACGCCTCATAGTTCTGTGATTTAAAATTGAGAGCATTTTCTCTTCAAAAAAAGCGCCACTGCGTTTCTCTCAAGACAACCTTTCAGGTGTCATGTCGCACGTCTTAATCAGTAACCTTCCTTTGTTCATCAAGGCGGATATTTTCCTCTAATATCATTAAAGAAAATCCGGGTCAGCAAACTGATTAGATGCTATATATTATGTAGCATGTGTAACGTAGTTCACAGCGACACCTCATAGCTGCGTGATTTAAAATTCAGAACATTTTAATGCCACTGCGATTCTCTCAAGACAACGTTTCAGGTGTCATGTCGCACGTCTGAATAAATAACCTTCCTTTGTTCATCAAGGTGGAAGTTTTCCTCTAATATCTTTAAAGAAAATCCGGGCGAGAATATTGGTTAGATGCAATATATTAGGTAGCATGTGTAACGTATTCCACAGCGACGCCTCATAGTTCTGTAATTTAAAATTCAGAACATTTTCGCTTCAAAGGAAGCGTCCCTGCTTTTTTCTCAAGACAACATTTCAGGTGTCATGTCACACGTGTTAATCAATAACCTTCCTATTTTAATCAAGGCGGAAGCTTTCCTCTAATATCGTTAAAGAAAATCTGAGTCAGCAAACTGGTTAGATGCAATATATTATGTAGCATGTGTAACGTAGTCCACAGCGACGCCTCATAGCTGCGTGATTTAAAATTCAGAACATTTTCTCTTCAAAGGAAGCGAAACTGCGTTTCTCTCAAGACAACCTTTCAGGTGTCATGTCGCACGTCTTAATCAATAACCTTCCTTTGTTAATCAAGGCGGAAAATTTCCTTTAAATCGCGAAAGAAAATCCGGGCGAGCCAATTCGTTAAATGCAATATTTCATGTAGTATGTGAAACGTATTCCACAGCGACACCTCATAGCTGCGTGATTTAAAATTCTGAACATTTTCTCTTCAAAGGAAGCGAAACAGCGTTACTCTCAAGACAACCTTTCAGGTGTCATGTCGCACGTCTTAATCAATAACCTTCCTTTGTTCATCGAGGCGGAAGTTTTCCTCTAATTTCCGAAAGAAAATCCAAAAAGCAAATTCGTAAAATGCAATATATCATGCGGTATGTGAAACGTATTCCACAGCAACGCCTCATTGCTGCGTGATTTAAAATGGTGAACATTGTCTCTTGAAAGGAAGTGCCACTGCGTTTCTCTCAAGACAACCTTTCAGGTGTCATATCCCACGTCTTAATCAATAACCTTCCTTTGTTCATCAGGGCGGGCGTTTTCCTCTAATATCGTTAAAGTAACTTGGGGCCACCCAATTGGTTAGATGCAATATATTAGGTAGCATGTGTAACGTATTCCACAGCGACGCCTCATAGTTCTGTAATTTAAAATTCAGAACATTTTCTCTTCAAAGGAAGCGCCACTGCGTTTCTCTCAAGACAACCTTAGAGGTGTCATGTCGCGCGTTCTAATCAATAACCTTCCTTTGTTCATCAAAGCGGAAGTTTTCCTCTAATATCACTAAAGAAAATCCGGGCCAGCAGATTGGTTTAATGCAATATATCATGTAGTATGTGAAACGTATTCCACAGCGACGCCTCATAGCTGCGTGATTTAAATTCTGAACATTTCCTCTTCAAAGGAAGCGCCATTGCGTCTATCTCAAGACAACCATTCAGGTGTCATGTCGCACGTCTTAATCAATAACCTTCCTTTGTTCTTCAAGGCGGACGTTTTTCTCTAATATCGTGAATGAAAATCCGGGCCAGCAAATTCGTTAAATGCAATATATCATGTAGTATGGGAAACGTATTCCACAGCGACGTCTCATAGCTGCGTGATTCAAAATTGGGAACATTTTCTCTTCAAAGGATGCGGCACTGCGTTTCTCTCAAGATAACCTTTCAGGGTGTCATGTCGCACGTCTTAATCAATAACCTTCCTTTCTTCTTCAAGGCGGACGTTTTCCTCTAATATCGCGAAAAAAAATCTGGGCCAGCAAATTGGTTAAATGCAGTATCTCATGTAGTATGTGAAACGTATTCCACAGCGACGCCTCATAGCTGCGTGATTTAAATTCTGAACATTTCCTGTTCAAAGGAAGCGCCATTGCGTTTATCTCAAGACAACCATTCAGGTGTCATGTCGCACGTCTTAATCAATGACCTTCCTTTGTTCTTCAAGGCGGAAGTTTTCCTCTAATGTTGGAAAGAAAATCCGGGCCAGCCAATTCGTTAAATGCAATATTTCATGTAGTATGTGAAACGAATTCCACAGCGACGCCTCATAGCTGCTTTATTTAAAATTCAGAACATTTTCTCTTCAAAGAAAGCGAAACTGCGTTTCTCTCAAGATAACCTTTCAGGTGTCATGTCGCACGTCTTAATCAATAACTTTCCTTTGTTCACCAAGGCGGAATTTTTCCTCTAATGTCCCGAAAGAAAATCCGGGCAAGCAAATTCGTTAAATGCAATATATCATGTAATATGTGAAACGTATTCCACAGCGACACCTCATAGCTGCGTGATTTAAAATTCTGAACATTTTCTCTTCAAAGGAAGCGAAACTGCGTTACTCTCAAGACAACCTTTCAGGTGTCATGTCGCACGTCTTAATCAATAACCTTCCTTTGTTCATCGAGGCGGAAGTTTTCCTCTAATTTGCGAAAGAAAATCCAAAAAGCAAATTCGTTAAATGCAATATATCATGCGGTATGTGAAACGTATTCCACAGCGACGCCTCATTGCTGCGTGATTTAAAATGGTGAACATTGTCTCTTGAAAGGAAGTGCCACTGCGTTTCTCTCAAGACAACCTTTCAGGTGTCATATCCCACGTCTTAATCAATAACCTTCCTTTGTTCATCAGGGCGGGCGTTTTCCTCTAATATTGTTAAAGTAACTTGGGGCCACCAAATTGGTTAGATGCAATATATTAGGTAGCATGTGTAACGTATTCCACAGCGACGCCTCATATTTCTGTAATTTAAAATTCAGAACATTTTCTCTTCAAAGGAAGCGCCACTGCGTTTCTCTCAAGACAACCTTAGAGGTGTCATGTCGCACGTTCTAATCAATAACCTTCCTTTGTTCATCAAAGCGGAAATTTTCCTCTAATATCACTAAAGAAAATCCGGGCCAGCAAATTGATTTAATGCAATATATCATGTAGTATGTGAAACGTATTCCACAGCGACGCCTCATAGCTGCGTGATTTAAATTCTGAACATTTCCTCTTCAAAGGAAGCGCCATTGCGTTTATCTCAAGACAACCATTCAGGTGTCATGTCGCACGTCTTAATCAATAACCTTCCTTTGTTCTTCAAGGCGGACGTCTTTCTCTAATATCGTGAATGAAAATCCGGGCCAGCAAATTCGTTAAATGCAATATATCATGTAGTATGTGAAACGTATTCCACAGCGACGTCTCATAGCTGCGTGATTCAAAATTGGGAACATTTTCTCTTCAAAGGATGCGACACTGCGTTTCTCTCAAGATAACCTTTCAGGTGTCATGTCGCACGTCTTAATCAATAACCTTCCTTTCTTCTTCAAGGCGGACGTTTTCCTCTAATATCGCGAAAAAAAATCTGGGCCAGCAAATTGGTTAAATGCAGTATATCATGTAGTATGTGAAACGTATTCCACAGCGACGCCTCATAGCTGCGTGATTTAAATTCTGAACATTTCCTGTTCAAAGGAAGCGCCATTGCGTTTATCTCAAGACAACCATTCAGGTGTCATGTCGCACGTCTTAATCAATGACCTTCCTTTGTTCTTCAAGGCGCAAGTTTTCCTCTAATGTTGGAAAGAAAATCCGGGCCAGCCAATTCGTTAAATGCAATATTTCATGTAGTATGTGAAACGAATTCCACAGCGACGCCTCATAGCTGCGTGATTTAAAATTCAGAACATTTTCTCTTCAAAGAAAGCGAAACTGCGTTTCTCTCAAGATAACCTTTCAGGTGTCATGTCGCCGTCTTAATCAATAACTTTCCTTTGTTCACCAAGGCGGAATTTTTCCTCTAATGTCCCGAAAGAAAATCCGGGCAAGCAAATTCGTTAAATGCAATATATCATGTAGTATGTGAAACGTATTCCACAGCGACGCCTCATAGCTGCGTGATTTAAAATTTTGAACATTTTCGCTTCAAAGGATGCGACACTGCGTTTTTCTCAAGACAACCTTTCAGGTGTCATGCCGCACATCTTAATCAATAACCTTCCTTTGTTCATCAAGGCGGACGTTTTCCTTTAATATCGCGAAAAAAAATCCGGGCCAGCAAATTGGTTAGATGCAATATATTACGTAGCATGTGTAACGTATTCCACAGCGACGCCTCATAGTTCTGTGATTTAAAATTGAGAGCATTTTCTCTTCAAAGGAAGCGCCACTGCGTTTCTCTCAAGACAGCCTTTCAGGTGTCATGTCGCACGTCTTAATCAGTAACCTTCATTTGTTCATCAAGGCGGAAATTTTCCTCTAATATCACTAAAGAAAATCCGGGTCAGCAAACTGATTAGATGCTATATATTATGTAGCATGTGTAACGTAGTCCACAGCGACACCTCATAGCTGCGTGATTTAAAATTCAGAACATTTTAATGCCACTGCGATTCTCTCAAGACAACGTTTCAGGTGTCATGTCGCACGTCTGAATAAATAACCTTGCTTTGTTCATCAATGTGGAATGTTTTCCTCTAATATTTTTAAAGAATATCCGGGCCAGCAAATTGGTTAGATGCAATATATTAGGTAGCATGTTAACGTATTCCACAGCGACGCCTCATAGTTCTGTGATTTAAAATTCAGAACATTTTCTCTTCAAAGGAAGCGCCACTGCGTTTCTCTCAAGACAACATTAGAGGTGTCATGTCGCACGTTCTAATCAATAACATTCCTTTGTTCATCAAGGCGGAAATTTTCCTCTAATATCACTAAAGAAAATCCGGGCCAGCAAATTGGTTAAATGCAATATATCATGTAGTATGTGAAACGTATTCCACAGCGACGCCTCATAGCTGCGTGATTTAAAATTCAGAACATCTTCTCCTCAAAGGAAGCGCCACTACGTTTCTCTCAAGACAACCTTTCAGGTGTCATGTCGCGCGTCTTAATCAATAACCTTCCTTTGTTCATCAGGGCGGGCGTTTTCCTCTAATATCGTTAAAGAAACTTGGGGCTGCCAAATTGGTTAAACGCAATGTATTATGTAGTATTTGTAACGTATTGCACAGCGACGCCTCATAGCTGCGTGATTTAAAATTCAGAACATTTTCTCTTCAAAGGAAGCGCCACTGCGATTCTCTTAAGACAACGTTTCAGGTGTCATGTCGCACGTCTGAATAAATAACCTTCCTTTGTTCATCAAGGTGGAAGTTTTCCTCCAATATCTTTAAAGAAAATCCTGGCCAGCAAATTGGTTAGATGCAATATATTATGTAGCATGTGTAACGTATTCCCCTGCGACGCCTCAAATCTGCGTGGTTTAAAATTCTGAACATTTTCTCTTCAAAGGAAGCGTAACTGTGTTTCTCTCAAGACAACCTTTCAGGTGTCATGTCGCACGTCTTAATCAGTAACCTTCCTTTGTTCATCAAGGCGGAAGTTTTCCTCTAATATCATTAAAGAAAATCCGGGCCAGCAAATTGGTTAGATGCAATATATTATGCAGCATGTGTAACGTAGTCCACAGCGACACCTCATAGCTGCGTGATTTAAAATTCAGAACATTTTAATGCCACTGCGATTCTCTCAAGACAACGTTTCAGGTGTCATGTCGCACGTCTGAATAAATAACCTTCCTTTGTTCATCAAGGTGGAAGTTTTCCTCTAATATCTTTAAAGAAAATCCGCGCGAGAATATTGGTTAGATGCAATATATTAGGTAGCATGTGTAACGTATTCCACAGCGACGCCTCATAGTTCTGTAATTTAAAATTCAGAACATTTTCGCTTCAAAGGAAGCGTCCCTGCTTTTTTCTCAAGACAACATTTGAGGTGTCATGTCACACGTGTTAATCAATAACCTTCCTATTTTAATCAAGGCTGAAGTTTTCCTCTAATATCGTTAAAGAAAATCCGAGTCAGCAAACTGGTTAGATGCAATATATTATGTAGCATGTGTAACGTAGTCCACAGCGACGCCTCATAGCTGCGTGATTTAATATTCAGTACATTTTCTCTTCAAATGATGCGAAACTGCGTTTCTCTCAAGCCAACCTTTCAGGTGTCATGTCGCACGTCTTAATCAATAACCTTCCTTTGTTAATCAAGGCGGAAAATTTCCTTTATATCGCGAAAGAAAATCCGGGCGAGCCAATTCGTTAAATGCAATATTTCATGTAGTATGTGAAACGTATTCCACAGCGACACCTCATAGCTGCGTGATTTCAAATTCTGAGCATTTTCTCTTCAAAGGAAGCGAAACTGCGTTACTCTCAAGACAACCTTTCAGGTGTCATGTCGCACGTCTTAATCAATAACCTTCCTTTGTTCATCGAGGCAGAAGATTTCCTCTAATTTGCGAAAGAAAATCCAAAAAGCAAATTCGTTAAATGCAATATATCATGCGGTATGTGAAACGTATTCCACAGCGAAGCCTCATTGCTGCGTGATTTAAAATGGTGAACATTGTCTCTTGAAAAGAAGTGCCACTGCGTTTCTCTCAAGACAACCTTTCAGGTGTCATATCGCACGTCTTAATCAATAACCTTCCTTTGTTCATCAGGGCGGGCGTTTTCCTCTAATATCGTTAAAGTAACTTTTGGCCACCAAATTGGTTAAACACAATGCATTATGTAGTATGTATAACGTATTGCACAGCGACGCCTCATAGCTGCGTGATTTAAAATTCAGAACATTTTCTCTTCAAAGGAAGCGCCACTGCGATTCTCTGGAGACAATGTTTCAGGTGTCATGTCGCACGTCTGAATAAATAACCTTCCTTTGTTCATCAAGGCGGAAGTTTTCCTCTAATGTCCCGAAAGAAAATCCGGGCAAGCAACTTCGTTAAATGCAATATTTCATGTAGTATGTGAAACGTATTCCACAGCGACGCCTCGTAGCTGCGTGATTTAATATTCAGAACATTTTCTCTTCAAAGGATGCGACACTGCGTTTCTCTCAAGACAACGTTTCAGGTGTCATGTCGCACGTCGTAATCAATAACCTTCCTTTGTTCATCAAGGCGGAAGTTTTCCTCTAATGTCCCGAAAGAAAATCCGGGCAAGCAAATTCGTTAAATGCAATATATGATGTAGTATGTGAAACGTATTCCAAAGCGACGCCTCTTAGCTGCGTGATTCCAAATTCTGAACATTTTCTTTGCTAAAAAAGCGAAACTGCGTTTCTCTCAAGACAACCTTTCAGGTGTCATGTCGCACGTCTTAATCAATAACCTTCCTTTCTTCATCAAGGCGTAAGTTTTCCTCTAATATCATTAAAGAAAATCCGGGCCAGCAAATTCGTTAAATGCAATATATCATGTAGTATGTGAAACGTATTCCACAGCGACGCCTCATAGCTGCGTGATTTAAATTCTGAACATTTCCTCTTCAAAGGAAGCGCCATTGCGTTTATCTCAAGACAACCTTTCAGGTGTCATGTCGCACGTCTAAGTCAATAACCTTCCTTTGTTCTTCAAGGCGCACGTTTTTCAGTAATATCGTAATTAAAAAATCCGGGCCAGCAAATTCGTTAAATGCAATATATCATGTAGTATGTTAAACGTATTCCACAGCGACGCCTCATAGCTGCGTGATTCAAAATTCTGAACATCGTCTCTTCATAGGATGCGACACTGCCTTTCTCTCAAGACAACCTTTCAGGTGTCATGTCGCACGTCTTAATCAATAACCTTCCTTTGTTCACCAAGGCGGAAGTTTTCCTCTAATATCCCAAAAGAAAATCCGGGCAAGGAAATTCGTTAAATGCAATATATCATGCAGTATGTGAAACGTATTCCACAGCGACGCCTCATAGCTGCGTGATTTAACATTTTGAACATTTTCTCTTCAAAGGATGCGACACTGTGTTTCTCTCAAGACAACCTTTCAGGTGTCATGTAGCACGTCCTAATCAATAACCTTCCTTTGTTCATCAAGGCGGAAGTTTTCCTCTAATGTCCCGAAAGAAAATCCGGGCAAGCAAAT
Organism: Dermacentor andersoni; assembly: GCF_023375885.2. Taxonomy (NCBI): domain Eukaryota; kingdom Metazoa; phylum Arthropoda; class Arachnida; order Ixodida; family Ixodidae; genus Dermacentor; species Dermacentor andersoni. The sequence goes on from NW_027314752.1 coordinate 14,600,845, forward strand.
TCCTTAAATGCAATATATCATGTAGTATGTGAAACGTATTGCACAGCGATGCCTCATAGCAGCGTGATTCAAAATTCTGAACATCTTCTCTTCAAAGGATGCGACACTGCGTTTCTCTCAAGACAACCTTTCAGGTGTCATGTCGCACGTCTTAATTAATAACCTTCCTTTGTTCATCAAGGCGGAAGTTTTCCTCTAATGTCCCGAAAGAAAATCCGGGCAAGCAACTTCGTTAAATGCAATATTTCATGTAGTATGTGAAACGTATTCCACAGCGACGCCTCGTAGCTGCGTGATTTATTATTCAGAACATTTTCTCTTCAAAGGATGCGACACTGCGTTTCTCTCAAGACAACGTTTCAGGTGTCATGTCGCACGTCTTATTCAATAACCTTCCTTTGTTCATCAAGGCGGAAGTTTTCCTCTAATGTCCCGAAAGAAAATCCGGGCAAGCAAATTCGTTAAATGCAATATATGATGTAGTATGTGAAACGTATTCCGCAGCGACGCCTCATAGCAGCGTGATTTAAAATTCAGAACATTTTCTCCTAAAGGAAGCGCCACTATGTTTCTCTCAAAACAACCTTTCAGGTGTCATGTCGCACGTCTTAATCAAAAACCTTCCTTTGTTCATTTCCTCCAAAGCTCTCCAGATTCTAAGGAAAGCTGGTCGACAGCACTTCAATAACACCGCCATCATATGGTTTCCAGCGCACGTCGCCACCCCCACCGATGAGGGCCTCATTAACTTGAACGAGGTAGCACACCGCTCTGCGCGAGAACTGACCCGCCGCGCAGAATCGGAGACCGCCTCTTCGAGTTCGGAACTGGTGGCTCAAAACACGCGAGAACGCCTGGTCAGGTACAATGACATCACCAAGCACTACCAGCTAGGCAGGCGGTTGCTGCCCCCACCTCACCCCATGCTGAAACGTCGCCAGGCAGTCATCTGGCGACAATTGCAAACACAAACATTCCCCAGTCCGGTGCGATTGCAGCACATTTTCCCCGCGCAATACCCGACTGCTCTTTGCAAATTATGTCAGGACACTAGAGCGACGCTGTCACACATGTTGTGGGAGTGTCGGGTTGCATCAGCTACAATGGCGGTAGCTCCGGAGGCTCTTGCGTCGAAGTGGGCCGCCGCTCTGCGCAGCTCCAACCTCAAGACACAAGAGTGGGCTGTCCAGCAAGCCCGAGAGGCGGCGACGAGGCAAGGCCTCGAAGTCCCCTCATGGGAGACCTGAGCCCGGGTCGTCAAATTTGCCGGATTCAGAATAAAGCTGTTTCCATCCATCCATCCTTTGTTCATCAAGGCGGAAGTTTTCCTCTAATATCATTAAAGAAAATCCGGGCAAGCAAATTCGGTAAATGCAATAGATCATGTAGCATGTTAAACGTATTCCAAAGCGACGCCTCTTAGCTGCGTGATTCCAAATTCTGAACATTTTCTTTGCTAAAAAAGCGAAACTGCGTTTCTCTCAAGACAACCTTTCAGGTGTCATGTCGCACGTCTTAATAAATAACCTTCCTTTCTTCATCAAGGCGGAAGTTTTCCTCTAATATCGCGAAAGGAAATCCGGGCCAGCAAATTTGTTAAATGCAATATATCATGTAGTATGTGAAACTTATTCCGCAGCGACGCCTCATAGCTGCGCGATTTAATATTCAGAAAATTTTCTCTTCAAAGGATGCGACACTGCGTTTCTCTCAAGACAACGTTTCAGGTGTCATGTCGCACGTCTTAATCAATAACCTTCCTTTGTTCATCAAGGCGGAAGTTTTCCTCTAATGTCCCGAAAGAAAATCCGGGCAAGCAAATTCGTTAAATGCAATATATGATGTAGTATGTGAAACGTATTCCGCAGCGACGCCTCATAGCTGCGTGATTTAAAATTCAGAACATTTTCTCCTCAAAGGAAGCGTCCCTGCTTTTTTCTCAAGACAGCCTTTCAGGTGTCATGTCACACGTGTTAATCAATAACCTTCCTATTTTAATCAAGGCGGAAGTTTTCCTCTAATATCGTTAATGAAAATCCGAGTCAGCAAACTGGTTAGATGCGATATATTGTGTAGCATGTGTAACGTAGTCCACAGCGACGCCTCATAGCTGCGTGATTTAAAATTCAGAACATTTGCTCTTCAAAGGAAGCCAAAATGCGTTTCTCTCAAGACAACCTTTCAGGTGTCATGTCGCACTTCTTAATCAATAACCTTGCTTTGTTAATCAAGGCGGAAAATTTCCTTTATATCGCGAAAGAAAATCCGGGCGAGCCAATTCGTTAAATGCAATATTTCATGTAGTATGTGAAACGTATTCCACAGCGACACCTCATAGCTGCGTGATTTAAAATTCTGAACATTTTCTCTTCAAAGGAAGCGAAACTGCGTTACTCTCAAGACAACCTTTCAGGTGTCATGTCGCACGTCTTAATCAATAACCTTCCTTTGTTCATCGAGGCGGAAGATTTCCTCTAATTTGCGAAAGAAAATCCAACAAGCAAATTCTTTAAATGCAATATATCGTGCGGTATGTGAAACGTATTCCACAGCGATTCCTCTTTGCTGCGTGATTTAAAATGGTGAACATTGTCTCTTGAAAGGAAGTGCCACTGCGTTTCTCTCAAGACAACCTTTCAGGTTTCATATCGCACGTCTTAATCAATAACCTTCCTTAGTTCATCAGGGCGGGCGTTTTCCTCTAATATCGTTAAAGTAACTTGGGGCCACCAAATTGGTTAAACGCAATGCATTATGTAGTATGTGTAGCGTATTGCACAGCGACGCCTCATAGCTGCGTGATTTAAAATTCAGAACATTTTCTCTTCAAAGGAAGTGCCACTGCGATTCTCTCAAGACAACGTTTCAGGTGTCATGTCGCACGTCTGAATAAATAACCTTCCTTTGTTCATCAAGGTGGAAGTTTTTCTCTAATATCTTTAAAGAAAATCAGGGCCAGCAAATTGGTTAGATGCAATATATTAGGTAGCATGTGTAACGCATTCCACAGCGACGCCTCATAGTTCTGTGATTTAAAATTGAGAGCATTTTCTCTTCAAAAAAAGCGCCACTGCGTTTCTCTCAAGACAACCTTTCAGGTGTCATGTCGCACGTCTTAATCAGTAACCTTCCTTTGTTCATCAAGGCGGATATTTTCCTCTAATATCATTAAAGAAAATCCGGGTCAGCAAACTGATTAGATGCTATATATTATGTAGCATGTGTAACGTAGTTCACAGCGACACCTCATAGCTGCGTGATTTAAAATTCAGAACATTTTAATGCCACTGCGATTCTCTCAAGACAACGTTTCAGGTGTCATGTCGCACGTCTGAATAAATAACCTTCCTTTGTTCATCAAGGTGGAAGTTTTCCTCTAATATCTTTAAAGAAAATCCGGGCGAGAATATTGGTTAGATGCAATATATTAGGTAGCATGTGTAACGTATTCCACAGCGACGCCTCATGGTTCTGTAATTTAAAATTCAGAACATTTTCGCTTCAAAGGAAGCGTCCCTGCTTTTTTCTCAAGACAACATTTCAGGTGTCATGTCACACGTGTTAATCAATAACCTTCCTATTTTAATCAAGGCGGAAGCTTTCCTCTAATATCGTTAAAGAAAATCTGAGTCAGCAAACTGGTTAGATGCAATATATTATGTAGCATGTGTAACGTAGTCCACAGCGACGCCTCATAGCTGCGTGATTTAAAATTCAGAACATTTTCTCTTCAAAGGAAGCGAAACTGCGTTTCTCTCAAGACAACCTTTCAGGTGTCATGTCGCACGTCTTAATCAATAACCTTCCTTTGTTAATCAAGGCGGAAAATTTCCTTTAAATCGCGAAAGAAAATCCGGGCGAGCCAATTCGTTAAATGCAATATTTCATGTAGTATGTGAAACGTATTCCACAGCGACACCTCATAGCTGCGTGATTTAAAATTCTGAACATTTTCTCTTCAAAGGAAGCGAAACTGCGTTACTCTCAAGACAACCTTTCAGGTGTCATGTCGCACGTCTTAATCAATAACCTTCCTTTGTTCATCGAGGCGGAAGTTTTCCTCTAATTTGCGAAAGAAAATCCAAAAAGCAAATTCGTTAAATGCAATATATCATGCGGTATGTGAAACGTATTCCACAGCGACGCCTCATTGCTGCGTGATTTAAAATGGTGAACATTGTCTCTTGAAAGGAAATGCCACTGCGTTTCTCTCAAGACAACCTTTCAGGTGTCATATCCCACGTCTTAATCAATAACCTTCCTTTGTTCATCAGGGCGGGCGTTTTCCTCTAATATCGTTAAAGTAACTTGGGGCCACCAAATTGGTTAGATGCAATACATTAGGTAGCATGTGTAACGTATTCCACAGCGACGCCTCATAGTTCTGTAATTTAAAATTCAGAACATTTTCTCTTCAAAGGAAGCGCCACTGCGTTTCTCTCAAGACAACCTTAGAGGTGTCATGTCGCACGTTCTAATCAATAACCTTCCTTTGTTCATCAAAGCGGAAGTTTTCCTCTAATATCACTAAAGAAAATCCGGGCCAGCAAATTGGTTTAATGCAATATATCATGTAGTATGTGAAACGTATTCCACAGCGACGCCTCATAGCTGCGTGATTTAAATTCTGAACATTTCCTCTTCAAAGGAAGCGCCATTGCGTTTATCTCAAGACAACCATTCAGGTGTCATGTCGCACGTCTTAATCAATAACCTTCCTTTGTTCTTCAAGGCGGACGTTTTTCTCTAATTTCGTGAATGAAAATCCGGGCCAGCAAATTCGTTAAATGCAATATATCATGTAGTATGGGAAACGTATTCCACAGCGACGTCTCATAGCTGCGTGATTCAAAATTGGGAACATTTTCTCTTCAAAGGATGCGGCACTGCGTTTCTCTCAAGATAACCTTTCAGGGTGTCATGTCGCACGTCTTAATCAATAACCTTCCTTTCTTCTTCAAGGCGGACGTTTTCCTCTAATATCGCGAAAAAAAATCTGGGCCAGCAAATTGGTTAAATGCAGTATCTCATGTAGTATGTGAAACGTATTCCACAGCGACGCCTCATAGCTGCGTGATTTAAATTCTGAACATTTCCTGTTCAAAGGAAGCGCCATTGCGTTTATCTCAAGACAACCATTCAGGTGTCATGTCGCACGTCTTAATCAATGACCTTCCTTTGTTCTTCAAGGCGGAAGTTTTCCTCTAATGTTGGAAAGAAAATCCGGGCCAGCCAATTCGTTAAATGCAATATTTCATGTAGTATGTGAAACGAATTCCACAGCGACGCCTCATAGCTGCGTGATTTAAAATTCAGAACATTTTCTCTTCAAAGGAAGCGAAACTGCGTTACTCTCAAGACAACCTTTCAGGTGTCATGTCGCACGTCTTAATCAATAACCTTCCTTTGTTCATCGAGGCGGAAGTTTTCCTCTAATTTCCGAAAGAAAATCCAAAAAGCAAATTCGTTAAATGCAATATATCATGCGGTATGTGAAACGTATTCCACAGCAACGCCTCATTGCTGCGTGATTTAAAATGGTGAACATTGTCTCTTGAAAGGAAGTGCCACTGCGTTTCTCTCAAGACAACCTTTCAGGTGTCATATCCCACGTCTTAATCAATAACCTTCCTTTGTTCATCAGGGCGGGCGTTTTCCTCTAATATCGTTAAAGTAACTTGGGGCCACCCAATTGGTTAGATGCAATATATTAGGTAGCATGTGTAACGTATTCCACAGCGACGCCTCATAGTTCTGTAATTTAAAATTCAGAACATTTTCTCTTCAAAGGAAGCGCCACTGCGTTTCTCTCAAGACAACCTTAGAGGTGTCATGTCGCGCGTTCTAATCAATAACCTTCCTTTGTTCATCAAAGCGGAAGTTTTCCTCTAATATCACTAAAGAAAATCCGGGCCAGCAGATTGGTTTAATGCAATATATCATGTAGTATGTGAAACGTATTCCACAGCGACGCCTCATAGCTGCGTGATTTAAATTCTGAACATTTCCTCTTCAAAGGAAGCGCCATTGCGTCTATCTCAAGACAACCATTCAGGTGTCATGTCGCACGTCTTAATCAATAACCTTCCTTTGTTCTTCAAGGCGGACGTTTTTCTCTAATATCGTGAATGAAAATCCGGGCCAGCAAATTCGTTAAATGCAATATATCATGTAGTATGTGAAACGTATTCCACAGCGACGTCTCATAGCTGCGTGATTCAAAATTGGGAACATTTTCTCTTCAAAGGATGCGACACTGCGTTTCTCTCAAGATAACCTTTCAGGTGTCATGTCGCACGTCTTAATCAATAACCTTCCTTTCTTCTTCAAGGCGGACGTTTTCCTCTAATATCGCGAAAAAAAATCTGGGCCAGCAAATTGGTTAAATGCAGTATATCATGTAGTATGTGAAACGTATTCCACAGCGACGCCTCATAGCTGCGTGATTTAAATTCTGAACATTTCCTGTTCAAAGGAAGCGCCATTGCGTTTATCTCAAGACAACCATTCAGGTGTCATGTCGCATGTCTTAATCAATGACCTTCCTTTGTTCTTCAAGGCGGAAGTTTTCCTCTAATGTTGGAAAGAAAATCCGGGCCAGCCAATTCGTTAAATGCAATATTTCATGTAGTATGTGAAACGAATTCCACAGCGACGCCTCATAGCTGCGTGATTTAAAATTCAGAACATTTTCTCTTCAAAGAAAGCGAAACTGCGTTTCTCTCAAGATAACCTTTCAGGTGTCATGTCGCACGTCTTAATCAATAACTTTCCTTTGTTCACCAAGGCGGAATTTTTCCTCTAATGTCCCGAAAGAAAATCCGGGCAAGCAAATTCGTTAAATGCAATATATCATGTAATATGTGAAACGTATTCCACAGCGACACCTCATAGCTGCGTGATTTAAAATTCTGAACATTTTCTCTTCAAAGGAAGCGAAACTGCGTTACTCTCAAGACAACCTTTCAGGTGTCATGTCGCACGTCTTAATCAATAACCTTCCTTTGTTCATCGAGGCGGAAGTTTTCCTCTAATTTGCGAAAGAAAATCCCAAAAAGCAAATTCGTTAAATGCAATATATCATGCGGTATGTGAAACGTATTCCACAGCGACGCCTCATTGCTGCGTGATTTAAAATGGTGAACATTGTCTCTTGAAAGGAAGTGCCACTGCGTTTCTCTCAAGACAACCTTTCACGTGTCATATCCCACGTCTTAATCAATAACCTTCCTTTGTTCATCAGGGCGGGCGTTTTCCTCTAATATTGTTAAAGTAACTTGGGGCCACCAAATTGGTTAGATGCAATATATTAGGTAGCATGTGTAACGTATTCCACAGCGACGCCTCATATTTCTGTAATTTAAAATTCAGAACATTTTCTCTTCAAAGGAAGCGCCACTGCGTTTCTCTCAAGACAACCTTAGAGGTGTCATGTCGCACGTTCTAATCAATAACCTTCCTTTGTTCATCAAAGCGGAAATTTTCCTCTAATATCACTAAAGAAAATCCGGGCCAGCAAATTGATTTAATGCAATATATCATGTAGTATGTGAAACGTATTCCACAGCGACGCCTCATAGCTGCGTGATTTAAATTCTGAACATTTCCTCTTCAAAGGAAGCGCCATTGCGTTTATCTCAAGACAACCATTCAGGTGTCATGTCGCACGTCTTAATCAATAACCTTCCTTTGTTCTTCAAGGCGGACGTCTTTCTCTAATATCGTGAATGAAAATCCGGGCCAGCAAATTCGTTAAATGCAATATATCATGTAGTATGTGAAACGTATTCCACAGCGACGTCTCATAGCTGCGTGATTCAAAATTGGGAACATTTTCTCTTCAAAGGATGCGACACTGCGTTTCTCTCAAGATAACCTTTCAGGTGTCATGTCGCACGTCTTAATCAATAACCTTCCTTTCTTCTTCAAGGCGGACGTTTTCCTCTAATATCGCGAAAAAAAATCTGGGCCAGCAAATTGGTTAAATGCAGTATATCATGTAGTATGTGAAACGTATTCCACAGCGACGCCTCATAGCTGCGTGATTTAAATTCTGAACATTTCCTGTTCAAAGGAAGCGCCATTGCGTTTATCTCAAGACAACCATTCAGGTGTCATGTCGCACGTCTTAATCAATGACCTTCCTTTGTTCATCAAGGCGCAATTTTTCCTCTAATGTTGGAAAGAAAATCCGGGCCAGCCAATTCGTTAAATGCAATATTTCATGTAGTATGTGAAACGAATTCCACAGCGACGCCTCATAGCTGCGTGATTTAAAATTCAGAACATTTTCTCTTCAAAGAAAGCGAAACTGCGTTTCTCTCAAGATAACCTTTCAGGTGTCATGTCGCCGTCTTAATCAATAACTTTCCTTTGTTCACCAAGGCGGAATTTTTCCTCTAATGTCCCGAAAGAAAATCCGGGCAAGCAAATTCGTTAAATGCAATATATCATGTAGTATGTGAAACGTATTCCACAGCGACGCCTCATAGCTGCGTGATTTAAAATTTTGAACATTTTCGCTTCAAAGGATGCGACACTGCGTTTTTCTCAAGACAACCTTTCAGGTGTCATGCCGCACATCTTAATCAATAACCTTCCTTTGTTCATCAAGGCGGACGTTTTCCTTTAATATCGCGAAAAAAAATCCGGGCCAGCAAATTGGTTAGATGCAATATATTACGTAGCATGTGTAACGTATTCCACAGCGACGCCTCATAGTTCTGTGATTTAAAATTGAGAGCATTTTCTCTTCAAAGGAAGCGCCACTGCGTTTCTCTCAAGACAGCCTTTCAGGTGTCATGTCGCACGTCTTAATCAGTAACCTTCATTTGTTCATCAAGGCGGAAATTTTCCTCTAATATCACTAAAGAAAATCCGGGTCAGCAAACTGATTAGATGCTATATATTATGTAGCATGTGTAACGTAGTCCACAGCGACACCTCATAGCTGCGTGATTTAAAATTCAGAACATTTTAATGCCACTGCGATTCTCTCAAGACAACGTTTCAGGTGTCATGTCGCACGTCTGAATAAATAACCTTCCTTTGTTCATCAAGGCGGAAGTTTTCCTCTAATATCTTTAAAGAAAATCCGGGCGAGAATATTGGTTAGATGCAATATATTAGGTAGCATGTGTAACGTATTCCACAGCGACGCCTCATAGTTCTGTAATTTAAAATTCAGAACATTTTCACTTCAAAGGAAGCGTCCCTGCTTTTTTCTCAAGACAACCTTTCAGGTGTCATGTCACACGTGTTAATCAATAACCTTCCTATTTTAATCAAGGCGGAAGTTTTCCTCTAATATTGTTAAAGAAAATCCGAGTCAGCAAACTGGTTAGATGCAATATATTATGTAGCATGTGTAACGTAGTCCACAGCGACGCCTCATAGCTGCGTGATTTAAAATTCAGAACATTTTCTCTTCAAATGATGCGAAACTGCGTTTCTCTCAAGACAACCTTTCAGGTGTCATGTCGCACGTCTTAATCAATAACCTTCCTTTGTTAATCAAGGCGGAAAATTTCCTTTATATCGCGAAAGAAAATCCGGGCGAGCCAATTCGGTAAATGCAATATTTCATGTAGTATGTGAAACGTATTCCACAGCGACACCTCATAGCTGCGTGATTTAACATTCTGAACATTTTCTCTTCAAAGGAAGCGAAACTGCGTTACTCTCAAGACAACCTTTCAGGTGTCATGTCGCACGTCTTAATCAATAACCTTCCTTTGTTCATCAAGGCGGACGTTTTCCTCTAATATCGTTAAAGAAACTTCGGGGCTGCAAATTGGTTAAATGCAATATATCATGTAGTTTGTGAAATGTATTCCACAGCGATGCCTCATAGCTGCGTGATTTAAATTCTGAACATTTCCTGTTCAAAGGAAGCGCCATTGCGTTTATCTCAAGACAACCATTCAGGTGTCATGTCGCACGTCTTAATCAATAACCTTCCTTTGTTCTTCAAGGCGGAAGTTTTCCTCTAATGTTGGAAAGAAAATCCGGGCCAGCCAATTTGTTAAATGCAATATTTCATGTAGTATGTGAAACGAATTCCACAGCGACGCCTCATAGCTGCGTGATTTAAAATTCAGAACATTTAATCTTCAAAGGTAGCGAAACTGCGTTTCTCTCAAGATAACCTTTCAGGTGTCATGTCGCACGTCTTAATCAATAACTTTCCTTTCTTCATCAAGGCGGAAGTTTTCCTCTAATATCACTAAAGAAAATCCGGGCCAGCAAATTGGTTAAATGCAATGTATCATGTAGTACGTGAAACGTATTCCACAGCGACGCCTCATCGCTGCGTGATTTAAATTCTGAAGATTTCCTCTTCAAAGGAAGCGCCATTGCGTTTATCTCAAGACAACCATTCAGGTGTCATGTCGCACGTCTTAATCAATAACCTTCCTCTGTTCTTCAAGGCGGACGTTTTTCTCTAATATCGTTAATGAAAATCCGGGCCAGCAAATTCGTTAAATGCAATGTATCATGTAGTATGTGAAACGTATTCCACAGCGACGTCTCATAGCTGCGTGATTCAAAATTGTGAACATTTTCTCTTCAAAGGAAGCGCCATTGCGTTTATCTCAAGACAACCATTCAGGTGTCATGTCACACGTCTTAATCAATAACCTTCTTTTGTTCATCAAGGCGGAAATTTTCCTCTAATGTCCCGAAAGAAAATCCGGGCAAGCAAATTCGTTAAATGCAATATATCATGTAGTATGTGAAACGTATTCCACAGCGACGCCTCATAGCTGCGTGATTTAAAATTTTGAACATTTTCTCTTCAAAGGATGCGACACTGCGTTTCTCTCAAGACAACCTTTCAGGTGTCATGCCGCACATCTTAATAACCTTCCTCTGTTCATCAAGGCGGACGTTTTCCTCTAATATCGCGATAAAAAATCCGGGCCAGCAAATTGGTTAAATGCAATATATCATGTAGTATGTGAAACGTATTCCACAGCGACGCCTCATAGCTGCGTGATTTAAATTTTGAACATTTCCTCTTCAAAGGAAGAGCCATTTCGTTTATCTCAAGCCAAACATTCAGGTGTCATGTCGCACGCCTTAATCAATAACCTTCCTTTGTTCATCAAGGCGAAAGTTTTCCTCTAATGTTGGAAAGAAAATCCGGGCCAGCCAATTCGTTAAATGCAATATTTCATGTAGTATGTGAAACGAATTCCACAGCGACGCCTCATAGCTGCGTGATTTAAAATTCAGAACATTTTCTCTTCAAAGGAAGCGAAACTGCGTTTCTCTCAAGATAACCTTTCAGGTGTCATATCGCACGTCTTAATCAATAACCTTCCTTTGTTCATCAAGGCGGAAGTTTTCCTCTAATGTCCCGAAAGAAAACCAGGGCAAGCAAATTTGTTAAATGCAATATATCATGTAGCATGTGAAACGTATTCCACAGCGACGCCTCATAGCTGCGTGATTCAAAATTCTGAACATCTTCTCTTCAAAGGATGCGACACTGCGTTTCTCTCAAGAAAACCTTTCAGGTGTCATGTCGCACGTCCTAATCAATAACCTTCCTTTGTTCATCAAGGCGGAAGTTTTCCTCTAATGTCCCGAAAGAAAATCCGGGCAAGCAAATTCGTTAAATGCAATATATCATGTAGTATGTAAAACGTATTCCACAGCGACGCCTCACAGCTGCGTGATTCAAAATTCTGAACATCTTCTCTTCAAAGGAAGCGAAACTGCGTTTCTCTCAAGATAACCTTTCAGGTGACATGTCGCACGTCTTAATCAATAATCTTCCTTTGTTCATCAAGGCGGAAGTTTTCCTCTAATGTCCCGAAAGAAAATCCGGGCAAGCAAATTCGTTAAATGCAATATATCATGTAGTATGTGAAACGGATTCCACAGCGACGCCTCATAGCAGCGTGATTTAAAATTCAGAACATTTTCTCTTCAAAGGATGCGACACTGCGTTTCTCTCAAGACAACGTTTCAGGTGTCATGTCGCACGTCCTAATCAATAACCTTCCTTTGTTCATCTTGGCGGAAGTTTTCCTCTAAAGTTGGAAAGAAAATACGGGCCAGCCAATTCGTTAAATGCAATATTTCATGTAGTATGTGAAACGTATTCCACAGTGACGCCTCATAGCTGCGAGATTTAAAATTCATAATATTTTCTCTTCAAAGGAAGCGAAACTGCGTTTCTCTCAAGGCAACCTTTCAGGTGTCATGTCGCACGTAGTAATCAATAACATTCCTTTGTTCATCAAGGCGGAAGATTTCCTTTAATATCGCGAAAGAAAATCCGGGCCAGCCAATTGGTTAAATGCAATATATCATGTAGTTTGTGAAACGTATTCCACAGCGACGCCTCATAGCTGCGTGATTTAAATTCTGAACATTTCCTCTTCAAAGGAAGCGCCATTGCGTTTCTCTCAAGACAACCTTTCAGGTGTCATGTCGCACGTCTTAATCAATAACCTTCCTTTGTTCATCAAGGCGGAAGTTTTCCTCTAATGTCCCGAAAGAAAATCCGGGCAAGCAAATTCATTAAATGCAATATATCATGAAGTATGTGAAACGTATCATGTAATATGTATCTTAATAACCTTCCTTTGTTCATCAGGGCGGGCGTTTTCCTCTAATATCGTTAAAGAAACTTGGGGCTGCCAAATTGGTTAAACGCAATGTATTATGTAGTATTTGTAACGTATTGCACAGCGACGCCTCATAGCTGCGTGATTTAAAATTCAGAACATTTTCTCTTCAAAGGAAGCGCCACTGCGATTCTCTCAAGACAACGTTTCAGGTGTCATGTCGCACGTCTGAATAAATAACCTTCCTTTGTTCATCAAGGTGGAAGTTTTCCTCTAATATCTTTAAAGAAAATCCGGACCAGCAAATTGGTTATATGCAATATATTAGGCAGCATGTGTAACGTATTGCACAGCGACGCCTCATAGTTCTGTGATTTAAAATTCAGAACATTTTCTCTTCAAAGGAAGCGCCACTGGGTTTCTCTCAAGACAACCGTAGAGGTGTCATGTCGCACGTTCTAATCAATACCCTTCCTTTGTTCATCAAGGCAGAAATTTTCCTCTAATATCACTAAAGAAAATCCGGGTCTGCAAACTGGTTAGATGCAATATATTAGGTAGCATGTGTAACGTATTCCATAGCCACGCCTCATAGTTCTGTGATTTAAAATTCAGAACATTTTCTCTTCAAAGGAAGCGCCACAGCGTTTCTTTCAAGACAACTTTCAGGTGTCATGTCGCACGTCTTAATCAATAACCTTCCTTTGTTCATCAAGGCGGAAATTTTCCTCTAATATCGCTAAAGAAAATCCGGGTCAGCAAACTGGTTAGATGCAATATATTATGAAGCATGTGTAACGTATTCCACAGCAACGCCTCATAGCTGCGTGATTTAAAATTTAGAACATTTTCTCTTCAAAGGAAGCGCCACTGCGTTTCTCTCAAGTCAACCTTTCAGGTGTCATGTCGCACGTCTTAATCAATAACATTCCTTTCTTCTTCAAGGCGGACGTTTTCCTCTAATATCGCGAAAAAAAATCTGGGCCAGCAAATTGGTTAAATGCAGTATATCATGTAGTATGTGAAACGTATTCCACAGCGACGCCTCATAGCTGCGTGATTTAAATTCTGAACATTTCCTGTTCAAAGGAAGCGCCATTGCGTTTATCTCAAGACAACCATTCAGGTGTCATGTCGCACGTCTTAATCAATGGCCTTCCTTTGTTCTTCAAGGCGGAAGTTTTCCTCTAATGTTGGAAAGAAAATCCGGGCCTGCCAATTCGTTAAATGCAATATTTCATGTTGTATGTGAAACGAATTCCACAGCGACGCCTCATAGCTGCGTGATTTAAAATTCAGAACATTTTCTCTTCAAAGGAAGCGAAACTGCGTTTCTCTCAAGACAACCTTTCAGGTGTCATGTCGCACGTCTTAATTAATAACCTTCCTTTGTTCATCAAGGCGGCAGCTTTCCTCTAATGTCCCGAAAGAAAATCCGGGCAAGCAACTTCGTTAAATGCAATATTTCATGTAGTATGTGAAACGTATTCCACAGCGACGCCTCGTAGCTGCGTGATTTAATATTCAGAACATTTTCTCTTCAAAGGATGCGACACTGCGTTTCTCTCAAGACAACGTTTCAGGTGTCATTTCGCACGTCTTAATCAATAACCTTTCTTTGTTCATCAAGGCGGAAGTTTTCCTCTAATGTCCCGAAAGAAAATCCGGGCAAGGAAATTCGTTAAATGCAATATATGATGTAGTATGTGAAACGTATTCCAAAGCGACGCCTCTTAGCTGCGTGATTCCAAATTCTGAACATTTTCCTTGCTAAAAAAGCGAAACTGCGTTTCTCTCAAGACAACTTTTCAGGTGTCATGTCGCACGTCTTAATCAATAACCTTCCTTTCTTCATCAAGGCGGAAGTTTTCCTCTAATATCGCGAAAGGAAATCCGGGCCAGCAAATTTGTTAAATGCAATATATCATGTAGTATGTGAAACTTATTCCGCAGCGACGCCTCATAGCTGCGCGATTTAAAATTCAGAACATTTTCTCCTCAAAGGAAGCGCCACTACGTTTCTCTCAAGACAACCTTTCAGGTGTCATGTCACATGTCTTAATCAATAACCTTGCTTTGTCCATCAAGGCGGAAGTTTTCCTCTAATATCATAAAGAAAATCCGGACCAGCCAATTCGTGAACTGCAATATTTCATGTATTATTGAAACGTATTCCACAGCGACGGCTCATAGCTGTGTGATTTATTATTCAGAACATTTTCTCCTCAAAGGAAGCGACACTGCGTTTCTCTCAAGACAACGTTTCAGGTGTCATGTCGCACGTCTTAATCAATAACCTTCCTTTGTTCATCAAGGCGGAAGTTTTCCTCTAATGTCCCGAAAGAAAATCCGGGCAAGCAAATTCGTTAAATGCAATATATGATGTAGTATGTGAAACGTATTCCGCAGCGACGCCTCAAAGCTGCGTGATTTAATATTCAGAACATTTTCTCCTCAAAGGAAGCGTCCCTGCTTTTTTCTCAAGACAACCTTTCAGGTGTCATGTCACACGTGTTAATCAATAACCTTCCTATTTTAATCAAGGCGGAAGTTTTCCTCTAATATCGTTAAAGAAAATCCGAGTCAGCAATCTGGTTAGATGCGATATATTATGTAGCATGTGTAACGTAGTCCACAGCGACGCCTCATAGCTGCGTGATTTAAAATTCAGAACATTTGCTCTTCAAAGGAAGCCAAAATGCGTTTCTCTCAAGACAACCTTTCAGGTGTCATGTCGCACGTCTTAATCAATAACCTTCCTTTGTTAATCAAGGCGGAAAATTTCCTTTATATCGCGAAAGAAAATCCGGGCGAGCCAATTCGTTAAATGCAATATTTCATGTAGTATGTGAAACGTATTCCACAGCGACACCTCATAGCTGCGTGATTTAAAATTCTGAACATTTTCTCTTCAAAGGAAGCGAAACTGCGTTACTCTCAAGACAACCTTTCAGGTGTCATGTCGCACGTCTTAATCAATAACCTTCCTTTGTTCATCGAGGCGGAAGATTTCCTCTAATTTGCGAAAGAAAATCCAACAAGCAAATTCTTTAAATTCAATATATCGTGCGGTATGTGAAACGTATTCCACAGCGATTCCTCATTGCTGCGTGATTTAAAATGGTGAACATTGTCTCTTGAAAGGAAGTGCCACTGCGTTTCTCTGAAGACAACCTTTCAGGTGTCATATCGCACGTCTTAATCAATAACCTTCCTTTGTTCATCAGGGCGGGCGTTTTCCTCTAATATCGTTAAAGTAACTTGGGGCGACCAAATTGGTTAAACGCAATGCATTATGTAGTATGTGTAGCGTATTGCACAGCGACGCCTCATAGCTGCGTGATTTAAAATTCAGAACATTTTCTCTTCAAAGGAAGCGCCACTGCGATTCTCTCAAGACAACGTTTCAGGTGTCATGTCGCACGTCTGAATAAATAACCATCCTTTGTTCATCAAGGTGGAAGTTTTTCTCTAATATCTTTAAAGAAAATCAGGGCCAGCAAATTGGTTAGATGCAATATATTAGGTAGCATGTGTAACGCATTCCAAAGCGACGCCTCATAGTTCTGTGATTTAAAATTGAGAGCATTTTCTCTTCAAAAAAAGCGCCACTGCGTTTCTCTCAAGACAACCTTTCAGGTGTCATGTCGCACGTCTTAATCAGTAACCTTCCTTTGTTCATCAAGGCGGATATTTTCCTCTAATATCACTAAAGAAAATCCGGGTCAGCAAACTGATTAGATGCTATATATTATGTAGCATGTGTAACGTAGTCCACAGCGACACCTCATAGCTGCGTGATTTAAAATTCAGAACATTTTAATGCCACTGCGATTCTCTCAAGACAACGTTTCAGGTGTCATGTCGCCCGTCTGAATAAATAACCTTCCTTTGTTCATCAAGGTGGAAGTTTTCCTCTAATATCTTTAAAGAAAATTTGGGCGAGAATATTGGTTAGATGCAATATATTAGGTAGCATGTGTAACGTATTCCACAGCGACGCCTCATAGTTCTGTAATTGAAAATTCAGAACATTTTCGCTTCAAAGGAAGCGTCCCTGCTTTTTTCTCAAGACAACATTTGAGGTGTCATGTCACACGTGTTAATCAATAACCTTCCTATTTTAATCAAGGCTGAAGTTTTCCTCTAATATCGTTAAAGAAAATCCGAGTCAGCAAACTGGTTAGATGCAATATATTATGTAGCATGTGTAACGTAGTCCACAGCGACGCCTCATAGCTGCGTGATTTAAAATTCAGAACATTTTCTCTTCAAAGGAAGCGAAACTGCGTTTCTCTCAAGACAACCTTTCAGGTGTCATGTCGCACGTGTTAATCAATAACCTTCATTTGTTAATCAAGGCGGAAAATTTCCTTTATATCGCGAAAGAAAATCCGGGCGAGCCAATTCGTTAAATGCAATATTTCATGTAGTATGTGAAACGTATTCCACAGCGACGCCTCATAGCTGCGTGATTTAAAATTCTGAACATTTTCTCTTCAAAGGAAGCGAAACTGCGTTACTCTCAAGACAACCTTTCAGGTGTCATGTCGCACGTCTTAATCAATAACCTTGCTTTGTTCATCGAGGCGGAAGTTTTCCTCTAATTTGCGAAAGAAAATCCAAAAAGCAAATTCGTTAAATGCAATATATCATGCTGTATGTGAAACGTATTCCACAGCGACGCCTCATTGCTGCGTGATTTAAAATGGTGAACATTGTCTCTTGAAAGGAAGTGCCACTGCGTTTCTCTCAAGACAACCTTTCAGGTGTCATATCCCACGTCTTAATCAATAACCTTCCTTTGTTCATCAGGGCGGGCGTTTTCCTCTAATATCGCGATAAAAAATCCGGGACAGCAAATTGGTTAAATGCAATATATCATGTAGTATGTGAAACGTATTCCACAGCGACGCCTCATAGCTGCGTGATTTAAATTCTGAACATTTCCTGTTCAAAGGAAGCGCCATTGCGTTTATCTCAAGACAACCATTCAGGTGTCATGTCGCACGCCTTAATCAATGGCCTTCCTTTGTTCATCAAGGCGGAAGTTTTCCTCTAATGTTGGAAAGAAAATCCGGGCCAGCCAATTCGTTAAATGCAATATTTCATGTAGTATGTGAAACGAATTCCACAGCGACGCCTCATAGCTGCGTGATTTAAAATTCAGAACATTTTCTCTTCAAAGGAAGCGAAACTGCGTTTCTCTCAAGATAACCTTTCATTTGTCATATCGCACGTCTTAATCAACAACCTTCCTTTGTTCATCAAGGCGGAAGTTTTCCTCTAATGTCCCGAACGAAAATCAGGGCAAGCAAAATTCGTTAAATGCAATATATCATGTAGTATGTGAAACGTATTCCACAGCGACGCCTCATAGCTGCGTGATTTAAATTCTGAACATTTCCTCTTCAAAGGAAGCGCCATTGCGTTTATCTCAAGACAACCATTCAGGTGTCATGTCGCACGTCTTAATCAATAACCTTCCTTTGTTCATCAAGGCGGAAGCTTTCCTCTAATGTTGGAAAGAAAATCCGGGCCAGCCAATTCGTTAAATGCAATATTTCATGTAGTATGTGAAACGAATTCCACAGCGACGCCTCATAGCTGCGTGATTTAAACTTCAGAACATTTTCTCTTCAAAGGAAGCGAAACTGCGTTTCTCTCAAGATAACCTTTCAGGTGTCATGTCGCAAGTCTTAATCAATAACCTTCCTTTGTTCATCAAGGCGGACGTTTTCCTCTAATATCGCGAAACAAAATCCGGGCCAGCAAATTGGTTAAATGCAATATATCATGTAGTATGTGAAAGGTATTCCACAGCGACGCCTCATAGCTGCGTGATTTAAATTCTGAACATTTCTTCTTCAAAGGAAGCGCCATTGCGTTTATCTCAAGACAACCTTTCAGGTGTCATGTCGCACGTGTTAATCAATAACCTTCCTTTGTTCCTCAAGGCGGACGTTTTTCTCAAATATCGTTAATGAAAAACCGGGCCAGCAAATTCGTTAAATGCAAGATATCATGTAGTATGTGAAACGTATTCCACAGCGACGCATCATAGCTGCGTGATTCAAAATTCTGAACATCTTCTCTTCAAAGGATGCGACACTGCGTTTCTCTCAAGACAACCTTTCAGGTGTCATGTCGCAAGTCCTAATCAATAACCTTCCTTTGTTCATCAAGGCGGAAGTTTTCCTCTAATGTCCCGAAAGAAAATCCGGGCAAGCAAATTCGTTAAATGCAATATATCATGTTGTATGTAAAACGGATTCCACAGCAACGCCTCATAGCAGCGTGATTTAAAATTCAGAACATTTTCTCTTTAAAGGATGCGACACTGCGTTTCTCTCAAGACAACGTTTCAGGTGTCATGTCGCACGTCCTAATCAATAACCTTCCTTTGTTCATCTAGGCGGAAGTTTTCCTCTAATGTCCCGAAAGAAAATCCGGGCAAGCAAATTCCTTAAATGCAATATATCATGTAGTATGTGAAACGTATTCCGCAGCGACGCCTCATAGCTGCGTGATTTAGAATTCAGAACATTTTCTCCTCAAAGAAGCGCCACTACGTTTCTCTCAAGACAACCTTTCAGGTGTCATGCCGCACGTCCTAATCAATAACCTTCCTTTGATCATCAAGGCGGAAGTTTTCCTCTAATGTTGGAAAGAAAATCCGGGCCAGCCAATTCGTTAAATGCAATATTTCATGTAGTATGTGAAACGTATTCCACAGCGACGCCTCATAGCTGCGAGATTTATAATTCAGAACATTTTCTCTTCAAAGGAAGCGAAACTGCGTTTCTCTCAAGACAACCTTTCAGGTGTCATGTCGCACATAGTAATCAATAACATTCCTTTGTTCATCAAGGCGGAAGATTTCCTTTAATATCGCGAAAGAAAATCCGGGCCAGCCAATTGGTTAAATGCAATATATCATGTAGCATGTGAAACGTATTCCACAGCGACGCGTCATAGCTGCGTGATTCTAAATTCTTAACATTTTCTCTTCAAAGGACGCGACACTGCGTTTCTCTCAAGATAACCTTTCAGGTGTCATGTCGCACGTCTTAATTAATCAATAACCTTCCTTTCTTCTTCAAGGCGGACGGTTTCCTCTAATATCGCGAAAAAAAAACTGGGCCAGCAAATTGGTTAAATGCAATATATCATGTAGTATGTGAAACGTATTCCACAGCGACGCCTCATAGCTGCGTGATTTAAATTCTGAACATTTCCTGTTCAAAGGAAGCGCCATTGCGTTTATCTCAAGACAACCATTCAGGTGTCATGTCGCACGTCTTAATCAATAACTTTCCTTTGTTCATCAAGGCGGAAGTTTTCCTCTAATATCGCGAAAAAAAATCCGGGCCAGCAAATTCGTTAAATGAAATATATCATGTAGTATGTGAAACGTATTCCACAGCGACGCCTCATAGTTCTGTGATTTAAAATTGAGAGCATTTTCTCTTCAAAGGAAGCGCCATTGCGTTTATCTCAAGACAACCATTCAGGTGTCATGTCGCACGTCTTAATCAATAACCTTCCTTTGTTCATCAAGGCGGAAGCTTTCCTCTAATGTTGGAAAGAAAATCCGGGCCAGCCAATTCGTTAAATGCAATATTTCATGTAGTATGTGAAACGAATTCCACAGCGACGCCTCATAGCTGCGTGATTTAAACTTCAGAACATTTTCTCTTCAAAGGAAGCGAAACTGCGTTTCTCTCAAGATAACCTTTCAGGTGTCATGTCGCAAGTCTTAATCAATAACCTTCCTTTGTTCATCAAGGCGGACGTTTTCCTCTAATATCGCGAAACAAAATCCGGGCCAGCAAATTGGTTAAATGCAATATATCATGTAGTATGTGAAAGGTATTCCACAGCGACGCCTCATAGCTGCGTGATTTAAATTCTGAACATTTCTTCTTCAAAGGAAGCGCCATTGCGTTTATCTCAAGACAACCTTTCAGGTGTCATGTCGCACGTGTTAATCAATAACCTTCCTTTGTTCCTCAAGGCGGACGTTTTTCTCAAATATCGTTAATGAAAATCCGGGCCAGCAAATTCGTTAAATGCAAGATATCATGTAGTATGTGAAACGTATTCCACAGCGACGCATCATAGCTGCGTGATTCAAAATTCTGAACATCTTCTCTTCAAAGGATGCGACACTGCGTTTCTCTCAAGACAACCTTTCAGGTGTCATGTCGCAAGTCCTAATCAATAACCTTCCTTTGTTCATCAAGGCGGAAGTTTTCCTCTAATGTCCCGAAAGAAAATCCGGGCAAGCAAATTCGTTAAATGCAATATATCATGTTGTATGTAAAACGGATTCCACAGCAACGCCTCATAGCAGCGTGATTTAAAATTCAGAACATTTTCTCTTTAAAGGATGCGACACTGCGTTTCTCTCAAGACAACGTTTCAGGTGTCATGTCGCACGTCCTAATCAATAACCTTCCTTTGTTCATCTAGGCGGAAGTTTTCCTCTAATGTCCCGAAAGAAAATCCGGGCAAGCAAATTCCTTAAATGCAATATATCATGTAGTATGTGAAACGTATTCCGCAGCGACGCCTCATAGCTGCGTGATTTAGAATTCAGAACATTTTCTCCTCAAAGAAGCGCCACTACGTTTCTCTCAAGACAACCTTTCAGGTGTCATGCCGCACGTCCTAATCAATAACCTTCCTTTGATCATCAAGGCGGAAGTTTTCCTCTAATGTTGGAAAGAAAATCCGGGCCAGCCAATTCGTTAAATGCAATATTTCATGTAGTATGTGAAACGTATTCCACAGCGACGCCTCATAGCTGCGAGATTTATAATTCAGAACATTTTCTCTTCAAAGGAAGCGAAACTGCGTTTCTCTCAAGACAACCTTTCAGGTGTCATGTCGCACATAGTAATCAATAACATTCCTTTGTTCATCAAGGCGGAAGATTTCCTTTAATATCGCGAAAGAAAATCCGGGCCAGCCAATTGGTTAAATGCAATATATCATGTAGCATGTGAAACGTATTCCACAGCGACGCGTCATAGCTGCGTGATTCTAAATTCTTAACATTTTCTCTTCAAAGGACGCGACACTGCGTTCCTCTCAAGATAACCTTTCAGGTGTCATGTCGCACGTCTTAATTAATCAATAACCTTCCTTTCTTCTTCAAGGCGGACGGTTTCCTCTAATATCGCGAAAAAAAAACTGGGCCAGCAAATTGGTTAAATGCAATATATCATGTAGTATGTGAAACGTATTCCACAGCGACGCCTCATAGCTGCGTGATTTAAATTCTGAACATTTCCTGTTCAAAGGAAGCGCCATTGCGTTTATCTCAAGACAACCATTCAGGTGTCATGTCGCACGTCTTAATCAATAACTTTCCTTTGTTCATCAAGGCGGAAGTTTTCCTCTAATGTTGGAAAGAAAATCCGGGCCAGCCAATTCGTTAAATGCAATATTTCATGTAGTATGTGAAACGAATTCCACAGCGACGCCTCATAGCTGCGTGATTTAAAATTCAGAACATTTTCTCTTCAAAGGAAGCGAAACTGCGTTTCTCTCAAGATAACCTTTCAGGTGTCATGTCGCACGTCTTAATCAATAACTTTCCTTTGTTCATCAAGGCGGAATTTTTCCTCTAATGTCCCGAAAGAAAATCCGGGCAAGCAAATTCGTTAAATGCAATATATCATGTAGTATGTGAAACGCATTCCACAGCGACGCCTCATAGCTGCGTGATTAAAAATTTTGAACATTTTCTCTTCAAAGGATGCGACACTGCGTTTCTCTCAACACAACCTTTTAGGTGTCATGCCGCACATCTTAATCAATAACGTTCCTTTGTTCATCAAGGCGGACGTTTTCCTCTAATATCGCGAAAAAAAATCCGGGCCAGCAAATTCGTTAAATGCAATATATCATGTAGTATGTGAAACGTATTCCACAGCGACGCCTCATAGTTCTGTGATTTAAAATTGAGAGCATTTTCTCTTCAAAGGAAGCGCCACTGCGTTTCTCTCAAGACAACCTTTCAGGTGTCATGTCGCACGTCTTAATCAGTAACCTTCCTTTGTTCATCAAAGCGGAAATTTTCCTCTAATATCACTAAAGAAAATCCGGGTCAGCAAACTGATTAGATGCTATATATTATGTAGCATGTGTAACGTAGTCCACAGCGACACCTCATAGCTGCGTGATTTAAAATTCAGAACATTTTAATGCCACTGCGATTCTCACAAGACAACGTTTCAGGTGTCATGTCGCACGTCTGAATAAATAACCTTGCTTTGTTCATCAATGTGGAAGTTTTCCTCTAATATGTTTAAAGAAAATCCGGGCAGCAAATTGGTTAGATGCAATATATTAGGTAGCATGTGTAACGTATTCCACAGCGACGCCTCATAGTTCTGTGATTTAAATTCTGAACATTTCCTCTTCAAAGGAAGCGCCATTGCGTTTATCTCAAGACAACCATTCAGGTGTCATGTCGCACGTCTTAATCAATAACCTTCCTTTGTTCTTCAAGGCGGACGTTTTCCTCTAATATCCTTAATGAAAATCCGGGCCAGCAAATTCGTTAAATGCAATGTATCATGTAGTATGTGAAACGTATTCCACAGCGACGCCTCATAGCTGCGTGATTCAAAATTGTGGACATTTTCTCTTCAAAGGAAGCGCCATTGCGTTTATCTCAAGACGACCATTCAGGTGTCATGTCACACGTCTTAATGAATAACCTTCTTTTGTTCATCAAGGCGGAAATTTTCCTCTAATGTCCCGAAAGAAAATCCGGGCAAGCAAATTCGTTAAATGCAATATATCATGTAGTATGTGAAACGTATTCCACAGCGACGCCTCATAGCTGCGTGATTTAAATTTTGAACATTTCCTCTTCAAAGGAAGCGCCATTTCGTTTATCTCAAGCCAACCATTCAGGTGTCATGTCGCACGCCTTAATCAATAACCTTCCTTTGTTCATCAAGGCGGAAGTCTTCCTCTAATGTTGGAAAGAAAATCCGGGCCAGCCAATTCGTTAAATGCAATATTTCATGTAGTATGTGAAACGAATTCCACAGCGACGCCTCATAGCTGCGTGATTTAAGCTTCAGAATATTTTCTCTTCAAAGGAAGCGAAACTGCGTTTCTCTCAAGATAACCTTTGAGGTGTCATGTCGCAAGTCTTAATCAATAACCTTCCTTTGTTCATCAAGGCGGACGTTTTCCTCTAATATCGCGAAACAAAATCCGGGCCAGCAAATTGGTTAAATGCAATATATCATGTAGTATGTGAAACGTATTCCACAGCGACGCCTCATAGCTGCGTGATTTAAATTCTGAACATTTCTTCTTCAAAGGAGGCGCCATTGCGTTTATCTCAAGACAACCTTTCAGGTGTCATGTCGCACGTGTTGATCAATAACCTTCCTTTGTTCATCAAGGCGGAAGTTTTCCTCTAATATCATTAAAGAAAGTCCGGGCCAGCAAATTCGTTAAATGCAATATATCATGTAGTATGTGAAACGTATTCCACAGCGACGTCTCATAGCTGCGAGATTCAAAATTCTGAACATTTTCTCTTCAAAGGGAGCGAAACTGCGTTTCTCTCAAGACAACCTTTCAGGTGTCCTGTCGCACGTCTTAATCAATAACTTTCCTTTGTTCATCAAGGCGGAAGTTTTCCTCTAATGTCCCCAAAGAAAATCCGGGCAAGCAAATTCGTTAAATGCAATATATCATGTAGTATGTGAAACGGATTCCACAGCGACGCCTCATAGCAGCGTGATTTAAAATTCAGAACATTTTCTCTTCAAAGGATGCGACACTGCGTTTCTCTCAAGACAACGTTTCAGGTGTCATGTCGCACGTCCTAATCAATAACCTTCGTTTGTTCATCAAGGCGGAAGTTTTCCTCTAATTTCCCGAAAGAAAATCCGGCCAAGCAAATTCGTTTAATGCAATATATCATGTAGTATGTGAAACATATTCCGCAGCGACGCCTCATAGCTGCATGATTTAGAATTCAGAACATTTTCTCCTCAAAGGAAGCGCCACTACGTTTCTCTCAAGACAACCTTTCAGGTGTCATGCCGCACGTCTTAATCAATAACCTTCCTTTGATCATCAAGGCGGAAGTTTTCCTCTAATGTTGGAAAGAAAATCCGGGCCAGCCAATTCGTTAAATGCAATATTTCATGTAGTATGTGAAACGTATTCCACAGCGACGCCTCATAGCTGCGAGATTTATAATTCAGAACATTTTCTCTTCAAAGGAAGCGAAACTGCGTTTCTCTCAAGACAACCTTTCAGGTGTCATGTCGCACATAGTAATCAATAACATTCCTTTGTTCATCAAGGCAGAAGATTTCCTTTAATATCATTAAAGAAAGTCCGGGCAAGCAAATTCGTTAATTGCAATATATCATGTAGTATGTGAAACGTATTCCACAGCGACGCCTCATAGCTGCGAGATTCAAAATTCTGAACATTTTCTCTTCAAAGGGAGCGAAACTGCGTTTCTCTCAAGAAAACCTTTCAGGTGTCATGTCGCACGTCTTAATCAATCACCTTCCTTTGTTCATCAAGGCGGAAGTTATCCTATAATATCGTTAAAGAAAATCCGGGCTAGCAAATTCGTTAAATGCAATAGATCATGTAGTATGTGAAACGTATTCCACAGCGACGCGTCATTGCTGCGTGATTTGAAATTCGGAACATTTTCTCGTCAAAGGAAGCGAAACAGCGTTTCTCTCAAGACAACCTTTCAGGTGTCATGTCGCATGTCTTAATCAATAACCTTCCTTTGTTCATCAAGGCGGAAGAATTCCTTTAACATCGCGAAAGAAAATCCGGACCAGCCAATTCGTGAAATGCAATTTTTCATGTATTATTGAAACGTATTCCACAGCGACGCCTCATAGCTGCGTGATTTAAAATTCTGAACATTTTCTCTTCAAGGGAAGCGCCATAGCGTTTCTCTAAGACAACATTTCAGGTGTCATGTCGCACGTCTTAATCAATAACCTTCCTTTGTTCTTCAAGGCGGAAGTTTTCCTCTAATATCTTTAAAGTAAACCCGGGAGAGCAAATTGGTTAGATGCAATATATTAGATAGCATGTGTAACGTATTCCATAGCGACGCCTCATAGTTCTGTGATTTAATAATCTGAACATTTTCTCTTCAAAGGAAGCGAAACAGCGTTTCTCTCAAGACAACCTTTCAGGTGTCATGTCGCATGTCTTAATCAATAACCTTCCTTTGTTCATCAAGGCGGAAGAATTCCTCTAATATCACTAAAGAAAATCCGGGCCAGCAAATTGGTTAAATGCAATATATCATGCAGTATGTGAAACGTATTCCACAGCGACGCCTCATAGCTGCGTGATTTAAATTCTGAAAATTTCCTCTTCAAAGGAAGCGCCATTGCGTTTATATCAAGACAATCATTCAGGTGTCATGTCGCACGTCTTAATCAATAACCTTCCTTTGTTCATCAAGGCGGAAGTTTTCCTCTAATGTTGGAAAGAAAATCCGGGCCAGCCAATTCGTTAAATGCAATATTTCATGTTGTATGTGAAACGTATTCCACAGCGACGCCTCATAGCTGCGTGATTTAAAATTCAGAACATTTTCTTTTCAAAGGAAGCGAAACTGCGTTTCTCTCAAGATAACGTTTCAGGTGTCATATCGCACGTCTTAATCAATAACCTTCCTTTGTTCATCAAGGCGGAAGTTTTCCTCTAATGTCGCGAAAGAAAATCCGGGCCAGCAAATTCGTTATATGCAATATATCATGTAGTATGTGAAACGTATTCCACAGCGACGCCTCATGGCTGCCTGATTTAGAATTTTGAACATTTTCTCTTCAAAGGATGCGACACTGCGTTTCTCTCACGACAACCTTTCAGGTGTCATGCCGCACGTCTTAATCAATAACCTTCCTTTGATCATCAAGGCGGAAGTTTTCCTCTAATGTTGGAAAGAAAATCCGGGCCAGCCAATTCGTTAAATGCAATATTTCATGTAGTATGTGAAACGTATTCCACAGCGACGCCTCATAGCTGCGAGATTTATAATTCAGAACATTTTCTCTTCAAAGGAAGCGAAACTGCGTTTCTCTCAAGACAACCTTTCAGGTGTCATGTCGCACGTAGTAATCAATAACATTCCTTTGTTCATCAAGGCGGAAGATTTCCTTTAATATCGCGAAAGAAAATCCGGGCCAGCCAATTGGTTAAATGCAATATATCATGTAGTATGTGAAACGTATTCCACAGCGACGCCTCATAGCTGCGTGATTTAAATTCTGAACATTTCCTCTTCAAAGGAAGCGCTATTGCGTTTCTCTCAAGACAGCCTTTCAGGTGTCATGTCACATGTCTTAATCAATAACCTTCCTTTGTTCATCAAGGCGGAAGTTTTCCTCTAATAACATTAAAGAAAGTCCGGGCCAGCAAATTCGTTAAATGCGATATATCATGTAGTATGTGAAACGTATTCCACAGCGACGCCTCATAGCTGCGAGATTTATAATTCAGAACATTTTCTCTCCAAAGGAAGCGAAACTGCGTTTCTCTCAAGACAACCTTTCAGGTGTCAAGTCGCACATAGTAATCAATAACATTCCTTTGTTCATCAAGGCGGAAGATTTCCTTTAATATCATTAAAAAAAGTCCGGGCAAGCAAATTCGTTAAATGCAATATATCATGTAGTATGTGAAACGTATTCCACAGCGACGCCTCATAGCTGCGAGATTCAAAATTCTGAACATTTTCTCTTCAAAGGGAGCGAAACTGCGTTTCTCTCAAGAAAACCTTTCAGGTGTCATGTCGCACGTCTTAATCAATCACCTTCCTTTGTTCATCAAGGCGGAAGTTATCCTATAATATCGTTAAAGAAAATCCGGGCTAGCAAATTCGTTAAATGCAATAGATCATGTAGTATGTGAAACGTATTCCACAGCGACGCGTCATTGCTGCGTGATTTGAAATTCGGAACATTTTCTCGTCAAAGGAAGCGAAACAGCGTTTCTCTCAAGACAACCTTTCAGGTGTCATGTCGCACATAGTAATCAATAACATTCCTTTGTTCATCCAGGCGGAAGATTTCCTTGAATATCGCGAAAGAAAATCCGGGCCAGCCAATTGGTTAAATGCAATATATCATGTAGTATGTGAAACGTATTCCACAGCGACGCCTCATAGCTGCGTGATTTAAATTCTGAACATTTCCTCTTCAAAGGAAGCGCCATTGCGTTTCTCTCAAGACAGCCTTTCAGGTGTCATGTCACATGTCTTAATCAATAACCTTCCTTTGTTCATCAAGGCGGAAGTTTTCCTCTAATATCAATAAAGAAAGTCCGGGCCAGCAAATTCGTTAAATGCGATATATCATGTAGTATGTGAAACGTATTCCACAGCGACGCCTCATAGCTGCGAGATTCAAAATTCTGAACATTTTCTCTTCAAAGGGAGCGAAACTGCGTTTCTCTCAAGACAAGCTTTCAGGTGTCATGTCGCACGTCTTAATCAATAACCTTCCTTTGTTCATCAAGGCGGAACTTTTCCTCTAATGTCCCGAAAGAAAATCCGGGCAAGCAAATTCGTTAAATGCAATATATCATGTAGTATGTGAAACGGATTCCACAGCGACGCCTCATAGCAGCGTGATTTAAAATTCAGAACATTTTCTCTTCAAAGGATGCGACACTGCGTTTCTCTCAAGACAACGTTTCAGGTGTCATGTCGCACGTCCTAATCAATAACCTTCCTTTGTTCATCAAGGCGGAAGTTTTCCTCTAATGTCCCGAAAGGAAATCCGGGCAAGCAAATTCGTTAAATGCAATATATCATGTAGTATGTGAAACGTATTCCGCAGCGACGCCTCATAGCTGCGTGATTTAGAATTCAGAACATTTTCTCCTCAAAGGAAGCGCCACTACGTTTCTCTCAAGACAACCTTTCAGGTGTCATGCCGCACGTCTTAATCAATAACCTTCCTTTGATCATCAAGGCGGAAGTTTTCCTCTAAAGTTGGAAAGAAAATCCGTGCCAGCCAATTCGTTAAATGCAATATTTGATGTAGTATGTGAAACGTATTCCACAGCGACGCCTCATAGCTGCGAGATTTATAATTCAGAACATTTTCTCTTCAAAGGAAGCGAAACTGCGTTTCTCTCAAGACAACCTTTCAGGTGTCATGTCGCACATAGTAATCAATAACATTCCTTTGTTCATCCAGGCGGAAGATTTCCTTTAATATCGCGAAAGAAAATCCGGGCCAGCCAATTGGTTAAATGCAATACATCATGTAGTATGTGAAACGTATTCCACAGCGACGCCTCAAAGCTGCGTGATTTAAATTCTGAACATTTCCTCTTCAAAGGAAGCGCCATTGCGTTTATCTCAAGACAACCATTCAGGTGTCATGTCGCACGTCTTAATCAATAACCTTCCTTTGTTCTTCAAGGCGGACGTTTTTCTCTAATATCGTTAATGAAAATCCGGGCCAGCAAATTCGTTAAATGCAATGTATCATGTAGTATGTGAAACGTATTCCACAGCGACGCCTCATAGCTGCGTGATTCAAAATTGTGAACATTTTCTCTTCAAAGGAAGCGCCATTGCGTTTATCTCAAGACAACCATTCAGGTGTCATGTCACACGTCTTAATCAATAACCTTCTTTTGTTCATCAAGGCGGAAATTTTCCTCTAATGTCCCGAAAGAAAATCCGGGCAAGCAAATTCGTTAAATGCAATATATCATGTAGTATGTGAAACGTATTCCACAGCGACGCCTCATAGCTGCGTGATTTAAAATTTTGAACATTTTCTCTTCAAAGGATGCGACACTGCGTTTCTCTCAAGACAACCTTTCAGGTGTCATGCCGCACATCTTAATCAATAACCTTCCTTTGTTCATCAAGGCGGACGTTTTCCTCTAATATCGCGATAAATAATCCGGGACAGCAAATTGGTTAAATGCAATATATCATGTAGTATGTGAAACGTATTCCACAGCGACGCCTCATAGCTGCGTGATTTAAATTTTGAACATTTTCTCTTCAAAGGAAGCGCCATTTCGTTTATCTCAAGCCAACCATTCAGGTGTCATGTCGCACGCCTTAATCAATAACCTTCCTTTGTTCATCAAGGCGGAAGTTTTCCTCTAATGTTGGAAAGAAAATCCGGGCCAGCCAATTCGTTAAATGCAATATTTCATGTAGTATGTGAAACGAATTCCACAGCGACGCCTCATAGCTGCGTGATTTAAAATTCAGAACATTTTCTCTTCAAAGGAAGCGAAACTGCGTTTCTCTCAAGATAACCTTTCATTTGTCATATCGCACGTCTTAATGAACAACCTTCCTTTGTTCATCAAGGCGGAAGTTTTCCTCTAATGTCCCGAACGAAAATCAGGGCAAGCAAAATTCGTTAAATGCAATATATCATGTAGTATGTGAAACGTATTCCACAGCGACGCCTCATAGCTGCGTGATTTAAATTCTGAACATTTCCTCTTCAAAGGAAGCGCCATTGCGTTTATCTCAAGACAACCATTCAGGTGTCATGTCGCACGTCTTAATCAATAACCTTCCTTTGTTCATCAAGGCGGACGTTTTTCTCAAATATCGTTAATGAAAATCCGGGCCAGCAAATTCGTTAAATGCAAGATATCATGTAGTATGTGAAACGTATTCCACAGCGACGCATCATAGCTGCGTGATTCAAAATTCTGAACATCTTCTCTTCAAAGGATGCGACACTGCGTTTCTCTCAAGACAACCTTTCAGGTGTCATGCCGCAAGTCCTAATCAATAACCTTCCTTTGTTCATCAAGGCGGAAGTTTTCCTCTAATGTCCCGAAAGAAAATCCGGGCAAGCAAATTCGTTAAATGCAATATATCATGTTGTATGTAAAACGGATTCCACAGCGACGCCTCATAGCAGCGTGATTTAAAATTCAGAACATTTTCTCTTCAAAGGATGCGACACTGCGTTTCTCTCAAGACAACGTTTCAGGTGTCATGTCGCACGTCCTAATCAATAACCTTCCTTTGTTCATCTAGGCGGAAGTTTTCCTCTAATGTCCCGAAAGAAAATCCGGGCAAGCAAATTCGTTAAATGCAATATATCATGTAGTATGTGAAACGTATTCCGCAGCGACGCCTCATAGCTGCGTGATTTAGAATTCAGAACATTTTCTCCTCAAAGGAAGCGCCACTACGTTTCTCTCAAGACAACCTTTCAGGTGTCATGCCGCACGTCCTAATCAATAACCTTTCTTTGATCATCAAGGCGGAAGTTTTCCTCTAATGTTGGAAAGAAAATCCGGGCCAGCCAATTCGTTAAATGCAATATTTCATGTAGTATGTGAAACGTATTCCACAGCGACGCCTCATAGCTGCGAGATTTATAATTCAGAACATTTTCTCTTCAAAGGAAGCGAAACTGCGTTTCTATCAAGACAACCTTTCAGGTGTCATGTCGCACATAGTATTCAATAACATTCCTTTGTTCATCAAGGCGGAAGATTTCCTTTAATATCGCGAAAGAAAATCCGGGCCAGCCAATTGGTTAAATGCAATATATCATGTAGCATGTGAAACGTATTCCACAGCGACGCGTCATAGCTGCGTGATTCTAAATTCTTAACATTTTCGCTTCAAAGGACGCGACACTGCGTTTCTCTCAAGATAACCTTTCAGGTGTCATGTCGCACGTCTTAATCAATAACCTTCCTTTCTTCTTCAAGGCGGACGGTTTCCTCTAATATCGCGAAAAAAAATCTGGGCCAGCAAATTGGTTAAATGCAATATATCATGTAGTATGTGAAACGTATTCCACAGCGACGCCTCATAGCTGCGTGATTTAAATTCTGAACATTTCCTGTTCAAAGGAAACGCCATTGCGTTTATCTCAAGACAACCATTCAGGTGTCATGTCGCACGTCTTAATCAATAACTTTCCTTTGTTCATCAAGGCGGAAGTTTTCCTCTGATGTTGGAAAGAAAATCCGGGCCAGCCAATTCGTTAAATGCAATATTTCATGTAGTATGTGAAACGAATTCCACAGCGACGCCTCATAGCTGCGTGATTTAAAATTCAGAACATTTTCTCTTCAAAGGAAGCGAAACTGCGTTTCTCTCAAGATAACCTTTCAGGTGTCATGTCGCACGTCTTAATCAATAACTTTCCTTTGTTCATCAAGGCGGAATTTTTCCTGTAATGTCCCGAAAGAAAATCCGGGCAAGCAAATTCGTTAAATGCAATATATCATGTAGTATGTGAAACGCATTCCACAGCGACTCCTCATAGCTGCGTGATTTAAAATTTTGAACATTTTCTCTTCAAAGGATGCGACACTGCGTTTCTCTCAAGACAACCTTTCAGGTGTCATGCCGCACATCTTAATCAATAACGTTCCTTTGTTCATCAAGGCGGACGTTTTCCTCTAATATCGCGAAAAAAAATCCGGGCCAGCAAATTCGTTAAATGCAATATATCATGTAGTATGTGAAACGTATTCCACAGCGACGCCTCATAGTTCTGTGATTTAAAATTGAGAGCATTTTCTCTTCAAAGGAAGCGCCACTGCGTTTCTCTCAAGACAACCTTTCAGGTGTCATGTCGCACGTCTTAATCAGTAACCTTCCTTTGTTCATCAAAGCGGAAATTTTCCTCTAATATCACTAAAGAAAATCCGGGTCAGCAAACTGATTAGATGCTATATATTATGTAGCATGTGTAACGTAGTCCACAGCGACACCTCATAGCTGCGTGATTTAAAATTCAGAACATTTTAATGCCACTGCGATTCTCTCAAGACAACGTTTCAGGTGTCATGTCGCACGTCTGAATAAATAACCTTGCTTTGTTCATCAATGTGGAAGTTTTCCTCTAATATGTTTAAAGAAAATCCGGGCCAGCAAATTGGTTAGATGCAATGTATTAGGTAGCATGTGTAACGTATTCCACAGCGACGCGTCATAGTTCTGTGATTTAAATTCTGAACATTTCCTCTTCAAAGGATGCGACACTGCGTTTCTCTCAAGACAACGTTTCAGGTGTCATGTCGCACGTCCTAATCAATAACCTTCCTTTGTTCATCAAGGCGGAAGTTTTCCTCTAATGTCCCGAAAGGAAATCCGGGCAAGCAAATTCGTTAAATGCAATATATCATGTAGTATGTGAAACGGATTCCATAGCGACGCCTCATAGCAGCGTGATTTAATATTCAGAACATTTTCTCTTCAAAGGATGCGACACTGCGTTTCTCTCAAGACAACGTTTCAGGTGTCATGTCGCACGTCCTAATCAATAACCTTCCTTTGTTCATCAAGGCGGAAGTTTTCCTCTAATATCATTAAAGAAAGTCCGGGCCAGCAAATTCGTTAAATGCAATATATCATGTAGTATGTGAAACGTATTCCACAGCGACGTCTCATAGCTGCGAGATTCAAAATTCTGAACATTTTCTCTTCAAAGGGAGCGAAACTGCGTTTCTCTCAAGACAACCTTTCAGGTGTCCTGTCGCACGTCTTAATCAATAACTTTCCTTTGTTCATCAAGGCGGAAGTTTTCCTCTAATGTCCCGAAAGAAAATCCGGGCAAGCAAATTCGTTAAATGCAATATATCATGTAGTATGTGAAACGGATTCCACAGCGACGCCTCATAGCAGCGTGATTTAAAATTCAGAACATTTTCTCTTCAAAGGATGCGACACTGCGTTTCTCTCAAGACAACGTTTCAGGTGTCATGTCGCACGTCCTAATCAATAACCTTCGTTTGTTCATCAAGGCGGAAGTTTTCCTCTAATTTCCCGAAAGAAAATCCGGGCAAGCAAATTCGTTTAATGCAACATATCATGTAGTATGTGAAACATATTCCGCAGCGACGCCTCATAGCTGCATGATTTAGAATTCAGAACATTTTCTCCTCAAAGGAAGCGCCACTACGTTTCTCTCAAGACAACCTTTCAGGTGTCATGCCGCACGTCTTAATCAATAACCTTCCTTTGATCATCAAGGCGGAAGTTTTCCTCTAATGTTGGAAAGAAAATCCGGGCCAGCCAATTCGTTAAATGCAATATTTCATGTAGTATGTGAAACGTATTCCACAGCGACGCCTCATAGCTGCGAGATTTATAATTCAGAACATTTTCTCTTCAAAGGAAGCGAAACTGCGTTTCTCTCAAGACAACCTTTCAGGTGTCATGTCCCACATAGTAATCAATAACATTCCTTTGTTCATCAAGGCAGAAGATTTCCTTTAATATCATTAAAGAAAGTCCGGGCAAGCAAATTCGTTAATTGCAATATATCATGTAGTATGTGAAACGCATTCCACAGCGACGCCTCATAGCTGCGAGATTCAAAATTCTGAACATTTTCTCTTCAAAGGGAGCGAAACTGCGTTTCTCTCAAGAAAACCTTTCAGGTGTCATGTCGCACGTCTTAATCAATCACCTTCCTTTGTTCATCAAGGCGGAAGTTATCCTATAATATCGTTAAAGAAAATCCGGGCTAGCAAATTCGTTAAATGCAATAGATCATGTAGTATGTGAAACGTATTCCACAGCGACGCGTCATTGCTGCGTGATTTGAAATTCGGAACATTTTCTCGTCAAAGGAAGCGAAACAGCGTTTCTCTCAAGACAACCTTTCAGGTGTCATGTCGCATGTCTTAATCAATAACCTTCCTTTGTTCATCAAGGCGGAAGAATTCCTTTAACATCGCGAAAGAAAATCCGGACCAGCCAATTCGTGAAATGCAATTTTTCATGTATTATTGAAACGTATTCCACAGCGACGCCTCATAGCTGCGTGATTTAAAATTCTGAACATTTTCTCTTCAAGGGAAGCGCCATAGCGTTTCTCTCAAGACAACATTTCAGGTGTCATGTCGCACGTCTTAATCAATAACCTTCCTTTGTTCTTCAAGGCGGAAGTTTTCCTCTAATATCTTTAAAGTAAACCCGGGAGAGCAAATTGGTTAGATGCAATATATTAGATAGCATGTGTAACGTATTCCATAGCGACGCCTCATAGTTCTGTGATTTAATAATCTGAACATTTTCTCTTCAAAGGAAGCGCCACTGCGTTTCTCTCAAGACAACATTAGAGGTGTTATGCCGCACGTTCTAATCAATAACCTTCCTTTGTTCATCAAGGCGGAAATTTTCCTCTAATATCACTAAAGAAAATCCGGGCCAGCAAATTGGTTAAATGCAATATATCATGCAGTATGTGAAACGTATTCCACAGCGACGCCTCATAGCTGCGTGATTTAAATTCTGAAAATTTCCTCTTCAAAGGAAGCGCCATTGCGTTTATATCAAGACAATCATTCAGGTGTCATGTCGCACGTCTTAATCAATAACCTTCCTTTGTTCATCAAGGCGGAAGTTTTCCTCTAATGTTGGAAAGAAAATCCGGGCCAGCCAATTCGTTAAATGCAATATTTCATGTTGTATGTGAAACGTATTCCACAGCGACGCCTCATAGCTGCGTGATTTAAAATTCAGAACATTTTCTTTTCAAAGGAAGCGAAACTGCGTTTCTCTCAAGATAACGTTTCAGGTGTCATATCGCACGTCTTAATCAATAACCTTCCTTTGTTCATCAAGGCGGAAGTTTTCCTCTAATGTCGCGAAAGAAAATCCGGGCCAGCAAATTCGTTATATGCAATATATCATGTAGTATGTGAAACGTATTCCACAGCGACGCCTCATGGCTGCCTGATTTAGAATTTTGAACATTTTCTCTTCAAAGGATGCGACACTGCGTTTCTCTCACGACAACCTTTCAGGTGTCATGCCGCACGTCTTAATCAATAACCTTCCTTTGATCATCAAGGCGGAAGTTTTCCTCTAATGTTGGAAAGAAAATCCGGGCCAGCCAATTCGTTAAATGCAATATTTCATGTAGTATGTGAAACGTATTCCACAGCGACGCCTCATAGCTGCGAGATTTATAATTCAGAACATTTTCTCTTCAAAGGAAGCGAAACTGCGTTTCTCTCAAGACAACCTTTCAGGTGTCATGTCGCACGTAGTAATCAATAACATTCCTTTGTTCATCAAGGCGGAAGATTTCCTTTAATATCGCGAAAGAAAATCCGGGCCAGCCAATTGGTTAAATGCAATATATCATGTAGTATGTGAAACGTATTCCACAGCGACGCCTCATAGCTGCGTGATTTAAATTCTGAACATTTCCTCTTCAAAGGAAGCGCTATTGCGTTTCTCTCAAGACAGCCTTTCAGGTGTCATGTCACATGTCTTAATCAATAACCTTCCTTTGTTCATCAAGGCGGAAGTTTTCCTCTAATAACATTAAAGAAAGTCCGGGCCAGCAAATTCGTTAAATGCGATATATCATGTAGTATGTGAAACGTATTCCACAGCGACGCCTCATAGCTGCGAGATTTATAATTCAGAACATTTTCTCTCCAAAGGAAGCGAAACTGCGTTTCTCTCAAGACAACCTTTCAGGTGTCAAGTCGCACATAGTAATCAATAACATTCCTTTGTTCATCAAGGCGGAAGATTTCCTTTAATATCATTAAAAAAAGTCCGGGCAAGCAAATTCGTTAAATGCAATATATCATGTAGTATGTGAAACGTATTCCACAGCGACGCCTCATAGCTGCGAGATTCAAAATTCTGAACATTTTCTCTTCAAAGGGAGCGATCTGCGTTTCTCTCAAGAAAACCTTTCAGGTGTCATGTCGCACGTCTTAATCAATCACCTTCCTTTGTTCATCAAGGCGGAAGTTATCCTATAATATCGTTAAAGAAAATCCGGGCTAGCAAATTCGTTAAATGCAATAGATCATGTAGTATGTGAAACGTATTCCACAGCGACGCGTCATTGCTGCGTGATTTGAAATTCGGAACATTTTCTCGTCAAAGGAAGCGAAACAGCGTTTCTCTCAAGACAACCTTTCAGGTGTCATGTCGCACATAGTAATCAATAACATTCCTTTGTTCATCCAGGCGGAAGATTTCCTTTAATATCGCGAAAGAAAATCCGGGCCAGCCAATTGGTTAAATGCAATATATCATGTAGTATGTGAAACGTATTCCACAGCGACGCCTCATAGCTGCGTGATTTAAATTCTGAACATTTCCTCTTCAAAGGAAGCGCCATTGCGTTTCTCTCAAGACAGCCTTTCAGGTGTCATGTCACATGTCTTAATCAATAACCTTCCTTTGTTCATCAAGGCGGAAGTTTTCCTCTAATATCAATAAAGAAAGTCCGGGCCAGCAAATTCGTTAAATGCGATATATCATGTAGTATGTGAAACGTATTCCACAGCGACGCCTCATAGCTGCGAGATTCAAAATTCTGAACATTTTCTCTTCAAAGGGAGCGAAACTGCGTTTCTCTCAAGACAAGCTTTCAGGTGTCATGTCGCACGTCTTAATCAATAACCTTCCTTTGTTCAACAAGGCGGGACTTTTCCTCTAATGTCCCGAAAGAAAATCCGGGCAAGCAAATTCGTTAAATGCAATATATCATGTAGTATGTGAAACGGATTCCACAGCGCCGCCTCATAGCAGCGTGATTTAAAATTCAGAACATTTTCTCTTCAAAGGATGCGACACTGCGTTTCTCTCAAGACAACGTTTCAGGTGTCATGTCGCACGTCCTAATCAATAACCTTCCTTTGTTCATCAAGGCGGAAGTTTTCCTCTAATGTCCCGAAAGGAAATCCGGGCAAGCAAATTCGTTAAATGCAATATATCATGTAGTATGTGAAACGTATTCCGCAGCGACGCCTCATAGCTGCGTGATTTAGAATTCAGAACATTTTCTCCTCAAAGGAAGCGCCACTACGTTTCTCTCAAGACAACCTTTCAGGTGTCATGCCGCACGTCTTAATCAATAACCTTCCTTTGATCATCAAGGCGGAAGTTTTCCTCTAAAGTTGGAAAGAAAATCCGTGCCAGCCAATTCGTTAAATGCAATATTTGATGTAGTATGTGAAACGTATTCCACAGCGACGCCTCATAGCTGCGAGATTTATAATTCAGAACATTTTCTCTTCAAAGGAAGCGAAACTGCGTTTCTCTCAAGACAACCTTTCAGGTGTCATGTCGTACATAGTAATCAATAACATTCCTTTGTTCATCCAGGCGGAAGATTTCCTTTAATATCGCGAAAGAAAATCCGGGCCAGCCAATTGGTTAAATGCAATACATCATGTAGTATGTGAAACGTATTCCACAGCGACGCCTCAAAGCTGCGTGATTTAAATTCTGAACATTTCCTCTTCAAAGGAAGCGCCATTGCGTTTATCTCAAGACAACCATTCAGGTGTCATGTCGCACGTCTTAATCAATAACCTTCCTTTGTTCTTCAAGGCGGACGTTTTTCTCTAATATCGTTAATGAAAATCCGGGCCAGCAAATTAGTTAAATGCAATGTATCATGTAGTATGTGAAACGTATTCCACAGCGACGCCTCATAGCTGCGTGATTCAAAATTGTGAACATTTTCTCTTCAAAGGAAGCGCCATTGCGTTTATCTCAAGACAACCATTCAGGTGTCATGTCACACGTCTTAATCAATAACCTTCTTTTGTTCATCAAGGCGGAAATTTTCCTCTAATGTCCCGAAAGAAAATCCGGGCAAGCAAATTCGTTAAATGCAATATATCATGTAGTATGTGAAACGTATTCCACAGCGATGCCTCATAGCTGCGTGATTTAAAATTTTGAACATTTTCTCTTCAAAGGATGCGACACTGCGTTTCTCTCAAGACAACCTTTCAGGTGTCATGCCGCACATCTTAATCAATAACCTTCCTTTGTTCATCAAGGCGGACGTTTTCCTCTAATATCGCGATAAAAAATCCGGGACAGCAAATTGGTTAAATGCAATATATCATGTAGTATGTGAAACGTATTCCACAGCGACGCCTCATAGCTGCGTGATTTAAATTTTGAACATTTTCTCTTCAAAGGAAGCGCCATTTCGTTTATCTCAAGCCAACCATTCAGGTGTCATGTCGCACGCCTTAATCAATAACCTTCCTTTGTTCATCAAGGCGGAAGTTTTCCTCTAATGTTGGAAAGAAAATCCGGGCCAGCCAATTCGTTAAATGCAATATTTCATGTAGTATGTGAAACGAATTCCACAGCGACGCCTCATAGCTGCGTGATTTAAAATTCAGAACATTTTCTCTTCAAAGGAAGCGAAACTGCGTTTCTCTCAAGATAACCTTTCATTTGTCATATCGCACGTCTTAATGAACAACCTTCCTTTGTTCATCAAGGCGGAAGTTTTCCTCTAATGTCCCGAACGAAAATCAGGGCAAGCAAAATTCGTTAAATGCAATATATCATGTAGTATGTGAAACGTATTCCACAGCGACGCCTCATAGCTGCGTGATTTAAATTCTGAACATTTCCTCTTCAAAGGAAGCGCCATTGCGTTTATCTCAAGACAACCATTCAGGTGTCATGTCGCACGTCTTAATCAATAACCTTCCTTTGTTCATCAAGGCGGACGTTTTTCTCAAATATCGTTAATGAAAATCCGGGCCAGCAAATTCGTTAAATGCAAGATATCATGTAGTATGTGAAACGTATTCCACAGCGACGCATCATAGCTGCGTGATTCAAAATTCTGAACATCTTCTCTTCAAAGGATGCGACACTGCGTTTCTCTCAAGACAACCTATCAGGTGTCATGTCGCAAGTCCTAATCAATAACCTTCCTTTGTTCATCAAGGCGGAAGTTTTCCTCTAATGTCCCGAAAGAAAATCCGGGCAAGCAAATTCGTTAAATGCAATATATCATGTTGTATGTAAAACGGATTCCACAGCGACGCCTCATAGCAGCGTGATTTAAAATTCAGAACATTTTCTCTTCAAAGGATGCGACACTGCGTTTCTCTCAAGACAACGTTTCAGGTGTCATGTCGCACGTCCTAATCAATAACCTTCCTTTGTTCATCTAGGCGGAAGTTTTCCTCTAATGTCCCGAAAGAAAATCCGGGCAAGCAAATTCGTTAAATGCAATATATCATGTAGTATGTGAAACGTATTCCGCAGCGACGCCTCATAGCTGCGTGATTTAGAATTCAGAACATTTTCTCCTCAAAGGAAGCGCCACTACGTTTCTCTCAAGACAACCTTTCAGGTGTCATGCCGCACGTCCTAATCAATAACCTTTCTTTGATCATCAAGGCGGAAGTTTTCCTCTAATGTTGGAAAGAAAATCCGGGCCAGCCAATTCGTTAAATGCAATATTTCATGTAGTATGTGAAACGTATTTCACAGCGACGCCTCATAGCTGCGAGATTTATAATTCAGAACATTTTCTCTTCAAAGGAAGCGAAACTGCGTTTCTCTCAAGACAACCTTTCAGGTGTCATGTCGCACATAGTATTCAATAACATTCCTTTGTTCATCAAGGCGGAAGATTTCCTTTAATATCGCGAAAGAAAATCCGGGCCAGCCAATTGGTTAAATGGAATATATCATGTAGCATGTGAAACGTATTCCACAGCGACGCGTCATAGCTGCGTGATTCTAAATTCTTAACATTTTCTCTTCAAAGGACGCGACACTGCGTTTCTCTCAAGATAACCTTTCAGGTGTCATGTCGCACGTCTTAATCAATAACCTTCCTTTCTTCTTCAAGGCGGACGGTTTCCTCTAATATCGCGAAAAAAAATCTGGGCCAGCAAATTGGTTAAATGCAATATATCATGTAGTATGTGAAACGTATTCCACAGCGACGCCTCATAGCTGCGTGATTTAAATTCTGAACATTTCCTGTTCAAAGGAAGCGCCATTGCGTTTATCTCAAGACAACCATTCAGGTGTCATGTCGCACGTCTTAATCAATAACTTTCCTTTGTTCATCAAGGCGGAAGTTTTCCTCTGATGTTGGAAAGAAAATCCGGGCCAGCCAATTCGTTAAATGCAATATATCATGTAGTATGTGAAACGTATTCCACAGCGACGCCTCATAGTTCTGTGATTTAAAATTGAGAGCATTTTCTCTTCAAAGGAAGCGCCACTGCGTTTCTCTCAAGACAACCTTTCAGGTGTCATGTCGCACGTCTTAATCAGTAACCTTCCTTTGTTCATCAAAGCGGAAATTTTCCTCTAATATCACTAAAGAAAATCCGGGTCAGCAAACTGATTAGATGCTATATATTATGTAGCATGTGTAACGTAGTCCACAGCGACACCTCATAGCTGCGTGATTTAAAATTCAGAACATTTTAATGCCACTGCGATTCTCTCAAGACAACGTTTCAGGTGTCATGTCGCACGTCTGAATAAATAACCTTGCTTTGTTCATCAATGTGGAAGTTTTCCTCTAATATGTTTAAAGAAAATCCGGGCCAGCAAATTGGTTAGATGCAATGTATTAGGTAGCATGTGTAACGTATTCCACAGCGACGCCTCATAGTTCTGTGATTTAAATTCTGAACATTTCCTCTTCAAAGGAAGCGCCATTGCGTTTATCTCAAGACAACCATTCAGGTGTCATGTCGCACGTCTTAATCAATAACCTTCGTTTGTTCTTCAAGGCGGACGTTTTCCTTTAATATCCTTAATGAAAATCCGGGCCAGCAAATTCGTTAAATACAATGTATCATGTAGTATGTGAAACGTATTCCACAGCGACGCCTCATAGCTGCGTGATTCAAAATTGTGGACATTTTCTCTTCAAAGGAAGCGCCATTGCGTTTTTCTCAAGACAACCATTCAGGTGTCATGTCACACGTCTTAATGAATAACCTTCTTTTGTTCATCAAGGCGGAAATTTTCCTCTAATGTCCCGAAAGAAAATCCGGGCAAGCAAATTCGTTAAATGCAATATATCATGTAGTATGTGAAACATATTCCACAGCGACGCCTCATAGCTGCGTGATTTAAATTTTGAACATTTCCTCTTCAAAGGAAGCGCCATTTCGTTTATCTCAAGCCAACAATTCAGGTGTCATGTCGCACGCCTTAATCAATAACCTTCCTTTGTTCATCAAGGCGGAAGTCTTCATCTAATGTTGGAAAGAAAATCCGGGCCAGCCAATTCGTTAAATGCAATATTTCATGTAGTATGTGAAACGAATTTCACAGCGACGCCTCATAGCTGCGTGATTTAAGCTTCAGAATATTTTCTCTTCAAAGGAAGCGAAACTGCGTTTCTCTCAAGATAACCTTTGAGGTGTCATGTCGCAAGTCTTAATCAATAACCTTCCTTTGTTCATCAAGGCGGACGTTTTCCTCTAATATCGCGAAACAAAATCCGGGCCAGCAAATTGGTTAAATGCAATATATCATGTAGTATGTGAAACGTATTCCACAGCGACGCCTCATAGCTGCGTGATTTAAATTCTGAACTTTTCTTATTCAAAGGAGGCGCCATTGCGTTTATCTCAAGACAACCTTTCAGGTGTCATGTCGCACGTGTTGATCAATAACCTTCCTTTGTTCCTCAAGGCGGACGTTTTTCTCAAATATCTTTAATGAAAATCCGGGCCAGCAAATTGGTTAAATGCAATATATCATGTAGTATGTGAAACGTATTCCACAGCGACGCCTCATAGCTGCGAGATTCAAAATTCTGAACATTTTCTCTTCAAAGGGAGCGAAACTGCGTTTCTCTCAAGACAACCTTTCAGGTGTCCTGTCACACGTCTTAATCAATAACTTTCCTTTGTTCATCAAGGCGGAAGTTTTCCTCTAATGTCCCGAAAGAAAATCCGGGCAAGCAAATTCGTTAAATGCAATATATCATGTAGTATGTGAAACGGATTCCACAGCGACGCCTCATAGCGGCGTGATTTAAAATTCAGAACATTTTCTCTTCAAAGGATGCGACACTGCGTTTCTCTCAAGACAACGTTTCAGGTGTCATGTCGCACGTCCTAATCAATAACCTTCCTTTGTTCATCAAGGCGGAAGTTTTCCTCTAATTTCCCGAAAGAAAATCCGGGCAAGCAAATTCGTTTAATGCAATATATCATGTAGTATGTGAAACATATTCCGCAGCGACGCCTCATAGCTGCATGATTTAGAATTCAGAACATTTTCTCCTCAAAGGAAGCGCCACTACGTTTCTCTCAAGACAACCTTTCAGGTGTCATGCCGCACGTCTTAATCAATAACCTTCCTTTGATCATCAAGGCGGAAGTTTTCCTCTAATGTTGGAAAGAAAATCCGTGCCAGCCAATTCGTTAAATGCAATATTTCATGTAGTATGTGAAACGTATTCCACAGCGACGCCTCATAGCTGCGAGATTTATAATTCAGAAC
This sequence comes from Dermacentor andersoni, assembly GCF_023375885.2. Taxonomy (NCBI): domain Eukaryota; kingdom Metazoa; phylum Arthropoda; class Arachnida; order Ixodida; family Ixodidae; genus Dermacentor; species Dermacentor andersoni. The sequence goes on from NW_027314752.1 coordinate 14,643,709, forward strand.
ATTTTCTCTTCAAAGGAAGCGAAACTGCGTTTCTCTCAAGACAACCTTTCAGGTGTCATGTCGCACATAGTAATCAATAACATTCCTTTGTTCATCAAGGCAGAAGATTTCCTTTAATATCATTAAAGAAAGTCCGGGCAAGCAAATTCGTTAAATGCAATATATCATGTAGTATGTGAAACGTATTCCACAGCGACGCCTCATAGCTGCGAGATTCAAAATTCTGAACATTTTCTCTTCAAAGGGAGCGAAACTGCGTTTCTCTCAAGAAAACCTTTCAGGTGTCATGTCGCACGTCTTAATCAATCACCTTCCTTTGTTCATCAAGGCGGAAGTTATCCTATAATATCGTTAAAGAAAATCCGGGCTAGCAAATTCGTTAAATGCAATAGATCATGTAGTATGTGAAACGTATTCCACAGCGACGCGTCATTGCTGCGTGATTTGAAATTCGGAACATTTTCTCGTCAAAGGAAGCGAAACAGCGTTTCTCTCAAGACAACCTTTCAGGTGTCATGTCGCATGTCTTAATCAATAACCTTCCTTTGTTCATCAAGGCGGAAGAATTCCTTTAACATCGCGAAAGAAAATCCGGACCAGCCAATTCGTGAAATGCAATATTTCATGTATTATTGAAACGTATTCCACAGCGACGCCTCATAGCTGCGTGATTTAAAATTCTGAACATTTTCTCTTCAACGGAAGCGCCATAGCGTTTCTCTCAAGACAACATTTCAGGTGTCATGTCGCACGTCTTAATCAATAACCTTCCTTTGTTCTTCAAGGCGGAAGTTTTCCTCTAATATGTTTAAAGTAAACCCGGGAGAGCAAATTGGTTAGATGCAATATATTAGGTAGCATGTGTAACGTATTCCATAGCGACGCCTCATAGTTCTGTTATTTAATAATCTGAACATTTTCTCTTCAAAGGAAGCGCCACTGCGTTTCTCTCAAGACAACATTAGAGGTGTCATGTCGCACGTTCTAATCAATAACCTTGCTTTGTTCATCAAGGCTCAAATTTTCCTCTAATATCACTAAAGAAAATCCGGGCCAGCAAATTGGTTAAATGCAATATATCATGCAGTATGTGAAACGTATTCCACAGCGATGCCTCATAGCTGCGTGATTTAAATTCTGAAAATTTCCTCTTCAAAGGAAGCGCCATTGCGTTTATATCAAGACAATCATTCAGGTGTCATGTCGCACGTCTTAATCAATAACCTTCCTTTGTTCATCAAGGCGGAAGTTTTCCTCTAATGTTGGAAAGAAAATCCGGGCCAGCCAATTTGTTAAATGCAATATATCATGTAGTATGTGAAACTTATTCCGCAGCGACGCCTCATAGCTGCGCGATTTAAAATTCAGAACATTTTCTCCTCAAAGGAAGCGCCACTACGTTTCTCTCAAGACAACCTTTCAGGTGTCATGTCACATGTCTTAATCAATAACCTTGCTTTGTCCATCAAGGCGGAAGTTTTCCTCTAATATCATAAAGAAAATCCGGACCAGCCAATTCGTGAACTGCAATATTTCATGTATTATTGAAACGTATTCCACAGCGACGGCTCATAGCTGCGTGATTTATTATTCAGAACATTTTCTCCTCAAAGGAAGCGACACTGCGTTTCTCTCAAGACAACGTTTCAGGTGTCATGTCGCACGTCTTAATCAATAACCTTCCTTTGTTCATCAAGGCGGAAGTTTTCCTCTAATGTCCCGAAAGAAAATCCGGGCAAGCAAATTCGTTAAATGCAATATATGATGTAGTATGTGAAACGTATTCCGCAGCGACGCCTCATAGCTGCGTGATTTAATATTCAGAACATTTTCTCCTCAAAGGAAGCGTCCCTGCTTTTTTCTCAAGACAACCTGTCAGGTGTCATGTCACACGTGTTAATCAATAACCTTCCTATTTTAATCAAGGCGGAAGTTTTCCTCTAATATCGTTAAAGAAAATCCGAGTCAGCAAACTGGTTAGATGCGATATATTATGTAGCATGTGTAACGTAGTCCACAGCGACGCCTGATAGCTGCGTGATTTAAAATTCAGAACATTTGCTCTTCAAAGGAAGCCAAAATGCGTTTCTCTCAAGACAACCTTTCAGGTGTCATGTCGCACGTCTTAATCAATAACCTTCCTTTGTTAATCAAGGCGGAAAATTTCCTTTATATCGCGAAAGAAAATCCGGGCGAGCCAATTCGTTAAATGCAATATTTCATGTAGTATGTGAAACGTATTCCAAAGCGACACCTCATAGCTGCGTGATTTAAAATTCTGAACATTTTCTCTTCAAAGGAAGCGAAACTGCGTTACTCTCAAGACAACCTTTCAGGTGTCATGTCGCACGTCTTAATCAATAACCTTCCTTTGTTCATCGAGGCGGAAAATTTCCTCTAATTTGCGAAAGAAAATGCAACAAGCAAATTCTTTTAATGCAATATATCGTGCGGTATGTGAAACGTATTCCACAGCGATTCCTCATTGCTGCGTGATTTAAAATGGTGAACATTGTCTCTTGAAAGGAAGTGCCACTGCGTTTCTCTGAAGACAACCTTTCAGGTGTCATATCGCACGTCTTAATCAATAACCTTCCTTTGTTCATCAGGGCGGGCGTTTTCCTCTAATATCGTTAAAGTAACTTGGGGCGACCAAATTGGTTAAACGCAATGCATTATGTAGTATGTGTAGCGTATTGCACAGCGACGCCTCATAGCTGCGTGATTTAAAATTCAGAACATTTTCTCTTCAAAGGAAGCGCCACTGCGATTCTCTCAAGACAACGTTTCAGGTGTCATGTCGCACGTCTGAATAAATAACCATCCTTTGTTCATCAAGGTGGAAGTTTTTCTCTAATATCTTTAAAGAAAATCAGGGCCAGCAAATTGGTTAGATGCAATATATTAGGTAGCATGTGTAACGCATTCCAAAGCGACGCCTCATAGTTCTGTGATTTAAAATTGAGAGCATTTTCTCTTCAAAAAAAGCGCCACTGCGTTTCTCTCAAGACAGCCTTTCAGGTGTCATGTCGCACGTCTTAATCAGTAACCTTCCTTTGTTCATCAAGGCGGATATTTTCCTCTAATATCACTAAAGAAAATCCGGGTCAGCAAACTGATTAGATGCTATATATTATGTAGCATGTGTAACGTAGTCCACAGCGACACCTCACAGCTGCGTGATTTAAAATTCAGAACATTTTAATGCCACTGCGATTCTCTCAAGACAACGTTTCAGGTGTCATGTCGCCCGTCTGAATAAATAACCTTCCTTTGTTCATCAAGGTGGAAGTTTTCCTCTAATATCTTTAAAGAAAATTTGGGCGAGAATATTGGTTAGATGCAATATATTAGGTAGCATGTGTAACGTATTCCACAGCGACGCCTCATAGTTCTGTAATTTAAAATTCAGAACATTTTCGCTTCAAAGGAAGCGTCCCTGCTTTTTTCTCAAGACAACATTTGAGGTGTCATGTCACACGTGTTAATCAATAACCTCCCTTTTTTAATCAAGGCTGAAGTTTTCCTCTAATATCGTTAAAGAAAATCCGAGTCAGCAAACTGGTTAGATGCAATATATTATGTAGCATGTGTAACGTAGTCCACAGCGACGCCTCATAGCTGCGTGATTTAAAATTCAGAACATTTTCTCTTCAAAGGAAGCGAAACTGCGTTTCTCTCAAGACAACCTTTCAGGTGTCATGTCGCACGTGTTAATCAATAACCTTCCTTTGTTAATCAAGGCGGAAAATTTCCTTTATATCGCGAAAGAAAATCCGGGCGAGCCAATTCGTTAAATGCAATATTTCATGTAGTATGTGAAACGTATTCCACAGCGACGCCTCATAGCTGCGTGATTTAAAATTCTGAACATTTTCTCTTCAAAGGAAGCGAAACTGCGTTACTCTCAAGACAACCTTTCGGGTGTCATGTCGCACGTCTTAATCAATAACCTTCCTTTGTTCATCGAGGCGGAAGTTTTCCTCTAATTTGCGAAAGAAAATCCAAAAAGCAAATTCGTTAAATGCAATATATCATGCTGTATGTGAAACGTATTCCACAGCGACGCCTCATTGCTGCGTGATTTAAAATGGTGAACATTGTCTCTTGAAAGGAAGTGCCACTGCGTTTCTCTCAAGACAACCTTTCAGGTGTCATATCCCACGTCTTAATCAATAACCTTCCTTTGTTCATCAGGGCGGGCGTTTTCCTCTAATATCGTTAAAGTAACTTGGGGCCACCAAATTGGTTAGATGCAATATATTAGGTAGTATGTGTAACGTATTCCACAGCGACGCCTCATAGTTCTGTAATTTAAAATTCAGAACATTTTCTCTTCAAAGGAAGCGCCACTGCGTTTCTCTCAAGACAACCTTAGAAGTGTCATGTCGCACGTTCTAATCAATAACCTTCCTTTGTTCATCAAAGCGGAAGTTTTCCTCTAATATCACTAAAGAAAATCCGGGCCAGCAAATTGGTTTAATGCAATATATCATGTAGTATGTGAAACGTATTCCACAGCGACGCCTCATAGCTGCGTGATTTAAATTCTGAACATTTCCTCTTCAAAGGAAGCGCCATTGCGTTTATCTCAAGACAACCATTCAGGTGTCATGTCGCACGTCTTAATCAATAACCTTCCTTTGTTCTTCAAGGCGGACGTTTTTCTCTAATATCGTGAATGAAAATCCGGGCCAGCAAATTCGTTAAATGCAATATATCATGTAGTATGTGAAACGTATTCCACAGCGACGTCTCATAGCTGCGTGATTCAAAATTGGGAACATTTTCTCTTCAAAGGATGCGACACTGCCTTTCTCTCAAGATAACCTTTCAGGTGTCATGTCGCACGTCTTAATCAATAACATTCCTTTCTTCTTCAAGGCGGACGTTTTCCTCTAATATCGCGAAAAAAAATCTGGGCCAGCAAATTGGTTAAATGCAGTATATCATGTAGTATGTGAAACGTATTCCACAGCGACGCCTCATAGCTGCGTGATTTAAATTCTGAACATTTCCTCTTCAAAGGAAGCGCCATTGCGTTTATCTCAAGACAACCATTCAGGTGTCATGTCGCACGTCTTAATCAATAACCTTCCTTTGTTCTTCAAGGCGGACGTTTTCCTCTAATATCGTGAATGAAAATCCGGGCCAGCAAATTCGTTAAATGCAATATATCATGTAGTATGTGAAACGTATTCCACAGCGACGTCTCATAGCTGCGTGATTCAAAATTGGGAACATTTTCTCTTCAATGGATGCGACACTGCGTTTCTCTCAAGATAACCTTTCAGGTGTCATGTCGCACGCCTTAATCAATAACCTTCCTTTCTTCTTCATGGCGGACGTTTTCCTCTAATATCGCGAAAAAAAATCTGGGCCAGCAAATTGGTTAAATGCAGTATATCATGTAGTATGTGAAACGTATTCCACAGCGACGCCTCATAGCTGCGTGATTTAAATTCTGAACATTTCCTGTTCAAAGGAAGCGCCATTGCGTTTATCTCAAGACAACCATTCAGGTTTCATGTCGCACGTCTTAATCAATGACCTTCCTTTGTTCTTCAAGGCGGAAGTTTTCCTCTACTGTTGGAAAGAAAATCCGGGCCAGCCAATTCGTTAAATGCAATATTTCATGTAGTATGTGAAACGAATTCCACAGCGACGCCTCATAGCTGCGTGATTTAAAATTCAGAACATTTTCTCTTCAAAGGAAGCGAAACTGCGTTTCTCTCAAGATAACCTTTCAGGTGTCATGTCGCACGTCTTAATCAATAACTTTCCTTTGTTCACCAAGGCGGAACTTTTCCTCTAATGTCCCGAAAGAAAATCCGGGCAAGCAAATTCGTTAAATGCAATATATCATGTAGTATGTGAAACGTATTCCACAGCGACGCCTCATAGCTGCGTGATGTAAAATTTTGAAAATTTTCTCTTCAAAGGATGCGACACTGCGTTTCTCTCAAGACAACCTTTCAGGTGTCATGCCGCACATCTTAATCTATAAACTTCCTTTGTTCATCAAGGCGGACGTTTTCCCTTTATATCGCGAAAAAAAATCCGGGCCAGCAAATTGGTTAGATGCAATATATTAGGTAGCATGTTAACGTATTCCACAGCGACGCCTCATAGTTCTGTGATTTAAAATTCAGAACATTTTCTCTTCAAAGGAAGCGCCACTGCGTTTCTCTCAAGACAATATTAGAGGTGTCATGTCGCACGTTCTAATCAATAACATTCCTTTGTTCATCAAGGCGGAAATTTTCCTCTAATATCACTAAAGAAAATCCGGGCCAGCAAATTGGTTAAATGCAATATATCATGTAGTATGTGAAACGTATTCCACAGCGACGCCTCATAGCTGCGTGATTTAAATTCTGAACATTTCCCCTTCAAAGGAAGCGCCATTGCGTTTATCTCAAGACAACCATTCAGGTGTCATGTCGCACGTCTTAATCAATAACCTTCCTTTGTTCATCAAGGCGGAAGCTTTCCTCTAATATTGGAAAGAAAATCCGGGCCAGCCAATTCGTTAAATGCAATATTTCATGTAGTATGTGAAACGAATTCCACAGCGACGCCTCATAGCTGCGTGATTTAAACTTCAGAACATTTTCTCTTCAAAGGAAGCGAAACTGCGTCTCTCTCAAGATAACCTTTCAGGTGTCATGTCGCACGTCTTGATCAATAACCTTCCTTTGTTCATCAAGGCGGAAGTTTTCCTCTAATGTCCCGAAAGAAAATCCGGGCAAGCAAATTCGTTAAGTGCAATATATCATGTAGTATGTGAAACGTATTCCGCAGCGACGCCTCATAGCTGCGTGATTTAGAATTCAGAACATTTTCTCCTCAAAGGAAGCGCCACTACGTTTCTCTCAAGACAACCTTTCAGGTGTCATGCCGCACGTCTTAATCAATAACCTTCCTTTGATCATCAAGGCGGAAGTTTTCCTCTAATGTTGGAAAGAAAATCCGTGCCAGCCAATTCGTTAAATGCAATATTTCATGTAGTATGTGAAACGTATTCCACAGCGACGCCTCATAGCTGCGAGATTTATAATTCAGAACATTTTCTCTTCAAAGGAAGCGAAACTGCGTTTCTCTCAAGACAACCTTTCAGGTGTCATGTCGCACGTCTTAATCAATAACCTTCCTTTCTTCTTCAAGGCGGACGTTTTCCTCTAATATCGCGAAAAAAAATCTGGGCCAGCAAATTGGTTAAATGCAATATATCATGTAGTATGTGAAACGTATTCCACAGCGACGCCTCATAGCTGCGTGATTTAAATTCTGAACATTTCCTGTTCAAAGGAAGCGCCATTGCGTTTATCTCAAGACAACCATTCAGGTGTCATGTCGCACGTCTTAATCAATAACTTTCCTTTGTTCATCAAGGCGGAAGTTTTCCTCTAATGTTGGAAAGAAAATCCGGGCCAGCCAATTCGTTAAATGCAATATTTCATGTAGTATGTGAAACGAATTCCACAGCGACGCCTCAAAGCTGCGTGATTTAAAATTCAGAACATTTTCTCTTAAAAGGAAACGAAACTGCGTTTCTCTCAAGATAACCTTTCAGGTGACATGTCGCACGTCTTAATCAATAACTTTCCTTTGTTCATCAAGGCGGAATTTTTCCTCAAATGTCCCGAAAGAAAATCCGGGCAAGCAAATTCGTTAAATGCCATATATCATGTAGTATGTGAAACGTATTCCACAGCGACGCCTCATAGCTGCGTGATTTAAAATTTTGAACATTTTCTCTTCAAAGGATGCGACACTGCGTTTCTCTCAAGACAACCTTTCAGGTGTCATGCCGCACATCTTAATCAATAACCTTCCTTTGTTCATCAAGGCGGACGTTTTCCTCTAATATCGCGAAAAAAAATCCGGTCCAGCAAATTGGTTAGATGCAATATATTAGGTAGCATGTGTAACGTATTCCACAGCGACGCCTCATAGTTCTGTGATTTAAAATTGAGAGCATTTTCTCTTCAAAGGAAGCGCCACTGCGTTTCTCTCAAGACAACCTTTCATGTGTCATGTCGCACGCCTTAATCAATAACCTTCCTTTGTTCATCAAGGCGGAAGTTTTCCTCTAATGTTGGAAAGAAAATCCGGGCCAGCCAATTCGTTAAATGCAATATTTCATGTAGTATGTGAAACGAATTCCACAGCGACGCCTCATAGCTGCGTGATTTAAAATTCAGAACATTTTCTCTTCAAAGGAAGCGAAACTGCGTTTCTCTCAAGATAACCTTTCATTTGTCATATCGCACGTCTTAATCAACAACCTTCCTTTGTTCATCAAGGCGGAAGTTTTCCTCTAATGTCCCGAACGAAAATCAGGGCAAGCAAAATTCGTTAAATGCAATATATCATGTAGTATGTGAAACGTATTCCACAGCGACGCCTCATAGCTGCGTGATTTAAATTCTGAACATTTCCTCTTCAAAGGAAGCGCCATTGCGTTTATCTCAAGACAACCATTCAGGTGTCATGTCGCACGTCTTAATCAATAACCTTCCTTTGTTCATCAAGGCGGAAGCTTTCCTCTAATGTTGGAAAGAAAATCCGGGCCAGCCAATTCGTTAAATGCAATATTTCATGTAGTATGTGAAACGAATTCCACAGCGACGCCTCATAGCTGCGTGATTTAAACTTCAGAACATTTTCTCTTCAAAGGAAGCGAAACTGCGTTTCTCTCAAAATAACCTTTCAGGTGTCATGTCGCAAGTCTTAATCAATAACCTTCCTTTGTTCATCAAGGCGGACGTTTTCCTCTAATATCGCGAAACAAAATCCGGGCAAGCAAATTGGTTAAATGCAATATATCATGTAGTATGTGAAAGGTATTCCACAGCGACGCCTCATAGCTGCGTGATTTAAATTCTGAACATTTCTTCTTCAAAGGAAGCGCCATTGCGTTTATCTCAAGACAACCTTTCAGGTGTCATGTCGCACGTGTTAATCAATAACCTTCCTTTGTTCCTCAAGGCGGACGTTTTTCTCAAATATCGTTAATGAAAATCCGGGCCAGCAAATTCGTTAAATGCAAGATATCATGTAGTATGTGAAACGTATTCCACAGCGACGCATCATAGCTGCGTGATTCAAAATTCTGAACATCTTCTCTTCAAAGGATGCGACACTGCGTTTCTCTCAAGACAACCTTTCAGGTGTCATGTCGCAAGTCCTAATCAATAACCTTCCTTTGTTCATCAAGGCGGAAGTTTTCCTCTAATGTCCCGAAAGAAAATCCGGGCAAGCAAATTCGTTAAATGCAATATATCATGTAGTATGTGAAACGTATTCCGCAGCGACGCCTCATAGCTGCGTGATTTAGAATTGAGAGCATTTTCTCTTCAAAGGAAGCGCCACTGCGTTTCTCTCAAGACAACCTTTCATGTGTCATGTCGCACGTCTTAATCAGTAACCTTCCTTTGTTCATAAAGGCGGAAATTTTCCTCTAATATCACTAAAGAAAATCCGGGTCAGCAAACTGATTAGATGCTATATATTATGTAGCATGTGTAACGTAGTCCACAGCGACACCTCATAGCGGCGTGATTTAAAATTCAGAACATTTTAATGCCACTGCGATTCTCTCAAGACAACGTTTCAGGTGTCATGTCGCACGTCTGAATAAAAAACCTTGCTTTGTTCATCAATGTGGAAGTTTTCCTCTAATATTTTTAAAGAAAATCCGGGCCAGCAAATTGGTTAGATGCAATATATTAGGTAGCATGTGTAACGTATTCCACAGCGACGCCTCATAGTTCTGTGATTTAAAATTCAGAACATTTTCTCTTCAAAGGAAGCGCCACTGCGTTTCTCTCAAGACCACCTTAGAGGTGTCATGTCGCACGTTCTAATCAATAACCTTCCTTTGTTCATCAAGGCGGAAATTTTCCTCTAATATCACTAAAGAGAATCCGGGCCAGCAAATTGGTTAAATGCAATATATCATGTAGTATGTGAAACGTATTCCACAGCGACGCCTCAAAGCTGCGTGATTTAAATTCTGAACATTTCCTCTTCAAAGGAAGCGCCATTGCGTTTATCTCAAGACAACCATTCAGGTGTCATGTCGCACGTCTTAATCAATAACCTTCCTTTGTTCTTCAAGGCGGACGTTTTTCTCTAATATCGTTAATGAAAATCCGGGCCAGCAAATTCGTTAAATGCAATGTATCATGTAGTATGTGAAACGTATTCCACAGCGACGCCTCATAGCTGCGTGATTCAAAATTGTGAACATTTTCTCTTCAAAGGAAGCGCCATTTCGTTTATCTCAAGACAACCATTCAGGTGTCATGTCACACGTCTTAATCAATAACCTTCTTTTGTTCATCAAGGCGGAAATTTTCCTCTAATGTCCCGAAAGAAAATCCGGGCAAGCAAATTCGTTAAATGCAATATATCATGTAGTATGTGAAACGTATTCCACAGCGACGCCTCATAGCTGCGTGATTTAAAATTTTGAACATTTTCTCTTCAAAGGATGCGACACTGCGTTTCTCTCAAGACAACCTTTCAGGTGTCATGCCGCACATCTTAATCAATAACCTTCCTTTGTTCATCAAGGCGGACGTTTTCCTCTAATATCGCGATAAAAAATCCGGGACAGCAAATTGGTTAAATGCAATATATCATGTAGTATGTGAAACGTATTCCACAGCGACGCCTCATAGCTGCGTGATTTAAATTTTGAACATTTTCTCTTCAAAGGAAGCGCCATTTCGTTTATCTCAAGCCAACCATTCAGGTGTCATGTCGCACGCCTTAATGAATAACCTTCCTTTGTTCATCAAGGCGGAAGTTTTCCTCTAATGTTGGAAAGAAAATCCGGGCCAGCCAATTCGTTAAATGCAATATTTCATGTAGTATGTGAAACGAATTCCACAGCGACGCCTCATAGCTGCGTGATTTAAAATTCAGAACATTTTCTCTTCAAAGGAAGCGAAACTGCGTTTCTCTCAAGATAACCTTTCATTTGTCATATCGCACGTCTTAATCAACAACCTTCCTTTGTTCATCAAGGCGGAAGTTTTACTCTAATGTCCCGAACGAAAATCAGGGCAAGCAAAATTCGTTAAATGCAATATATCATGTAGTATGTGAAACGTATTCCACAGCGACGCCTCATAGCTGCGTGATATAAATTCTGAACATTTCCTCTTCAAAGGAAGCGCCATTGCGTTTATCTCAAGACAACCATTCAGGTGTCATGTCGCACGTCTTAATCAATAACCTTCCTTTGTTCATCAAGGCGGAAGCTTTCCTCTAATGTTGGAAAGAAAATCCGGGCCAGCCAATTCGTTAAATGCAATATTTCATGTAGTATGTGAAACGAATTCCACAGCGACGCCTCATAGCTGCGTGATTTAAACTTCAGAACATTTTCTCTTCAAAGGAAGCGAAACTGCGTTTCTCTCAAGATAACCTTTCAGGTGTCATGTCGCAAGTCTTCACCAATAACCTTCCTTTGTTCATCAAGGCGGACGTTTTCCTCTAATATCGCGAAACAAAATCCGGGCCAGCAAATTGGTTAAATGCAATATATCATGTAGTATGTGAAAGGTATTCCACAGCGACGCCTCATAGCTGCGTGATTTAAATTCTGAACATTTCTTCTTCAAAGGAAGCGCCATTGCGTTTATCTCAAGACAACCTTTCAGGTGTCATGTCGCACGTGTTAATCAATAACCTTCCTTTGTTCCTCAAGGCGGACGTTTTTCTCAAATATCGTTAATGAAAATCCGGGCCAGCAAATTCGTTAAATGCAAGATATCATGTAGTATGTGAAACGTATTCCACAGCGACGCATCATAGCTGCGTGATTCAAAATTCTGAACATCTTCTCTTCAAAGGATGCGACACTGCGTTTCTCTCAAGACAACCTTTCAGGTGTCATGTCGCAAGTCCTAATCAATAACCTTCCTTTGTTCATCAAGGCGGAAGTTTTCCTCTAATGTCCCGAAAGAAAATCCGGGCAAGCAAATTCGTTAAATGCAATATATCAAGTAGTATGTGAAACGTATTCCGCAGCGACGCCTCATAGCTGCGTGATTTAGAATTCAGAACATTTTCTCCTCAAAGAAGCGCCACTACGTTTCTCTCAAGACAACCTTTCAGGTGTCATGCCGCACGTCCTAATCAATAACCTTCCTTTGATCATCAAGGCGGAAGTTTTCCTCTAATGTTGGAAAGAAAATCCGGGCCAGCCAATTCGTTAAATGCAATATTTCATGTAGTATGTGAAACGTATTCCACAGCGACGCCTCATAGCTGCGAGATTTATAATTCAGAACATTTTCTCTTCAAAGGAAGCGAAACTGCGTTTCTCTCAAGACAACCTTTCAGGTGTCATGTCGCACATAGTAATCAATAACATTCCTTTGTTCATCAAGGCGGAAGATTTCCTTTAATATCGCGAAAGAAAATCCGGGCCAGCCAATTGGTTAAATGCAATATATCATGTAGCATGTGAAACGTATTCCACAGCGACGCGTCATAGCTGGGTGATTCTAAATTCTTAACATTTTCTCTTCAAAGGACGCGACACTGCGTTTCTCTCAAGATAACCTTTCAGGTGTCATGTCGCACGTTTTAATTAATCAATAACCTTCCTTTCTTCTTCAAGGCGGACGGTTTCCTCTAATATCGCGAAAAAAAATCTGGGCCAGCAAATTGGTTAAATGCAATATATCATGTAGTATGTGAAACGTATTCCACAGCGACGCCTCATAGCTGCGTGATTTAAATTCTGAACATTTCCTGTTCAAAGGAAGCGCCATTGCGTTTATCTCAAGACAACCATTCAGGTGTCACGTCGCACGTCTTAATCAATAACTTTCCTTTGTTCATCAAGGCGGAAGTTTTCCTCTAATGTTGGAAAGAAAATCCGGGCCAGCCAATTCGTTAAATGCAATATTTCATGTAGTATGTGAAACGAATTCCACAGCGACGCCTCATAGCTGCGTGTTTTAAAATTCAGAACATTTTCTCTTCAAAGGAAGCGAAACTGCGTTTCTCTCAAGATAACCTTTCAGGTGTCATGTCGCACGTCTTAATCAATAACTTTCCTTTGTTCATCAAGGCGGAATTTTTCCTCTAATGTCCCGAAAGAAAATCCGGGCAAGCAAATTCGTTAAATGCAATATATCATGTAGTATGTGAAACGCATTCCACAGCGACGCCTCATAGCTGCGTGATTTAAAATTTTGAACATTTTCTCTTCAAAGGATGCGACACTGCGTTTCTCTCAACACAACCTTTCAGGTGTCATGCCGCACATCTTAATCAATAACGTTCCTTTGTTCATCAAGGCGGACGTTTTCCTCTAATATCGCGAAAAAAAATCCGGGCCAGCAAATTCGTTAAATGCAATATATCATGTAGTATGTGAAACGTATTCCACAGCGACGCCTCATAGTTCTGTGATTTAAAATTGAGAGCATTTTCTCTTCAAAGGAAGCGCCACTGCGTTTCTCTCAAGACAACCTTTCAGGTGTCATGTCGCACGTCTTAATCAGTAACCTTCCTTTGTTCATCAAAGCGGAAATTTTCCTCTAATATCACTAAAGAAAATCCGGGTCAGCAAACTGATTAGATGCTATATATTATGTACCATGTGTAACGTAGTCCACAGCGACACCTCATAGCTGCGTGATTTAAAATTCAGAACATTTTAATGCCACTGCGATTCTCTCAAGACAACGTTTCAGGTGTCATGTCGCACGTCTGAATAAATAACCTTGCTTTGTTCATCAATGTGGAAGTTTTCCTCTAATATGTTTAAAGAAAATCCGGGCCAGCAAATTGGTTAGATGCAATATATTAGGTAGCATGTGTAACGTATTCCACAGCGACGCCTCATAGTTCTGTGATCTAAATTCTGAACATTTCCTCTTCAAAGGAAGCGCCATTGCGTTTATCTCAAGACAACCATTCCGGTGTCATGTCGCACGTCTTAATCAATAACCTTCCTTTGTTCTTCAAGGCGGACGTTTTCCTCTAATATCCTTAATGAAAATCCGGGCCAGCAAATTCGTTAAATGCAATGTATCATGTAGTTTGTGAAACGTATTCCACAGCGACGCCTCATAGCTGCCTGATTCAAAATTGTGGACATTTTCTCTTCAAAGGAAGCGCCATTGCGTTTATCTCAAGACGACCATTCAGGTGTCATGTCACACGTCTTAATGAATAACCTTCTTTTGTTCATCAAGGCGGAAATTTTCCTCTAATGTCCCGAAAGGAAATCCGGGCAAGCAAATTCGTTAAATGCAATATATCATGTAGTATGTGAAACGTATTCCACAGCGACGCCTCATAGCTGCGTGATTTAAATTTTGAACATTTCCTCTTCAAAGGAAGCGCCATTTCGTTTATCTCAAGCCAACCATTCAGGTGTCATGTCGCACGCCTTAATCAATAACCTTCCTTTGTTCATCAAGGCGGAAGTCTTCCTCTAATGTTGGAAAGAAAATCCGGGCCAGCCAATTCGTTAAATGCAATATTTCATGTAGTATGTGAAACGTATTCCACAGCGACGTCTCATAGCTGCGAGATTCAAAATTCTGAACATTTTCTCTTCAAAGGGAGCGAAACTGCGTTTCTCTCAAGACAACCTTCCAGGTGTCCTGTCGCACGTCTTAATCAATAACTTTCCTTTGTTCATCAAGGCGGAAGTTTTCCTCTAATGTCCCGAAAGAAAATCCGGGCAAGCAAATTCGTTAAATGCAATATATCATGTAGTATGTGAAACGGATTCCACAGCGACGCCTCATAGCAGCGTGATTTAAAATTCAGAACATTTTCTCTTCAAAGGATGCGACACTGCGTTTCTCTCAAGACAACGTTTCAGGTGTCATGTCGCACGTCCTAATCAATAACCTTCGTTTGTTCATCAAGGCGGAAGTTTTCCTCTAATTTCCCGAAAGAAAATCCGGGCAAGCAAATTCGTTTAATGCAATATATCATGTAGTATGTGAAACATATTCCGCAGCGACGCCTCATAGCTGCATGATTTAGAATTCAGAACATTTTCTCCTCAAAGGAAGCGCCACTACGTTTCTCTCAAGACAACCTTTCAGGTGTCATGCCGCACGTCTTAATCAATAACCTTCCTTTGATCATCAAGGCGGAAGTTTTCCTCTAATGTTGGAAAGAAAATCCGGGCCAGCCAATTCGTTAAATGCAATATTTCATGTAGTATGTGAAACGTATTCCACAGCGACGCCTCATAGCTGCGAGATTTATAATTCAGAACATTTTCTCTTCAAAGGAAGCGAAAGTGCGTTTCTCTCAAGACCTTTCAGGTGTCATGTCGCACATAGTAATCAATAACATTCCTTTGTTCATCAAGGCAGAAGATTTCCTTTAATATCATTAAAGAAAGTCCGGGCAAGCAAATTCGTTAAATGCAATATATCATGTAGTATGTGAAACGTATTCCACAGCGACGCCTAATAGCTGCGAGATTCAAAATTCTGAACATTTTCTCTTCAAAGGGAGCGAAATTGCGTTTCTCTCAAGAAAACCTTTCAGGTGTCATGTCGCACGTCTTAATCAATCACCTTCCTTTGTTCATCAAGGCGGAAGTTATCCTATAATATCGTTAAAGAAAATCCGGGCTAGCAAATTCGTTAAATGCAATAGATCATGTAGTATGTGAAACGTATTCCACAGCGACGCGTCATTGCTGCGTGATTTGAAATTCGGAACATTTTCTCGTCAAAGGAAGCGAAACAGCGTTTCTCTCAAGACAACCTTTCAGGTGTCATGTCGCATGTCTTAATCAATAACCTTCCTTTGTTCACCAAGGCGGAAGAATTCCTTTAACATCGCGAAAGAAAATCCGGACCAGCCAATTCGTGAAATGCAATATTTCATGTATTATTGAAACGTATTCCACAGCGACGCCTCATAGCTGCGTGATTTAAAATTCTGAACATTTTCTGTTCAAGGGAAGCGCCATAGCGTTTCTCTCAAGACAACATTTCAGGTGTCATGTCGCACGTCTTAATCAATAACCTTCCTTTGTTCTTCAAGGCGGAAGTTTTCCTCTAATATCTTTAAAGTAAACCCGGGAGAGCAAATTGGTTAGATGCAATATATTAGGTAGCATGTGTAACGTATTCCATAGCGACGCCTCATAGTTCTGTGATTTAATAATCTGAACATTTTCTCTTCAAAGGAAGCGCCACTGCGTTTCTCTCAAGACAACATTAGAGGTGTCATGCCGCACGTTCTAATCAATAACCTTCCTTTGTTCATCAAGGCGGAAATTTTCCTCTAATATCACTAAAGAAAATCCGGGCCAGCAAATTGGTTAAATGCAATATATCATGCAGTATGTGAAACGTATTCCACAGCGACGCCTCATAGCTGCGTGATTTAAATTCTGAAAATTTCCTCTTCAAAGGAAGCGCCATTGCGTTTATATCAAGACAATCGTTCAGGTGTCATGTCGCACGTCTTAATCAATAACCTTCCTTTGTTCATCAAGGCGGAAGTTTTCCTCTAATGTCGCGAAAGAAAATCCGGGCCAGCAAATTCGTTATATGCAATATATCATGTAGTATGTGAAACGTATTCCACAGCGACGCCTCATGGCTGCCTGATTTAGAATTTTGAACATTTTCTCTTCACAGGATGCAACACTGCGTTTCTCTCACGACAACCTTTCAGGTGTCATGCCGCACGTCTTAATCAATAACCTTCCTTTGATCATCAAGGCGGAAGTTTTCCTCTAATGTTGGAAAGAAAATCCGGGCCAGCCAATTCGTTAAATGCAATATTTCATGTAGTATGTGAAACGTATTCCACAGCGACGCCTCATAGCTGCGAGATTTATAATTCAGAACATTTTCTCTTCAAAGGAAGCGAAACTGCGTTTTTCTCAAGACAACCTTTCAGGTGTCATGTCGCACGTAGTAATCAATAACATTCCTTTGTTCATCAAGGCGGAAGATTTCCTTTAATATCGCGAAAGAAAATCCGGGCCAGCCAATTGGTTAAATGCAATATATCATGTAGTATGTGAAACGTATTCCACAGCGACGCCTCATAGCTGCGTGATTTAAATTCTGAACATTTCCTCTTCAAAGGAAGCGCTATTGCGTTTCTCTCAAGACAGCCTTTCAGGTGTCATGTCACATGTCTTAATCAATAACCTTCCTTTGTTCATCAAGGCGGAAGTTTTCCTCTAATAACATTAAAGAAAGTCCGGGCCAGCAAATTCGTTAAATGCAATATATCATGTAGTATGTGAAACGTATTCCACAGCGACGCCTCATAGCTGCGAGATTTATAATTCAGAACAATTTCTCTTCAAAGGAAGCGAAACTGCGTTTCTCTCAAGACAACCTTTCAGGTGTCAAGTCGCACATAGTAATCAATAACATTCCTTTGTTCATCAAGGCGGAAGATTTCCTTTAATATCATTAAAAAAAGTCCGGGCAAGCAAATTCGTTAAATGCAATATATCATGTAGTATGTGAAACGTATTCCACAGCGACGCCTCATAGCTGCGAGATTCAAAATTCTGAACATTTTCTCTTCAAAGGGAGCGAAACTGCGTTTCTCTCAAGAAAACCTTTCAGGTGTCATGTCGCACGTCTTAATCAATCACCTTCCTTTGTTCATCAAGGCGGAAGTTATCCTATAATATCGTTAAAGAAAATCCGGGATAGCAAATTCGTTAAATGCAATAGATCATGTAGTATGTGAAACGTATTCCACAGCGACGCGTCTTTGCTGCGTGATTTGAAATTCGGAACATTTTCTCGTCAAAGGAAGCGAAACAGCGTTTCTCTCAAGACAACCTTTCAGGTGTCATGTCGCACATAGTAATCAATAACATTCCTTTGTTCATCCAGGCGGACGATTTCCTTTAATATCGCGAAAGAAAATCCGGGCCAGCCAATTGGTTAAATGCAATATATCATATAGTATGTGAAACGTATTCCACAGCGACGCCTCATAGCTGCGTGATTTAAATTCTGAACATTTCCTCTTCAAAGGAAGCGCCATTGCGTTTCTCTCAAGACAGCCTTTCAGGTGTCATGTCACATGTCTTAATCAATAACCTTCCTTTGTTCATCAAGGCGGAAGTTTTCCTCTAATATCATTAAAGAAAGTCCGGGCCAGCAAATTCGTTAAATGCAATATATCATGTAGTATGTGAAACGTATTCCACTGCGACGCCTCATAGCTGCGAGATTCAAAATTCTGAACATTTTCTCTTCAAAGGGAGCGAAACTGCGTTTCTCTCAAGACAAGCTTTCAGGTGTCATGTCGCACGTCTTAATCAATAACCTTCCTTTGTTCATCAAGGCGGAACTTTTCCTCTAATGTCCCGAAAGAAAATCCGGGCAAGCAAATTCGTTAAATGCAATATATCATGTAGTATGTGAAACGGATTCCACAGCGACGCCTCATAGCAGCGTGATTTAAAATTCAGAACATTTTCTCTTCAAAGGATGCGACACTGCGTTTCTCTCAAGACAACGTTTCAGGTGTCATGTCGCACGTCCTAATCAATAACCTTCCTTTGTTCATCAAGGCGGAAGTTTTCCTCTAATGTCCCGAAAGGAAATCCGGGCAAGCAAATTCGTTAAATGCAATATATCATGTAGTATGTGAAACGTATTCCCCAGCGACGCCTCATAGCTGCGTGATTTAGAATTCAGAACATTTTCTCCTCAAAGGAAGCGCCACTACGTTTCTCTCAAGACAACCTTTCAGGTGTCATGCCGCACGTCTTAATCAATAACCTTCCTTTGATCATCAAGGCGGAAGTTTTCCTCTAAAGTTGGAAAGAAAATCCGTGCCAGCCAATTCGTTAAATGCAATATTTGATGTAGTATGTGAAACGTATTCCACAGCGACGCCTCATAGCTGCGAGATTTATAATTCAGAACATTTTCTCTTCAAAGGAAGCGAAACTGCGTTTCTCTCAAGACAACCTTTCAGGTGTCATGTCGCACATAGTAATCAATAACATTCCTTTGTTCATCCAGGCGGAAGATTTCCTTTAATATCGCGAAAGAAAATCCGGGCCAGCCAATTGGTTAAATGCAATACATCATGTAGTATGTGAAACGTATTCCACAGCGACGCCTCAAAGCTGCGTGATTTAAATTCTGAACATTTCCTCTTCAAAGGAAGCGCCATTGCGTTTATCTCAAGACAACCATTCAGGTGTCATGTCGCACGTCTTAATCAATAACCTTCCTTTGTTCTTCAAGGCGGACGTTTTTCTCTAATATCGTTAATGAAAATCCGGGCCAGCAAATTCGTTAAATGCAATGTATCATGTAGTATGTGAAACGTATTCCACAGCGACGCCTCATAGCTGCGTGATTCAAAATTGTGAACATTTTCTCTTCAAAGGAAGCGCCATTTCGTTTATCTCAAGACAACCATTCAGGTGTCATGTCACACGTCTTAATCAATAACCTTCTTTTGTTCATCAAGGCGGAAATTTTCCTCTAATGTCCCGAAAGAAAATCCGGGCAAGCAAATTCGTTAAATGCAATATATCATGTAGTATGTGAAACGTATTCCACAGCGACGCCTCATAGCTGCGTGATTTAAAATTTTGAACATTTTCTCTTCAAAGGATGCGACACTGCGTTTCTCTCAAGACAACCTTTCAGGTGTCATGCCGCACATCTTAATCAATAACCTTCCTTTGTTCATCAAGGCGGACGTTTTCCTCTAATATCGCGATAAAAAATCCGGGACAGCAAATTGGTTAAATGCAATATATCATGTAGTATGTCAAACGTATTCCACAGCGACGCCTCATAGCTGCGTGATTTAAATTTTGAACATTTTCTCTTCAAAGGAAGCGCCATTTCGTTTATCTCAAGCCAACCATTCAGGTGTCATGTCGCACGCCTTAATCAATAACCTTCCTTTGTTCATCAAGGCGGAAGTTTTCCTCTAATGTTGGAAAGAAAATCCGGGCCAGCCAATTCGTTAAATGCAATATTTCATGTAGTATGTGAAACGAATTCCACAGCGACGCCTCATAGCTGCGTGATTTAAAATTCAGAACATTTTCTCTTCAAAGGAAGCGAAACTGCGTTTCTCTCAAGATAACCTTTCATTTGTCATATCGCACGTCTTAATCAACAACCTTCCTTTGTTCATCAAGGCGGAAGTTTTCCTCTAATGTCCCGAACGAAAATCAGGGCAAGCAAAATTCGTTAAATGCAATATATCATGCAGTATGTGAAACGTATTCCACAGCGACGCCTCATAGCTGCGTGATTTAAATTCTGAACATTTCCTCTTCAAAGGAAGCGCCATTGCGTTTATCTCAAGACAACCATTCAGGTGTCATGTCGCACGTCTTAATCAATAACCTTCCTTTGTTCATCAAGGCGGAAGCTTTCCTCTAATGTTGGAAAGAAAATCCGGGCCAGCCAATTCGTTAAATGCAATATTTCATGTAGTATGTGAAACGAATTCCACAGCGACGCCTCATAGCTGCGTGATTTAAACTTCAGAACATTTTCTCTGCAAAGGAAGCGAAACTGCGTTTCTCTCAAGATAACCTTTCAGGTGTCATGTCGCAAGTCTTAATCAATAACCTTCCTTTGTTCATCAAGGCGGACGTTTTCCTCTAATATCGCGAAACAAAATCCGGGCCAGCAAATTGGTTAAATGCAATATATCATGTAGTATGTGAAAGGTATTCCACAGCGACGCCTCATAGCTGCGTGATTTAAATTCTGAACATTTCTTCTTCAAAGGAAGCGCCATTGCGTTTATCTCAAGACAACCTTTCAGATGTCATGTCGCACGTGTTAATCAATAACCTTCCTTTGTTCCTCAAGGCGGACGTTTTTCTCAAATATCGTTAATGAAAATCCGGGCCAGCAAATTCGTTAAATGCAAGATATCATGTAGTATGTGAAACGTATTCCACAGCGACGCATCATAGCTGCGTGATTCAAAATTCTGAACATCTTCTCTTCAAAGGATGCGACACTGCGTTTCTCTCAAGACAACCTTTCAGGTGTCATGTCGCAAGTCCTAATCAATAACCTTCCTTTGTTCATCAAGGCGGAAGTTTTCCTCTAATGTCCCGAAAGAAAATCCGGGCAAGCAAATTCGTTAAATGCAATATATGATGTTGTATGTAAAACGGATTCCACAGCGACGCCTCATAGCAGCGTGATTTAAAATTCAGAACATTTTCTCTTCAAAGGATGCGACACTGCGTTTCTCTCAAGACAACCTTTCAGGTGTCATGTCGCACGTCTTAATCAATAACCTTCCTTTCTTCTTCAAGGCGGACGGTTTCCTCTAATATCGCGAAAAAAAATCTGGGCCAGCAAATTGGTTAAATGCAATATATCATGTAGTATGTGAAACGTATTCCACAGCGACGCCTCATAGCTGCGTGATTTAAATTCTGAACATTTCCTGTTCAAAGGAAGCGCCATTGCGTTTATCTCAAGACAACCATTCAGGTGTCATGTCGCACGTCTTAATCAATAACTTTCCTTTGTTCATCAAGGCGGAAGTTTTCCTCTAATGTTGGAAAGAAAATCCGGGCCAGCCAATTCGTTAAATGCAATATTTCATGTAGTATGTGAAACGAATTCCACAGCGACGCCTCATAGCTGCGTGATTTAAAATTCAGAACATTTTCTCTTCAAAGGAAGCGAAACTGCGTTTCTCTCAAGATAACCTTTCAGGGGTCATGTCGGACGTCTTAATCAATAACTTTCCTTTGTTCATCAAGGCGGAATTTTTCCTGTAATGTCCCGAAAGAAAATCCGGGCAAGCAAATCCGTTAAATGCAATATATCATGTAGTATGTGAAACGCATTCCACAGCGACGCCTCATAGCTGCGTGATTTAAAATTTTGAACATTTTCTCTTCAAAGGATGCGACACTGCGTTTCTCTCAAGACAACCTTTCAGGTGTCATGCCGCACATCTTAATCAATAACGTTCCTTTGTTCATCAAGGCGGACGTTTTCCTCTAATATCGCGAAAAAAAATCCGGGCCAGCAAATTCGTTAAATGCAATATATCATATAGTATGTGAAACGTATTCCACAGCGACGCCTCATAGTTCTGTGATTTAAAATTGAAAGCATTTTCTCTTCAAAGGAAGCGCCACTGCGTTTCTCTCAAGACAACCTTTCAGGTGTCATGTCGCACGTCTTAATCAGTAACCTTCCTTTGTTCATCAAAGCGGAAATTTTCCTCTATTATCACTAAAGAAAATCCGGGTCAGCAAACTGATTAGATGCTATATATTATGTAGCATGTGTAACGTAGTCCACAGCGACACCTCATAGCTGCGTGATTTAAAATTCAGAACATTTTAATGCCACTGCGATTCTCTCAAGACAACGTTTCAGGTGTCATGTCGCACGTCTGAATAAATAACCTTGCTTTGTTCATCAATGTGGAAGTTTTCCTCTAATATGTTTAAAGAAAATCCGGGCCAGCAAATTGGTTAGATGCAATATATTAGGTAGCATGTGTAACGTATTCCACAGCGACGCCTCATAGTTCTGTGATTTAAATTCTGAACATTTCCTCTTCAAAGGAAGCGCCATTGCGTTTATCTCAAGACAACCATTCAGGTGTCATGTCGCACGTCTTAATCAATAACCTTCCTTTGTTCTTCAAGGCGGACGTTTTCCTCTAATATCCTTAATGAAAATCCGGGCCAGCAAATTCGTTAAATGCAATGTATCATGTAGTATGTGAAACGTATTCCACAGCGACGCCTCATAGCTGCGTGATTCAAAATTGTGGACATTTTCTCTTCAAAGGAAGCGCCATTGCGTTTATCTCAAGACAACCATTCAGGTGTCATGTCACACGTCTTAATGAATAACCTTCTTTTGTTCATCAAGGCGGGAATTTTCCTCTAATGTCCCGAAAGAAAATCCGGGCAAGCAAATTCGTTAAATGCAATATATCATGTAGTATGTGAAACATATTCCACAGCGACGCCTCATAGCTGCGTGATTTAAGCTTCAGAATATTTTCTCTTCAAAGGAAGCGAAACTGCGTTTCTCTCAAGATAACCTTTGAGGTGTCATGTCGCAAGTCTTAATCAATAACCTTCCTTTGTTCATCAAGGCGGACGTTTTCCTCTAATATCGCGAAACAAAATCCGGGCCAGCAAATTGGTTAAATGCAATATATCATGTAGTATGTGAAACGTATTCCACAGCGACGCCTCATAGCTGCGTGATTTAAATTCTGAACATTTCTTCTTCAAAGGAGGCGCCATTGCGTTTATCTAAAGACAACCTTTCAGGTGTCATGTCGCACGTGTTGATCAATAACCTTCCTTTGTTCCTCAAGGCGGACGTTTTTCTCAAATATCGTTAATGAAAATCCGGGCCAGCAAATTCGTTAAATGCAAGATATCATGTAGTATGTGAAACGTATTCCACAGCGACGCCTCATAGCTGCGTGATTCAAAATTCTGAGCATCTTCTCTTCAAAGGATGCGACACTGCGTTTCTCTCAAGACAACCTTTCAGGTGTCATGTCGCACGTCCTAATCAATAACCTTCCTTTGTTCATCAAGGCGGAAGTTTTCCTCTAATGTCCCGAAAGAAAATCCGGGCAAGCAAATTCGTTAACTGCAATATATCATGTAGTATGTGAAACGGATTCCATAGCGACGCCTCATAGCAGCGTGATTTAATATTCAGAACATTTTCTCTTCAAAGGATGCGACACTGCGTTTCTCTCAAGACAACGTTTCAGGTGTCATGTCGCACGTCCTAATCAATAACCTTCCTTTGTTCATCAAGGCGGAAGTTTTCCTCTAATATCATTAAAGAAAGTCCGGGCCAGCAAATTCGTTAAATGCAATATATCATGTAGTATGTGAAACGTATTCCACAGCGACGCCTCATAGCTGCGAGATTCAAAATTCTGAACATTTTCTCTTCAAAGGGAGCGAAACTGCGTTTCTCTCAAGACAACCTTTCAGGTGTCCTGTCGCACGTCTTAATCAATAACTTTCCTTTGTTCATCAAGGCGGAAGTTTTCCTCTAATGTCCCGAAAGAAAATCCGGGCAAGCAAATTCGTTAAATGCAATATATCATGTAGTATGTGAAACGGATTCCACAGCGACGCCTCATAGCAGCGTGATTTAAAATTCAGAACATTTTCTCTTCAAAGGATGCGACACTGCGTTTCTCTCAAGACAACGTTTCAGGTGTCATGTCGCACGTCCTAATCAATAACCTTCCTTTGTTCATCAAGGCGGAAGTTTTCCTCTAATTTCCCGAAAGAAAATCCGGGCAAGCAAATTCGTTTAATGCAATATATCATGTAGTATGTGAAACATATTCCGCAGCGACGCCTCATAGCTGCATGATTTAGAATTCAGAACATTTTCTCCTCAAAGGAAGCGCCACTACGTTTCTCTCAAGACAACCTTTCAGGTGTCATGCCGCACGTCTTAATCAATAACCTTCCTTTGATCATCAAGGCGGAAGTTTTCCTCTAATGTTGGAAAGAAAATCCGGGCCAGCCAATTCGTTAAATGCAACATTTCATGTAGTATGTGAAACGTATTC
Organism: Dermacentor andersoni; assembly: GCF_023375885.2. Classification (NCBI taxonomy): domain Eukaryota; kingdom Metazoa; phylum Arthropoda; class Arachnida; order Ixodida; family Ixodidae; genus Dermacentor; species Dermacentor andersoni. The sequence goes on from NW_027314752.1 coordinate 14,668,300, forward strand.
CACAGCGACGCCTCATAGCTGTGAGATTTATAATTCAGAACATTTTCTCTTCAAAGGAAGCGAAACTGCGTTTCTCTCAAGACAACCTTTCAGGTGTCATGTCGCACATAGTAATCAATAACATTCGTTTGTTCATCAAGGCAGAAGATTTCCTTTAATATCATTAAAGAAAGTCCGGGCAAGCAAATTCGTTAAATGCAATATATCATGTAGTATGTGAAACGTATTCCACAGCGACGCCTCATAGCTGCGAGATTCAAAATTCTGAACGTTTTCTCTTCAAAGGGAGCGAAACTGCGTTTCTCTCAAGAAAACCTTTCAGGTGTCATGTCGCACGTCTTAATCAATCACCTTCCTTTGTTCATCAAGGCGGAAGTTATCCTATAATATCGTTAAAGAAAATCCGGGCTAGCAAATTCGTTAAATGCAATAGATCATGTAGTATGTGAAACGTATTCCACAGCGACGCGTCATTGCTGCGTGATTTGAAATTCGGAACATTTTCTCGTCAAAGGAAGCGAAACAGCGTTTCTCTCAAGACAACCTTTCAGGTGTCATGTCGCATGTCTTAATCAATAACCTTCCTTTGTTCATCAAGGCGGAAGAATTCCTTTAACATCGCGAAAGAAAATCCGGACCAGCCAATTCGTGAAATGCAATATTTCATGTATTATTGAAACGTATTCCACAGCGACGCCTCATAGCTGCGTGATTTAAAATTCTGAACATTTTCTCTTCAAGGGAAGCGCCATAGCGTTTCTCTCAAGATAACCTTTCAGGTGTCATATCGCAAGTCTTAATCAATAACCTTCCTTTGTTCATCAAGGCGGAAGTTTTCCTCTAATGTCGCGAAAGAAAATCCGGGCCAGCAAATTCGTTATATGCAATATATCATGTAGTATGTGAAACGTATTCCACAGCGACGCCTCATGGCTGCCTGATTTAGAATTTTGAACATTTTCTCTTCAAAGGATGCGACACTGCGTTTCTCTCACGACAACCTTTCAGGTGTCATGCCGCACGTCTTAATCAATAACTTTCCTTTGATCATCAAGGCGGAAGTTTTCCTCTAATGTTGGAAAGAAAATCCGGGCCAGCCAATTCGTTAAATGCAATATTTCATGTAGTATGTGAAACGTATTCCACAGCGACGCCTCATAGCTGCGAGATTTATAATTCAGAACATTTTCTCTTCAAAGGAAGCGAAACTGCGTTTCTCTCAAGACAACCTTTCAGGTGTCATGTCGCACGTAGTAATCAATAACATTCCTTTGTTCATCAAGGCGGAAGATTTCCTTTAATATCGCGAAAGAAAATCCGGGCCAGCCAATTGGTTAAATGCAATATATCATGTAGTATGTGAAACGTATTCCACAGCGACGCCTCATAGCTGCGTGATTTAAATTCTGAACATTTCCTCTTCAAAGGAAGCGCTATTGCGTTTCTCTCAAGACAGCCTTTCAGGTGTCATGTCACATGTCTTAATCAATAACCTTCCTTTGTTCATCAAGGCGGAAGTTTTCCTCTAATAACATTAAAGAAAGTCCGGGCCAGCAAATTCGTTAAATGCAATATATCATATATTATGTGAAACGTATTCCACAGCGACGCCTCATAGCTGCGAGATTTATAATTCAGAACATTTTCTCTTCAAAGGAAGCGAAACTGCGTTTCTCTCAAGACAACCTTTCAGGTGTCAAGTCGCACATAGTAATCAATAACATTCCTTTGTTCATCAAGGCGGAAGATTTCCTTTAATATCATTAAAGAAAGTCCGGGCAAGCAAATTCGTTAAATGCAATATATCATGTAGTATGTGAAACGTATTCCACAGCGACGCCTCATAGCTGCGAGATTCAAAATTCTGAACATTTTCTATTCAAAGGGAGCGAAACTGCGTTTCTCTCAAGAAAACCTTTCAGGTGTCATGTCGCACGTCTTAATCAATCACCTTCCTTTGTTCATCAAGGCGGAAGTTATCCTATAATATCGTTAAAGAAAATCCGGGCTAGCAAATTCGTTAAATGCAATAGATCATGTAGTATGTGAAACGTATTCCACAGCGACGCGTCATTGCTGCGTGATTTGAAATTCGGAACATTTTCTCGTCAAAGGAAGCGAAACAGCGTTTCTCTCAAGACAACCTTTCAGGTGTCATGTCGCATGTCTTAATCAATAACCTTCCTTTGTTCATCAAAGCGGAAGAATTCCTTTAACATCGCGAAAGAAAATCCGGACCAGCCAATTCGTGAAATGCAATATTTCATGTAATATTGAAACGTATTCCACAGCGACGCCTCATAGCTGCGTGATTCTAAATTCTTAACATCTTCTCTTCAAAGGAAGCGAAACTGCGTTTCTCTCAATATAACCTTTCAGGTGTCATGTCGCACGTCTTAATCAATAACCTTCCTTTGTTCATCAAGGCGGAAGTTTTCCTCTAATGTCCCCAAAGGAAATCCGGGCAAGCAAATTCGTTAAATGCAATATATCATGTAGTATGTGAAACGTATTCCACAGCGACGCCTCATAGCTGCGTGATTTAAAATTCAGAACACTTTCTCTTCAAAGGGAGCGAAACTGCGTTTCTCTCAAGACAACCTTTCAGGTGTCATGTCGCACATAGTAATCAATAACATTCCTTTGTTCATCAAGGCGGAAGATTTCCTTTAATATCATAAAGAAAGTCCGGGCCAGCAAATTCGTTAAATGCAATATATCATGTAGTATTTGAAACGTATTCCTCAGCGACGCCTCATAGCTGCGAGATTCAAAATTCTGAACATTTTCTCTTCAAAGGGAGCGAAACTGCGTTTCTCTCAAGACAACCTTTCAGGTGTCATGTCGCACGTCTTAATCAATCACCTTCCTTTGTTCATCAAGGCGGAAGAATTCCTTTACCATCGCGAAAGAAAATCCGGACCAGCCAATTCGTGAAATGCAATATTTCATGTAAAATTGAAACGTATTCCACAGCGACGCCTCATAGCTGCGTGATTCTAAATTCTTAACATCTTCTCTTCAAAGGAAGCGAAACTGCGTTTCTCTCAAGATAACCTTTCAGGTGTCATGTCGCACGTCTTAATCAATAACCTTCCTTTGTTCATCAAGGCGGAAGCTTTCCTCTAATGTCCCGAAAGAAAATCCGGGCAAGCAAATTCGTTAAATGCAATATATCAGGTAGTATGTGAAACGTATTCCACAGCGACGCCTCATAGCTGCGTGATTTAAAATTCAGAACACTTTCTCTTCAAAGGATGCGACACTGCGTTTCTCTCAAGATAACCTTTCAGGTGTCATGTCGCACGTCTTAATCAATAACCTTCCTTTGTTAATCAAGGCGGAAAATTTCCTTTATATCGCGAAAGAAAAACCGGGCGAGCCAATTCGTTAAATGCAATATTTCATGTAGTATGTGAAATGTATTCCACAGCGACGCCTCATAGCTGCGTGATTTAAAATTCTCAACATTTTCTCTTCAAACGAAGCGAAACTGCTTTACTCTCAAGACAGCCTTTCAGGTGTCATGTCGCACGTCTGAATAAATAACCTTCCTTTGTTCATCAAGGTGGAAGTTTTTCTCTAATATCTTTAAAGAAAATCCGGGCCAGCAAATTGGTTAGATGCAATATTTTAGGTAGCATGTGTAACGTATTCCACAGCGACGCCTCATAGTTCTGTGATATAAAATTGAGAACATTTTCTCTTCAAATGAAGCGCCACTGCGTTTCTCTCAAGACAACCTTAGAGGTGTCATGTCGCACGTTCTAATCAATAACATTCATTTGTTCATCAAGGCGGAAATTTTCCTCTAATATCAATAAAAAAAATCCGGGTCTGCAAACTGGTTAGATGCCATATATCATGTAGTATGTGAAACGTATTCCCCAGCGACGCCTCATAGCTGCGTGATTTAAAATTCAGAACATTTTCTCTTCAAAGGAAGCGAAACTGCGTTTCTCTCAGGACAACCTTTCAGGAGCCATGTCGCACGTCTTAATCAATAACCTTCCTTTGTTCATCAAGGCGGAAATGTTCCTCTAATATCACTAAAGAAAATCCGGGTCAGCAAATTGGTTAGATGCAATATATTATGTAGCATGTGCAACGTATTCCACAGCAACGCCTCATAGCTGCGTTATTTAAAATTCAGAACATTTTCTCTTCAAAGGAAGCGAAACTGCGTTTCTCTCAGGACAACATTTCAGGTGTCATGTCGCATGTCTTATTCAATAACCTTTCTTTGTTCATCAAGGCGGAAGTTTTCCTCTAATATCGCGAAAGAAAATCCCAAAAGCAAATTCGTTAAATGCAATATATTATGCAGTAGGTGAAACGTATTCCACAGCGACGCCTCATTGCTGCGTGATTTAAAATGGTGAACATTGTCTCTTCAAAGGAAGTGCCACTGCGTTTCTCTTAAGACAACCTTTCAGGTGTCATATCGCACGTCTTAATCAATAACCTTCTTTTGTTCATCAGGGCGGGCGTTTTCCTCTAATATCGTTAAAGAAACTTGGGGCTGCCAAATTGTTTAAACGCAATGTATTATGTAGTATTTGTAACGTATTGCACAGCGACGCCTCATAGCTGCGTGATTTAAAATTCAAAACATTTTCTCTTCAAAGGAAGCGCCACTGCGATTCTCTTAAGACAACGTTTCAGGTGTCATGTCGCACGTCTGAATAAATAACCTTCCTTTGTTCATCAAGGTGGAAGTTTTCCTCCAATATCTTTAAAGAAAATCCTGGCCAGCAAATTGGTTAGATGCAATATATTAGGTAGCATGTGTAACGTATTCCACAGCGACGCCTCATAGTTCTGTGATTTAAAATTCAGAACATTTTCTCTTCAAAGGAAGCGCAACTGCGTTTCTCTCAAGACAACCGTAGAGGTGTCATGTCGCACGTTCTAATCAATAACCTTCCTTTGTTCATCAAGGCAGAAATTTTCCTCTAATATCACTAAAGAAAATCCGGGTCTGCAAACTGGTTAGATGCAATATATTATGTAGCATGTGTAACGTATTCCCCTGCGACGCCTCAAATCTGCGTGGTTTAAAATTCTGAACATTTTCTCTTCAAAGGAAGCGTAACTGTGTTTCTCTCAAGACAACCTTTCAGGTGTCATGTCGCACGTCCTAATCAATAACCTTCCTTTGTTCATCAAGGCGGAAGTTTTCCTCTAATATCATTAAAGAAAATCCGGGCCAGCAAATTCGTTAAATGCAATATATCATGTAGTATGTGAAACGTATTCCACAGCGACGGCTCATAGCTGCGTGATTTATTATTCAGAACTTTTTCTCCTCAAAGGAAGCGCCACTACGTTTCTCTCACGACAACTTTTCGGGTGTCATGTCGCACGTCTTAATCAATAACCTTCCTTTGTTCATCAAGGCGGAAGTTTTCCTCTAATATCGTTAAAGAAAATCCGGGCAAGCAAATTCGGTAAATGCAATAGATCATGTAGCCCGTGAAACGTGTTCCGCAGCGACGCCTTATAGCTGCGTGATATAAAATTCAGAACATTTTCTCCTCAAAGGAAGCGCCACTACGTTTCTCTCAAGACAACCTTTCGGGTATCATGTCGCACGTCTTAATCAATAACCTTACTTTGTCCATCAAGGCGGAAGTTTTCCGCTAATATCATTAAAGAAAATCCTTGCCAGTAAATTCGTTAAATGCAATATATCCTGTAGAATGTGAAACGTATTCCACAGCGACGCCTCATAGCTGCGTGATTAAAAATTCTGAACATTTTCTCTTCAAAGGATGCTACACTGCGTTTCTCTCAAGACAACCTTTCAGGTGTCATGTCGCACGCCTTAATTAATAACCTTCCTTTGTTCATCAAGGCGGACGTTTTCCTATAATACCGTTAAAGAAAATCCGGGCCAGCAAATTCGTTAAATGCAATATAATATGTAGTATGTGTAACGTATTCCACAGCGACGCCTCATAGCTGCGTGATTTAAAATTCTGAACATTTCCTCTTCAAATGATGCTACACTGCGTTTCTCTCAAGACAACCTTTCAGGTGTCATGTCGCACGTCTTAATCAATAACCTTCCTTTGTTCATCAAGGCGGACGTTTTCCTTTAATATCGTTAAAGAAAATCCGGGCCAGCAAATTCGTTAAATGCAATATATCCTGTAGTATGTGAAACGTATTCCACAGCGACGCCTCATAGCTGCGTGATTTAAAATTCAGAACATTTTCTCCTCAAAGGAAGCGCCAGTGCGTTTCTCTCAAGACAACATTAGAGGTGTCATGTCGCATGTTCTAATCAATAACCTTCCTTTGTTCATCAAGGCGGAAATTTTCCTCTAATATCACTAAAGAAAATCCGGGCCAGCAAATTGGTTAAATGCAATATATCATACAGTATGTGAAACGTATTCCACAGCGACGCCTCATAGCTGCGTGATTTAAATTCTGAAAATTGCCTCTTCAAAGGAAGCGCTATTGCGTTTATCTCAAGACAACCATTCAGGTGTCATGTCGCACGTCTTAATCAATAACCTTGCTTTATTCTTCTAGGCGGAAGATTTCCTTTAATATCGCGAAAGAAAATCCGGGCCAACCAATTCGTTAAGTGCGATATTTCATGTTTTATGTGAAACGCATTCCACAGCGACGCCTCATAGCTGCGTGATTTAAAATTCAGAACATTTTCTTTTCAAAGGAAGCGAAACTGCGTTTCTCTCAAGATAACCTTTCAGGTGTCATATCGCACGTCTTAATCAATAACCTTCCTTTGTTGATCAAGGCGGAAGTTTTCCTCTAATGTCCCGAAAGAAAATCCGGGCAAGCAAATTCGTTAAATGCAATATATCATGCAGTATGTGAAACGTATTCCACAGCGACGCCTCATAGCTGCCTGATTTAAAATTTTGAACATTTTCTCTTCAAAGGATGCGACACTGCGTTTCTCTCAAGACAACCTTTCAGGTGTCATGCCGCACATCTTAATTAATAACATTCCTTTGTTCATCAAGGCGGACGTTTTCCTCTAATATCGCGAAAAAAAATCCGGGCCAGCAAATTGGTTAAATGCAATATATCATGTAGTATGTGAAACGTATTCCACAGCGACGCCTCATGGCTGCGTGATTAAAATTCTGAACATTTCCTCTTCAAAGGAAGCGCCATTGCGTTTATCTCAAGACAACCATTCAGGTGTCATGTCGCAAGTCTTAATCAATAACCTTCCTTTGTTCATCAAGGCGGAAGTTTTCCTCTAAAGTTGGAATGAAAATCCGGGCCAGCCAATTCGTTAAATGCAATATTTCATGTAGTATGTGAAACGAATTCCACAGCGACGCCTCATAGCTGCGTGATTTAAACTTCAGAACATTTTCACTTCAAAGGAAGCTAAACTGTGTTTCTCTCAAGATAACCTTTCAGGTGTCATGTCGCACGTCTTAATCAATAACCTTCGTTTGTTCATCAAGGCGGAAGTTTTCCTCTAATGTCTCGAAAGAAAATCCGGGCAAGCAAGTTCGGTAAATGCAATATATCAAGTAGTATGTGAAACGTATTCCACAGCGACGCCTCATAGCTGCCTGATTTAAAATTTTGAACATTTTCTCTTCAAAGGATGCGACACTGCGTTTCTCTCAAGACAACCTTTCAGGTGTCATGCCGCACATCTTAATTAATAACCTTCCTTTGTTCATCAAGGCGGACGTTTTCCTCTAATATCGCAAAAAAAAATCCGGGCCAGCAAATTGGTTATATGCAATATATCATGTAGTATGTGAAACGTATTCCACAGCGACGCCTCATGGCTGCGTGATTAAAATTCTGAACATTTCCTCTTCAAAGGAAGCGCCATTGCGTTTATCTCAAGACAACCATTCAGGTGTCATGTCGCACGTCTTAATCAATAACCTTCCATTGTTCATCAAGGCGGAAGTTTTCCTCTAATGTTGGAAAGAAAATCCTGGCCAGCCAATTCGTTAAATGCAATATTTCATGTAGTATGTGAAACGAATTCCACAGCGACGCCTCATAGCTGCGTGATTTAAACTTCAGAACATTTTCTCTTCAAAGGAAGCGATACTGTGTTTCTCTCAAGATAACCTTTCAGGTGTCATGTCGCACGTCTTAATCAATAACCTTCGTTTGTTCATCAAGGCGGAAATTTTCCTCTAATGTCCCGAAAGAAAATCCGGGCAAGCAAATTCGTTAAATGCAATATATCATGTAGTATGTGAAACGTATTCCACAGCGACGCCTCATAGCTGCGTGATTTAAAATTTTGAACATTTTCTCTTCAAAGGATACGACACTGCGTTTCTCTCAAGACAACCTTTCAGGTGTCATGCCGCACGTCTTAATCAATAACCTTCCTTTGTTCTTAAAGGCGGACGTATTTCTCTAATATCGTTAATGAAAATCCGGGCCAGCAAGTTCGTTAAATGCAATATATCATGTAGTATGTGAAACGTATTCCACAGCGACGCCTCACAGCTGCGAGATTCAAAATTCAGAACATTTTCTCTTCAATGGAAGCGCCATTGCGTTTCTCTTAAAACAACCTTTCAGGTGTCATGTCGCACGTCTTAATCAATAAACTTCCTTTGTTCATCAAGGCGGACGTTTTCCTCTAATATCGCGAAAAAAAATCCGGGCCAGCAAATTGGTTAGATGCAATATATCATGTAGTATGTGAAACGTATTCCACAGCGACGCCTCATAGCTGCGTGATTTAAATTCTGAACATTTCCTCTTCAAAGGAAGCGCCATTGCGTTTATCTCAAGACAATCATTCAGGTGTCACGTCGCACGTCTAATCAATAACCTTCCTTTGTTCATCAAGGCGGAAGTTTTCCTCTAATGTTAGAAAGAAAATCCGGGCTAGCCAATTCGTTAAACGCAATATTTCATGTAGTATGTGAAATGAATTCCACAGCGACGCCTCATAGCTGCGTGATTTAAAATTTTGAACATTTTCTCTTCAAAGGATGCGACACTGCGTTTCTCTCAAGACAACCTTTCAGGTGTCATGCCGCACATCTTAATCAAAAACCTTCCTTTGTTCATCAAGGCGGACGTTTCCCTCTAATATCGCGAAAAAAAATGCGGGCCAGCAAATTGGTTAAATGCAATATATAATGTAGTATGTGAAACGTATTCCACAGCGACGCCTCATAGCTGCGTGATTTAAATTCTGAACATTTCCTCTTCAAAGGAAGCGCCATTGCGTTTATCTCAAGACAACCATTCATGTGTCATGTCGCACGTTTTAATCAATAACCTTCCTTTGTTCATCAAGGCAGAAGTTTTCCTCTAATGTTGGAAAGAAAATCCGGGCCAGCCAATTCGTTAAATGCAATATTTCATGTAGTATGTGAAACGAATTCCACAGCGGCGCCTCATAGGTGCGTGATTTAAACTTCAGAACATTTTCTCTTCAAAGGAAGCGAAACTGCGTTTCTCTCAAGATAACCTTTCAGGTGTCATGCCGCACGTCTTAATCAATAACCTTCCTTTGTTCGTCAAGGCGGAAGTTTTCCTCTAATATCATTAAGGAAAATCCGGGCTAACAAATTCGTTAAATGCAATAGATCATGTAGTATGTGAAACGTATTCCACAGCGACGCGTCATAGCTGCGTGATATAAAATTCGGAACATTTTCTCTTCCAAGAAAGCGAAACTGCGTTTCTCTCAAGACAACCTTTCAGGTGTCATGTCGCACATCTTAATCAATAACCTTCCTTTCTTCATCAAGGCGGAAGTTTTCCTCTAATATCGCGAATGAAAATCCGGGCAAGCAAATTCGTTAAATGCAATATATCAACTAGTGTGTGAAACGTATTCCGCAGCGACACCTCATAGCTGCGTGATTTAAAATTCAGAACATCTTCTCCTCAAAGGAAGCGCCACTACGTTTCTCTCAAGACAACCTTTCAGGTGTCATGTCGCACGTCTTAATAAATAACCTTCCTTTGTTCATCAAGGCGGAAGTTTTCCTCTAATATCACTAAAGAAAATCCGGGCCAGCAAATTCGTTAAATGCAATATATCATGTAGTATGTGAAACGTATTCCACAGCGACACCTCATAGCTGCGTGATTTAAATTCTGAACATTTCCTCTTCAAAGGAAGCGCCATTGCGTTTATCTCAAGACAACCATTCAGGTGTAATGACGCACGTTTTAATCAATGACCTTCCTTTGTTCATCAAGGCAGAAGTTTTCCTCTAATGTTGGAAAGAAAATCCGGGCCAGCCAATTTGTTAAATGCAATATTTCATGTAGTATGTGAAACGAATTCCACAGCGGCGCCTCATAGGTGCGTGATTTAAACTTCAGAACATTTTCTCTTCAAAGGAAGCGAAACGGCGTTTCTCTCGAGATAACCTTTCAGGTGTCATGCCGCACGTCTTAATCAATAACCTTCCTTTGTTCTTCAAGGCGGACGTTTTTCTCGAAAATCTTTAAAGAAAATCCGGGCTAACAAATTCGTTAAATGCAATAGATCATGTAGTATGTGAAACGTATTCCACGGCGACGCGTCATAGCTGCGTGATTTAAAATTCGGAACATTTTCTCTTCAAAGGAAGCGAAACTCCGTTTCTCTCAAGACAACCTTTCAGGTGTCATGTCGCATGTCTTAATCAATAACCTTCCTTTGTTCATCAAGGCAGAAGTTTTCCTCTAATGTCCCGAAAGGAAATCCGGGCAAGCAAATTAGTTAAATGCAATATATCATTTAGTATGTGAAACGTATTCCACAGTGACGCCTCATAGCTGCGTGATTTAAAGTTCAGAACATTTTCTCTTCAAAGGAAGTGCCACTGCGATTCTCTCAAGACAACCTTTCAGGTGTCATATCGCACGTCTTAATCATTAACCTTCCTTTGTTCTTCAAGGCGGAAGTTTTCCTCTAATATCGTTAAGGAAAATCCGGGCAAGCAAATTCGGTAAATGCAATAGATCATGTAGCATGTCAAACGTATTCCATAGCGACGCCTCTTAGCTGCGTGATTCCAAATTCTGAACATTTTCTCTTCCAAGAAAGCGAAACTGCGTTTCTCTCAAGACAACCTTTCAGGTGTCATGTCGCACGTCTTAATCAATAACCTTCCTTTGTTCATCAAGGCGGAAGTTATCCTATAATATCGTTAAAGTAACTTGGGGCCACCAAATTGGTTAAAAGCAATGTATTATGTAGTATGTGTAACGTATTGCACACCGACGCCTCAGAGCTGCGTGATTTAAAATTCAGAACACTTTCTCTTCATAGGAAGCGCCACTGCGATTCTCTCAAGACAACGTTTCAGGTGTCATGTCGTACGTCTGAATAAATAACCTTCCTTTGTTCATCAAGGTGGAAGCTTTTCTCTAATATCTTTAAAGAAAATCCGGGCCAGCATATTGGTTAGATGCAATATATTAGGTAGCATGTGTAACGTATTCCACAGCGACGCCTCATAGTTCTGTGATTTAAAATTGAGAACATTTTCTCTTCAAAGGAAGCGCCACTGCGTTTCTCTCAAGACAACCTTAGAGGTGTCATGTCGCACGATCTAATCAATAACCTTCCTTTGTTCATCAAGGCGGAAATTTTCCTCTAATATCACTAAAGAAAATCCGGGTCTGCAAACTAGTTAGATGCTATATATCATGTAATATGTGAAACGTATTCCACAGCGACGCCTCATAGCTGCGTGATTTAAAATTCAGAACATTTTCTCTTCAAAGGAAGCGCCACTGCGATTCTCTCAAGACAACCTTTCAGGTGTCATGTCACACGTCTTAATCAAGAACCTTCCTTTGTTCATCAAGGCGGAAGTTTTCCTCTAATATCATTAAAGAAAATCCGGGGCAGCAAACTGATTAGATGCTATATATTATGTAGCATGTGTAACGTAGTCCACAGCGAAGCCTCATAGCTGCGTGATTTAAAATTCAGAACATTTTCTCTTCAAAGGAAGCGCCACTGCGATTCTCTCAGGACAACCTTTCAGGTGTCATATCGCACGTCTTAATCAATAACCTTCCTTTGTTCATCAAGGTGGAAGTTTTCCTCTAATATCATTAAAGAAAATCCGGGCCAGCAAATTGGTTAGATGCAATATATTAGGTAGCATGTGTAACGTATTCCACAGCGACGCCTCATAGTTCTGTGATTTAAAATTGAGAACATTTTCTCTTCAAAGGAAGCGCCACTGCGTTTCTCTCAAGACAACCTTAGAGGTGTCATGTCGCACGTTCTAATCAATAACCTTCCTTTGTTCATCGAGGCGGAAATTTTCCTCTAATATCACTAAAGAAAATCCGGGTCTGCAAATTGGTTAGATGCTATATATCATGTAGTATGTGAAACGTATTCCACAGCGAAGCCTCATAGCTGCGTGATTTAAAATTCAGAACATTTTCTCTTCAAAGGAAGCGCCACTGCGATTCTCTCAGGACAACCTTTCAGGTGTCATATCGCACGTCTTAATCAATAACCTTCCTTTGTTCATCAAGGTGGAAGTTTTCCTCTAATATCATTAAAGAAAATCCGGGCCAGCAAATTGGTTAGATGCAATATATTAGGTAGCATGTGTAACGTATTCCACAGCGACGCCTCATAGTTCTGTGATATAAAATTGAGAACATTTTCTCTTCAAAGGAAGCGCCACTGCGTTTCTCTCAAGACAACCTTAGAGGTGTCATGTCGCACGTTCTAATCAATAACCTTCCTTTGTTCATCAAGGCGGAAATTTTTCTCTAATATCACTAAAGAAAATCCGGGGCAGCAAACTGATTAGATGCTATATATTATGTAGCATGTGTAACGTAGTCCACAGCGACGCCTCATAGCTGCGTGATTTAAAATTCAGAACATTTTCTCTTCAAATCAAGCGCCACTGCGATTCTCTCAAGACAACCTTTCAGGTGTCATATCGCACGTCTTAATCAATAACCTTCCTTTGTTCATCAAGGCGGAAGTTTTCCTCTAATATCATTAAAGAAAATCCGGACCAGCAAATTGGTTAGATGCAATATATTAGGTAGCATGGGTAACGTATTCCACAGCGACGCCTCATAGCTGCGTGATTTATAATTCTGAACATTTTCTCTTCAAAGGAAGCGTAACTGCGATTCTCTCAAGACAACCTTACAGGTGTCATGTCACACGTCTTAATCAATAACCTTCCTTTGTTCATCAAGGCGGAAGTATTCCTCTGGTATCATTAAAGAAAATCCGGGCCAGCAAATTGGTTAGATGCAATATATTAGGTAGCATGTGTAACGTATTCCACAGCGACGCCTCATAGCTGCGTGATTTATAATTCTGAACATTTTCTCTTCAAAGGAAGCGTAACTGTGTTTCTCTCAAGACGACCTTTCAGGTGTCATGTCGCACGTCTTTATGAGTAACCTTCCTTTGTTCATCAAGGCGGAAATTTTCCTCTAATATCACTAAAGAAAATCTGGGGCAGCAAACTGATTAGATGCTATATATTATGAAGCATGTGTAACGTAGTCCACCGCGACGCCTCATAGCTGCGTGATTTAAAATTCAGAACATTTTCTCTTCAAAGGAAGCGCCACTGCGATTCTCTCAAGACAACCTTTCAGGTGTCATATCGCACGTCTTAATCAATAACCTTCCTTTGTTCATCAAGGCGGAAGTTTTCCTTTAATAACATTAAAGAAAATCCGTGCCAGCAAATTGGTTAGATGCAATATATTAGGTACCATGGGTAACGTATTCCACAGCGACGCCTCATAGCTGCGTGATTTATAATTCTGAACATTTTCTCTTCAAAGGAAGCGTAACTGTGTTTCTCTCAAGACAACCTTTCAGGTGTCATATCGCACGCCTTAATCAATAACCTTCCTTTGTTCATCAAGGCGGAAGTTTTCCTCTAATATCGCGAAAGAAAATCCGGGCCAGCAAATTCGTTAAATGCAATATATCATGTAGTATGTGAAACGTATTCCGCAGCGACGCCTTATAGCTGCGTGATATAAAATTCAGAACATTTTCTCCTCAAAGGAAGCGCCACTACGTTTCTCTCAAGACAACCTTTCAGGTGTCATGTCGCACGTCTTAATCAATAACCTTCCTTTGTTCATCAAGGCGGAAGTTTTCCTCTAATATCATTAAAGAAAATCCGTGCCAGCAAATTGGTTAGATGCAATATATTAGGTAGCATGGGTAACGTATTCCACAGCGACGCCTCATAGCTGCGTGATTTATAATTCTGAACATTTTCTCTTCAAAGGAAGCGTAACTGCGATTCTCTCAAGACAACCTTACACGTGTCATGTCACACGTCTTAATCAATAACCTTCCTTTGTTCATGAAGGCGGAAGTTTTCCTCTAATATCATTAAAGAAAATCCGGGCCAGCAAATTGGTTAGATGCAATATATTAGGCAGCATGTGTAACGTATTCCACAGCGACGCCTCATAGCTGCGTGATTTATAATTCTGAACATTTTCTCTTCAAAGGAAGCGTAACTGTGTTTCTCTCAAGACAACCTTTCAGGTGTCATATCGCACGCCTTAATCAATAACCTTCCTTTGTTCATCAAGGCGGAAGTTTTCCTCTAATATCGCGAAAGAAAATCCGGGCCAGCAAATTCGTTAAATGCAATATATCATGTAGTATGTGAAACGTATTCCGCAGCGACGCCTTATAGCTGCGTGATATAAAATTCAGAACATTTTCTCCTCACAGGAAGCGCCACTACGTTTCTCTCAAGACAACCTTTCAGGTGTCATGTCGCACGTCTTAATCAATAACCTTCCTTTGTTCATCAAGGCGGAAGTTTTCCTCTAATATCATTAAAGAAAATCCGGGCCTGCAAACTGGTTAGATGCAATATATTATGTAACATGTGTAACGTAGTCCACAGTGACGCCTCATAGCTGCGTGATTTAAAAATCAGAACATTTTCTCTTCAAGGGAAGCAAAACTGCGTTTCCCTCAAGACAACTTTTCAGGTGTCATGTCGCACGTCTTAATCAATAACCTTCCTTTGTTCATCAAGGCGGAAGTTTTCCTCTAATATCGCGAAAGAAAATCCAAAAAGCAAATTCGTTAAATGCAATATATCGTGCAGTATGTGAAACGTATTCCACAGCGACGCCTCATTGCTGCGTGATTTAAAATGGCGAACATTGTCTCTTCAAAGGAAGTGCCACTGCGTTTCTCTCAAGACAACCTTACAGGTGTCATATCGCACGTCTTAATAATCTTCCTTTGTTCATCAGAGCGGGCGTTTTGCTCTAATATCGTTAAAGTAACTTGGGGCCACCAAATTGGTTAAACGCAATGTATTATGTAGTATGTGTAACGTATTGCACAGCGACGCCTCATAGCTGCGTGATTTAAAATTCAAAACATTTTCTCTTCAAAGGAAGCGCCACTGCGATTCTCTCAAGAGAACGTTTCAGGTGTCATGTCGCACGTCTGAATAAATAACCTTCCTTTGTTCATCAAGGTGAAAGTTTTTCTCTATTACCTTTAAAGAAAATCCGGGCCAGCAAATTGGTTAGATGCAATATATTAGGTAGCATGTGCAACGTATTCCACAGCGACGCCTCATAGTTCTGTGATTTAAAATTGAGAACATTTTCTCTTCAAAGGAAGCGTCACTGCGTTTCTCTCAAGACAACCTTAGAGGTGTCATGTCGCACGTTCTAATCAATAACCTTCCCTTGTTCATCAAGGCGCAAATTTTCCTCTAATATCACTAAAGAAAATCCGGGTCTGCAAACTGGTTAGATGCTATATATCATGTAGTATGTGAAACGTATTCCACAGCGACGCCTCATAGCTGCGTGATTTAAATTCTGAACATTTCCTCTTCAAAGGAAGTGCCTTTGCGTTTATCTCAAGACAACCATTCAGGTGTCATGACGCACGCCTTAATCAATAACCTTCCTTTGTTCTTCAAGGCGGACGTTTTTCTCAAATATCGTTAATGAGAATCCGGGCCAGCAAATTCGTTAAATGCAATATATCATGTAGTATGTGAAACGTATTCCACAGCGACGCCTCATAGCTGCGTGATTTAAAATTCAGAACATTTTCTCTTCAAAGGAAGCGAAACTGCGTTTCTCTCAAGATAACCTTTCAAGTGTCATGTCGCACGTCTTAATCAATAACCTTCCTTTGTTCATCAAGGCGGAAGTTTTCCTCTAATGTCCCGAAAGAAAATCCGGGCGAGTAAATTCGTTAAATGCAATATTTCATGTAGTATGTGAAACGTATTCCACAGCGACGCCTCATAGCTGCGAGATTTATAATTCAGAACATTTTCGCTTCAAAGGAAGCGAAACTGCGTTTCTCTCAAGACAACCTTTCAGGTGTCATGTCGCAAGTCTTAATTAATAACCTTCCTTTGTTCATCAAGGCGGAAGTTTTCCTCTAATATCGTTAAAGAAAATCCGTGCCAGCAAATTGGTTAGATGCAATATATTAGGTAGCATGGGTAACGTATTCCACAGCGACGCCTCATAGCTGCGTGATTTATAATTCTGAACATTTTCTCTTCAAAGGAAGCGTAACTGCGATTCTCTCAAGACAACCTTACACGTGTCATGTCACACGTCTTAATCAATAACCTTCCTTTGTTCATGAAGGCGGAAGTTTTCCTCTAATATCATTAAAGAAAATCCGGGCCAGCAAATTGGTTAGATGCAATGTATTAGGCAGCATGTGTAACGTATTCCACAGCGACGCCTCATAGCTGCGTGATTTATAATTCTGAACATTTTCTCTTCAAAGGAAGCCCCACTGCGATTCTCTCAAGACAATCTTTCAGGTGTCATATCGCACGTCTTAATCAATAACCTTCCTTTGTTCATCAAGGCGGAAGTTTTCCTCTAATATCATTAAAGAAAATCCGTGCCAGCAAATTGGTTAGATGCAATATATTAGGTAGCATGGGTAACGTATTCCACAGCGACGCCTCATAGCTGCGTGATTTATAATTCTGAACATTTTCTCTTCAAAGGAAGCGTAACTGCGATTCTCTCAAGACAACCTTACACGTGTCATGTCACACGTCTTAATCAATAACCTTCCTTTGTTCATGAAGGCGGAAGTTTTCCTCTAATATCATTAAAGAAAATCCGGGCCAGCAAATTGGTTAGATGCAATATATTAGGCAGCATGTGTAACGTATTCCACAGCGACGCCTCATAGCTGCGTGATTTATAATTCTGAACATTTTCTCTTCAAAGGAAGCGTAACTGTGTTTCTCTCAAGACAACCTTTCAGGTGTCATATCGCACGCCTTAATCAATAACCTTCCTTTGTTCATCAAGGCGGAAGTTTTCCTCTAATATCGCGAAAGAAAATCCGAGCCAGCAAATTCGTTAAATGCAATATATCATGTAGTATGTGAAACGTATTCCGCAGCGACGCCTTATAGCTGCGTGATATAAAATTCAGAACATTTTCTCCTCAAAGGAAGCGCCACTACGTTTCTCTCAAGACAACCTTTCAGGTGTCATGTCGCACGTCTTAATCAATAACCTTCCTTTGTTCATCAAGGCGGAAGTTTTCCTCTAATATCATTAAAGAAAATCCGGGCCTGCAAACTGGTTAGATGCAATATATTATGTAGCATGTGTAACGTAGTCCACAGTGACGCCTCATAGCTGCGTGATTTAAAAATCAGAACATTTTCTCTTCAAGGAAAGCGAAACTGCGTTTCCCTCAAGACAACCTTTCAGGTGTCATGTCGCACGTCTTAATCAATAACCTTCCTTTGTTCATCAAGGCGGAAGTTTTCCTCTAATATCGCGAAAGAAAATCCAAAAAGCAAATTCGTTAAATGCAATATATCGTGCAGTATGTGAAACGTATTCCACAGCGACGCCTCATTGCTGCGTGATTTAAAATGGCGAACATTGTCTCTTCAAAGGAAGTGCCACTGCGTTTCTCTCAAGACAACCTTACAGGTGTCATATCGCACGTCTGAATAAATAACCTTCCTTTGTTCATCAAGGTGAAAGTTTTTCTCTATTACCTTTAAAGAAAATCCGGGCCAGCAAATTGGTTAGATGCAATATATTAGGTAGCATGTGCAACGTATTCCACAGCGACGCCTCATTGTTCTGTGATTTAAAATTGAGAACATTTTCTCTTCAAAGGAAGCGCCACTGCGTTTCTCTCAAGACAACCTTAGAGGTGTCATGTCGCACGTTCTAATCAATAACCTTCCCTTGTTCATCAAGGCGCAAATTTTCCTCTAATATCACTAAAGAAAATCCGGGTCTGCAAACTGGTTAGATGCTATATATCATGTAGTATGTGAAACGTATTCCACAGCGACGCCTCATAGCTGCGTGATTTAAATTCTGAACATTTCCTCTTCAAAGGAAGTGCCTTTGCGTTTATCTCAAGACAACCATTCAGGTGTCATGACGCACGCCTTAATCAATAACCTTCCTTTGTTCTTCAAGGCGGACGTTTTTCTCAAATATCGTTAATGAGAATCCGGGCCAGCAAATTCGTTAAATGCAATATATCATGTAGTATGTGAAACGTATTCCACAGCGACGCCTCATAGCTGCGTGATTTAAAATTCAGAACATTTTCTCTTCAAAGGAAGCGAAACTGCGTTTCTCTCAAGATAACCTTTCAAGTGTCATGTCGCACGTCTTAATCAATAACCTTCCTTTGTTCATCAAGGCGGAAGTTTTCCTCTAATGTCCCGAAAGAAAATCCGGGCGAGCAAATTCGTTAAATGCAATATTTCATGTAGTATGTGAAACGTATTCCACAGCGACGCCTCATAGCTGCGAGATTTATAATTCAGAACATTTTCGCTTCAAAGGAAGCGAAACTGCGTTTCTCTCAAGACAACCTTTCAGGTGTCATGTCGCAAGTCTTAATTAATAACCTTCCTTTGTTCATCAAGGCGGAAGTTTTCCCCTAATATCGTTAAAGAAAATCCGAGTCAGCAAACTGGTTAGATGCAATATATTATGTAGCATGTGTAACGCAGTCAACAGCGACGCCTCATAGCTGCGTGATTTAAAATTCAGCACATTTTCTCTTCAAAGGAAGCGAAACTGCGTTTCTCTCAAGACAACCTTTCAGGTGTCATGTCGCACATCTTAATCAATAACCTTCCTTTGTTAATCAAGGCGGAAAATTTCCTTTATATCGCGAAAGAAAATCCGGGCGAGCCAATTCGTTAAATGCAATATTTCATGTAGTATGTGAAACGTATTCCACAGCGACACCTCATAGCTGCGTGATTTAAAATTCTGATCATTTTCTCTTCAAAGGAAGCGAAATTGCGTTTCTCTCAAGACAACCTTTCAGGTCTCATGTCGCACGTCTTAATCATTAACCTTCCTTTGTTCATCAAGGTGGACGTTTTCCTCTAATATCGCGAAACAAAATCCGGGCCAGCAAATTGGTTAAATGCAATATATCATGTAGTATGTGAAACGTATTCCACCGCGACGCCTCATAGCTGCGTGATTTAAATTCTGAACATTTCCTCATCAAAGGAAGCGCCTTTGCGTTTATCTCAAGACAACCATTCAGGTGTCATGTCGCACGTCTTAATCAGTAACCTTCCTTTGTTCTTCAAGGCGGACGTTCTTCTCTAATATCGTTAATGAAAATCCGGGCCAGCAAATTCGTTAAATGCAATATATCATGTAGTATGTGAAACGCATTCCACAGCGACGCCTCATAGCTGCGTGATTTAAATTCTGAACATTTCCTCTTCAAAGGAAGCGCCATTGCGTTTCTCTCAAGACAGCCTTTCAGGTGTCATGTCACATGTCTTAATCAATAACCTTCCTTTGTTCATCAAGGCGGAAGTTTTCCTCTAATATCATTAAAGAAAGTCCGGGCCAGCAAATTCGTTAAATGCAATATATCATGTAGTGTGTGAAACGTATTCCACAGCGACGCCTCATAGCTGCGAGATTCAAAATTCTGAACATTTTCTCTTCAAAGGGAGCGAAACTGCGTTTCTCTCAAGACAAGCTTTCAGGTGTCATGTCGCACGTCTTAATCAATAACCTTCCTTTGTTCATCAAGGCGGAAGTTTTCCTCTAATGTCCCGAAAGAAAATCCGGGCAAGCAAATTCGTTAAATGCAATATATCATGTAGTATGTGAAACGGATTCCACAGCGACGCCTCATAGCAGCGTGATTTAAAATTCAGAACATTTTCTCTTCAAAGGATGCGACACTGCGTTTCTCTCAAGACAACGTTTCAGGTGTCATGTCGCACGTCCTAATCAATAACCTTCCTTTGTTCATCAAGGTGGAAGTTTTCCTCTAATGTCCCGAAAGGAAATCCGGGCAAGCAAATTCGTTAAATGCAATATATCATGTAGTATGTGAAACGTATTCCGCAGCGACGCCTCATAGCTGCGTGATTTAGAATTCAGAACCTTTTCTCCTCAAAGGAAGCGCCACTACGTTTCTCTCAAGACAACCTTTCAGGTGTCATGCCGCACGTCTTAATAACCTTCCTTTGATCATCAAGGCGGAAGTTTTCCTCTAAAGTTGGAAAGAAAATCCGTGCCAGCCAATTCGTTAAATGCAATATTTGATGTAGTATGTGAAACGTATTCCACAGCGACGCCTCATAGCTGCGAGATTTATAATTCAGAACATTTTCTCTTCAAAGGAAGCGAAACTGCGTTTCTCTCAAGACAACCTTTCAGTTGTCATGTCGCACATAGTAATCAATAACATTCCTTTGTTCATCCAGGCGGAAGATTTCCTTTAATATCGCGAAAGAAAATCCGGGCCAGCCAATTGGTTAAATGCAATATATCATGTAGTATGTGAAACGTATTCCACAGCGACGCCTCATAGCTGCGTGATTTAAATTCTGAACATTTCCTCTTCAAAGGAAGCGCCATTGCGTTTCTCTCAAGACAGGCTTTCAGGTGTCATGTCACATGTCTTAATCAATAACCTTCCTTTGTTCATCAAGGCGGAAGTTTTCCTCTAATATCATTAAAGAAAGTCCGGGCCAGCAAATTCGTTAAATGCAATATATCATGTAGTATGTGAAACGTATTCCACAGCGACGCCTCATAGCTGCGAGATTCAAAATTCTGAACATTTTCTCTTCAAAGGGAGCGAAACTGCGTTTCTCTCAAGACAAGCTTTCAGGTGTCATGTCGCACGTCTTAATCAATAACCTTCCTTTGTTCATCAAGGCGGAAGTTTTCCTCTAATGTCCCGAAAGAAAATCCGGGCAAGCAAATTCGTTAAATGCAATATATCATGTAGTATGTGAAACGGATTCCACAGCGACGCCTCATAGCAGCGTGATTTAAAATTCAGAACATTTTCTCTTCAAAGGATGCGACACTGCGTTTCTCTCAAGACAACGTTTCAGGTGTCATGTCGCACGTCCTAATCAATAACCTTCCTTTGTTCATCAAGGCGGAAGTTTTCCTCTAATGTCCCGAAAGGAAATCCGGGCAAGCAAATTCGTTAAATGCAATATATCATGTAGTATGTGAAACGTATTCCGCAGCGACGCCTCATAGCTGCGTGATTTAGAATTCAGAACATTTTCTCCTCAAAGGAAGCGCCACTACGTTTCTCTCAAGACAACCTTTCAGGTGTCATGCCGCACGTCTTAATCAATAACCTTCCTTTGATCATCAAGGCGGAAGTTTTCCTCTAAAGTTGGAAAGAAAATCCGTGCCAGCCAATTCGTTAAATGCAATATTTGATGTAGTATGTGAAACGTATTCCACAGCGACGCCTCATAGCTGCGAGATTTATAATTCAGAACATTTTCTCTTCAAAGGAAGCGAAACTGCGTTTCTCTCAAGACAACCTTTCAGGTGTCATGTCGCACATAGTAATCAATAACATTCCTTTGTTCATCCAGGCGGAAGATTTCCTTTAATATCGCGAAAGAAAATCCGGGCCAGCCAATTGGTTAAATGCAATATATCATGTAGTATGTGAAACGTATTCCACAGCGACGCCTCATAGCTGCGTGATTTAAATTCTGAACATTTCCTCTTCAAAGGAAGCGCCATTGCGTTTCTCTCAAGACAACCTTTCAGGTGTCATGTCACGTGTCTTAATCAATAACCTTCCTTTGTTCATCAAGGCGGAAGTTTTCCTCTAATATCATTAAAGAGAGTCCGGGCCAGCAAATTCGTTAAATGCAATATATCATGTACTATGTGAAACGCATTCCACAGCGACGCCTCATAGCTGCGAGATTCAAAATTCTGAACATTTTCTCTTCAAAGGGAGCGAAACTGCGTTTCTCTCAAGACAACCTTTCAGGTGTCATGTCGCACGTCTTAATCAATCACCTTCCTTTGTTCATCAAGGCGGAAGTTATCCTGTAATATCGTTAAAGAAAATCCGGGCTAGAAAATTCGTTAAATGCAATAGATCATGTAGTATGTGAAACGTATTCCACAGCGACGCGTCATTGCTGCGTGATTTAAAATTCAGAACATTTTCTCTTCAAAGGAAGCGAAACTGCGTTTCTCTCAAGACAACCTTTCAGGTGTCATGTCGCATGTCTTAATCAATAACCTTCCTTTGTTCATCAAGGCGGAAGAATTCCTTTAACATCGGGAAAGAAAAATCCGGACCAGCCAATTCGTGAAATGCAATATTTCATGTATTATTGAAACGTATTCCACAGCGACGCCTCATAGCTGCGTGATTCTAAATTCTTAACATTTTCTCTTCAAAGGACGCGACACTGCGTTCCTCTCAAGATAACCTTTCAGGTGTCATGTCGCACGTCTTAATCAATAACCTTCCTTTCTTCTTCAAGGCGGACGTTTTCCTCTAATATCGCGAAAAAAAATCTGGGCCAGCAAATTGGTTAAATGCAATATATCATGTAGTATGTGAAACGTATTCCACAGCGACGCCTCATAGCTGCGTGATTTAAATTCTAAACATTTCCTGTTCAAAGGAAGCGCCATTGCGTTTCTCTCAAGACAACCTTTCACGTGACATGTCGCACGTCTTAATCAATAACTTTCCTTTGTTCATCAAGGCGGAATTTTTCCTCAAATGTCCCGAAAGAAAATCCGGGCAAGCAAATTCGTTAAATGCAATATATCATGTAGTATGTGAAACGTATTCCACAGCGACGCCTCATAGCTGCGTGATTTAAAATTTTGAACATTTTCTCTTCAAAGGATGCGACACTGCGTTTCTCTCAAGACAACCTTTCAGGTGTCATGCCGCACATCTTAATCAATAACCTTCCTTTGTTCATCAAGGCGGACGTTTTCCTCTAAAGTTGGAAAGAAAATCCGTGCCAGCCAATTCGTTAAATGCAATATTTGATGTAGTATGTGAAACGTATTCCACAGCGACGCCTCATAGCTGCGAGATTTATAATTCAGAACATTTTCTCTTCAAAGGAAGCGAAACTGCGTTTCTCTCAGGACAACCTTTCAGGTGTCATGTCGCACATAGTAATCAATAACATTCCTTTGTTCATCCAGGCGGAAGATTTCCTTTAATATCGCGAAAGAAAATCCGGGCCAGCCAATTGGTTAAATGCAATATATCATGTAGTATGTGAAACGTATTCCACAGCGACGCCTCATAGCTGCGTGATTTAAATTCTGAACATTTCCTCTTCAAAGGAAGCGCCATTGCGTTTCTCTCAAGACAACCTTTCAGGTGTCATGTCACGTGTCTTAATCAATAACCTTCCTTTGTTCATCAAGGCGGAAGTTTTCCTCTAATATCATTAAAGAGAGTCCGGGCCAGCAAATTCGTTAAATGCAATATATCATGTACTATGTGAAACGCATTCCACAGCGACGCCTCATAGCTGCGAGATTCAAAATTCTGAACATTTTCTCTTCAAAGGGAGCGAAACTGCGTTTCTCTCAAGACAACCTTTCAGGTGTCATGTCGCACGTCTTAATCAATCACCTTCCTTTGTTCATCAAGGCGGAAGTTATCCTGTAATATCGTTAAAGAAAATCCGGGCTAGAAAATTCGTTAAATGCAATAGATCATGTAGTATGTGAAACGTATTCCACAGCGACGCGTCATTGCTGCGTGATTTAAAATTCAGAACATTTTCTCTTCAAAGGAAGCGAAACTGCGTTTCTCTCAAGACAACCTTTCAGGTGTCATGTCGCATGTCTTAATCAATAACCTTCCTTTGTTCATCAAGGCGGAAGAATTCCTTTAACATCGGGAAAGAAAAATCCGGACCAGCCAATTCGTGAAATGCAATATTTCATGTATTATTGAAACGTATTCCACAGCGACGCCTCATAGCTGCGTGATTCTAAATTCTTAACATTTTCTCTTCAAAGGACGCGACACTGCGTTCCTCTCAAGATAACCTTTCAGGTGTCATGTCGCACGTCTTAATCAATAACCTTCCTTTCTTCTTCAAGGCGGACGTTTTCCTCTAATATCGCGAAAAAAAATCTGGGCCAGCAAATTGGTTAAATGCAATATATCATGTAGTATGTGAAACGTATTCCACAGCGACGCCTCATAGCTGCGTGATTTAAATTCTAAACATTTCCTGTTCAAAGGAAGCGCCATTGCGTTTCTCTCAAGACAACCTTTCACGTGACATGTCGCACGTCTTAATCAATAACTTTCCTTTGTTCATCAAGGCGGAATTTTTCCTCAAATGTCCCGAAAGAAAATCCGGGCAAGCAAATTCGTTAAATGCAATATATCATGTTGTATGTAAAACGTATTCCACAGCGACGCCTCATAGCAGCGTGATTTAAAATTCAGAACATTTTCTCTTCAAAGGATGCGACACTGCGTTTCTCTCAAGACAACGTTTCTGGTGTCATGTCGCACGTCCTAATCAATAACCTTCCTTTGTTCATATGGGCGGAAGTTTTCCTCTAATGTCCCGAAAGAAAATCCGGGCAAGCAAATTCGTTAAATGCAATATATCATGTAGTATGTGAAACGTATTCCGCAACGACGCCTCATAGCTGCGTGATTTAGAATTCAGAACATTTTCTCCTCAAAGGAAGCACCACTACGTTTCTCTCAAGACAACCTTTCAGGTGTCATGCCGCACGTCCTAATCAATAACCTTCCTTTGATCATCAAGGCGGAAGTTTTCCTCTAATGTTGGAAAGAAAATCCGGGCCAGCCAATTCGTTAAATGCAATATTTCATGTAGTATGTGAAACGTATTCCACAGCGACGCCTCATAGCTGCGAGATTTATAATTCAGAACATTTTCTCTTCAAAGGAAGCGAAACTGCGTTTCTCTCAAGACAACCTTTCAGGTGTCATGTCGCACATAGTAATCAATAACATTCCTTTGTTCATCAAGGCGGAAGATTTCCTTTAATATCGCGAAAGAAAATCCGGGCCAGCCAATTGGTTAAATGCAATATATCATGTAGCATGTGAAACGTATTCCACAGCGACGCGTCATAGCTGCGTGATTCTAAATTCTTAACATTTTCTCTTCAAAGGACGCGACACTGCGTTTCTCTCAAGATAACCTTTCAGGTGTCATGTCGCTCGTCTTAATTAATCAATAACCTTCCTTTCTTCTTCAAGGCGGACGGTTTCCTCTAATATCGCGAAAAAAAATCTGGGCCAGCAAATTGGTTAAATGCAATATATCATGTAGTATGTGAAACGTATTCCACAGCGACGCCTCATAGCTGCGTGATTTAAATTCTGAACATTTCCTGTTCAAAGGAAGCGCCATTGCGTTTATCTCAAGACAACCATTCAGGTGTCATGTCGCACGTCTTAATCAATAACTTTCCTTTGTTCAACATGGCGGAAGTTTTCCTCTAATGTTGGAAAGAAAATCCGGGCCAGCCAATTCGTTAAATGCAATATTTCATGTAGTATGTGAAACGAATTCCACAGCGACGCCTCATAGCTATGTGATTTAAAATTCAGAACATTTTCTCTTCAAAGGAAGCGAAACTGCGTTTCTCTCAAGATAACCTTTCAGGTGTCATGTCGCACGTCTTAATCAATAACTTTCCTTTGTTCATCAAGGCGGAATTTTTCCTCTAATGTCCCGAAAGAAAATCCGGGCAAGCAAATTCGTTAAATGCAATATATCATGTAGTATGTGAAACGCATTCCACAGCGACGCCTCATAGCTGCGTGATTTAAAATTTTGAACATTTTCTCTTCAAAGGATGCGACACTGCGTTTCTCTCAAGACAACCTTTCAGGTGTCATGCCGCACATCTTAATCAATAACGTTCCATTGTTCATCAAGGCGGACGTTTTCCTCTAATATCGCGAAAAAAAATCCGGGCCAGCAAATTCGTTAAATGCAATATATCATGTAGTATGTGAAACGTATTCCACAGCGACGCCTCATAGTTCTGTGATTTAAAATTGAGAGCATTTTCTCTTCAAAGGAAGCGCCACTGCGTTTCTCTCAAGACAACCTTTCAGGTGTCATGTCGCACGTCTTAATCAGTAACCTTCCTTTGTTCATCAAAGCGGAAATTTTCCTCTAATATCACTAAAGAAAATCCGGGTCAGCAAACTGATTAGATGCTATATATTATGTAGGATGTGTAACGTAGTCCACAGCGACACCTCATAGCTGCGTGATTTAAAATTCAGAACATTTTAATGCCACTGCGATTCTCTCAAGACAACGTTTCAGGTGTCATGTCGCACGTCTGAATAAATAACCTTGCTTTGTTCATCAATGTGGAAGTTTTCCTCTAATATGTTTAAAGAAAATCCGGGCCAGCAAATTGGTTAGATGCAATATATTAGGTAGCATGTGTAACGTATTCCACAGCGACGCCTCATAGTTCTGTGATTTAAATTCTGAACATTTCCTCTTCAAAGGAAGCGCCATTGCTTTTATCTCAAGACAACCATTCAGGTGTCATGTCGCACGTCTTAATCAATAACCTTCCTTTGTTCTTCAAGGCGGACGTTTTCCTCTAATATACTTAATGAAAATCCGGGCCAGCAAATTCGTTAAATGCAATGTATCATGTAGTATGTGAAACGTATTCCACAGCGACGCCTCATAGCTGCGTGATTCAAAATTGTGGACATTTTCTCTTCAAAGGAAGCGCCATTGCGTTTATCTCAAGACGACCATTCAGGTGTCATGTCACACGTCTTAATGAATAACCTTCTTTTGTTCATCAAGGCGGAAATTTTCCTCTAATGTCCCGAAAGAAAATCCGGGCAAGCAAATTCGTTAAATGCAATATATCATGTAGTATGTGAAACGTATTCCACAGCGACGCCTCATAGCTGCGTGATTTAAATTTTGAACATTTCCTCTTCAAAGGAAGCGCCATTTCGTTTATCTCAAGCCAACCATTCAGGTGTCATGTCGCACGCCTTAATCAATAACCTTCCTTTGTTCATCAAGGCGGAAGTCTTCCTCTAATGTTGGAAAGAAAATCCGGGCCAGCCAATTCGTTAAATGCAATATTTCATGTAGTATGTGAAACGAATTCCACAGCGACGCCTCATAGCTGCGTGATTCAAAATTCTGAGCATCTTCTCTTCAAAGGATGCGACACTGCGTTTCTCTCAAGACAACCTTTCAGGTGTCATGTCGCACGTCCTAATCAATAACCTTCCTTTGTTCATCAAGGCGGAAGTTTTCCTCTAATGTCCCGAAAGAAAATCCGGGCAAGCAAATTCGTTAACTGCAATATATCATGTAGTATGTGAAACGGATTCCATAGCGACGCCTCATAGCAGCGTGATTTAATATTCAGAACATTTTCTCTTCAAAGGATGCGACACTGCGTTTCTCTCAAGACAACGTTTCAGGTGTCATGTCGCACGTCCTAATCAATAACCTTCCTTTGTTCATCAAGGCGGAAGTTTTCCTCTAATATCATTAAAGAAAGTCCGGGCCAGCAAATTCGTTAAATGCAATATATCATGTAGTATGTGAAACGTATTCCACAGCGACGTCTCATAGCTGCGAGATTCAAAATTCTGAACATTTTCTCTTCAAAGGGAGCGAAACTGCGTTTCTCTCAAGACAACCTTTCAGGTGTCCTGTCGCACGTCTTAATCAATAACTTTCCTTTGTTCATCAAGGCGGAAGTTTTCCTCTAATGTCCCGAAAGAAAATCCGGGCAAGCAAATTCGTTAAATGCAATATATCATGTAGTATGTGAAACGGATTCCACAGCGACGCCTCATAGCAGCGTGATTTAAAATTCAGAACATTTTCTCTTCAAAGGATGCGACACTGCGTTTCTCTCAAGACAACGTTTCAGGTGTCATGTCGCACGTCCTAATCAATAACCTTCGTTTGTTCATCAAGGCGGAAGTTTTCCTCTAATTTCCCGAAAGAAAATCCGGGCAAGCAAATTCGTTTAATGCAATATATCATGTAGTATGTGAAACATATTCCGCAGCGACGCCTCATAGCTGCATGATTTAGAATTCAGAACATTTTCTCCTCAAAGGAAGCGCCACTACGTTTCTCTCAAGACAACCTTTCAGGTGTCATGCCGCACGTCTTAATCAATAACCTTCCTTTGATCATCAAGGCGGAAGTTTTCCTCTAATGTTGGAAAGAAAATCCGGGCCAGCCAATTCGTTAAATGCAATATTTCATGTAGTATGTGAAACGTATTCCACAGCGACGCCTCATAGCTGCGAGATTTATAATTCAGAACATTTTCTCTTCAAAGGAAGCGAAACTGCGTTTCTCTCAAGACAACCTTTCAGGTGTCATGTCGCACATAGTAATCAATAACATTCCTTTGTTCATCAAGGCAGAAGATTTCCTTTAATATCATAAAAGAAAGTCCGGGCAAGCAAATTCGTTAAATGCAATATATCATGTAGTATGTGAAACGTATTCCACAGCGACGCCTCATAGCTGCGAGATTCAAAATTCTGAACATTTTCTCTTCAAAGGGAGCGAAACTGCGTTTCTCTCAAGAAAACCTTTCAGGTGTCATGTCGCACGTCTTAATCAATCACCTTCCTTTGTTCATCAAGGCGGAAGTTATCCTATAATATCGTTAAAGAAAATCCGGGCTAGCAAATTCGTTAAATGCAATAGATCATGTAGTATGTGAAACGTATTCCACAGCGACGCGTCATTGCTGCGTGATTTGAAATTCGGAACATTTTCTCGTCAAAGGAAGCGAAACAGCGTTTCTCTCAAGACAACCTTTCAGGTGTCATGTCGCATGTCTTAATCAATAACCTTCCTTTGTTCATCAAGGCGGAAGAATTCCTTTAACATCGCGAAAGAAAATCCGGACCAGCCAATTCGTGAAATGCAATATTTCATGTATTATTGAAACGTATTCCACAGCGACGCCTCATAGCTGCGTGATTTAAAATTCTGAACATTTTCTCTTCAAGGGAAGCGCCATAGCGTTTCTCTCAAGACAACATTTCAGGTGTCATGTCGCACGTCTTAATCAATAACCTTCCTTTGTTCTTCAAGGCGGAAGTTTTCCTCTAATATCTTTAAAGTAAACCCGGGAGAGCAAATTGGTTAGATGCAATATATTAGGTAGCATGTGTAACGTATTCCATAGCGACGCCTCATAGTTCTGTGATTTAATAATCTGAACATTTTCTCTTCAAAGGAAGCGCCACTGCGTTTCTCTCAAGACAACATTAGAGGTGTCATGCCGCACGTTCTAATCAATAACCTTCCTTTGTTCATCAAGGCGGAAATTTTCCTCTAATATCACTAAAGAAAATCCGGGCCAGCAAATTGGTTAAATGCAATATATCATGCAGTATGTGAAACGTATTCCACAGCGACGCCTCATAGCTGCGTGATTTAAATTCTGAAAATTTCCTCTTCAAAGGAAGCGCCATTGCGTTTATATCAAGACAATCATTCAGGTGTCATGTCGCACGTCTTAATCAATAACCTTCCTTTGTTCATCAAGGCGGAAGTTTTCCTCTAATGTTGGAAAGAAAATCCGGGCCAGCCAATTCGTTAAATGCAATATTTCATGTTGTATGTGAAACGTATTCCACAGCGACGCCTCATAGCTGCGTGATTTAAAATTCAGAACATTTTCTTTTCAAAGGAAGCGAAACTGCGTTTCTCTCAAGATAACCTTTCAGGTGTCATATCGCACGTCTTAATCAATAACCTTCCTTTGTTCATCAAGGCGGAAGTTTTCCTCTAATGTCGCGAAAGAAAATCCGGGCCAGCAAATTCGTTATATGCAATATATCATGTAGTATGTGAAACGTATTCCACAGCGACGCCTCATGGCTGCCTGATTTAGAATTTTGAACATTTTCTCTTCAAAGGATGCGACACTGCGTTTCTCTCACGACAACCTTTCAGGTGTCATGCCGCACGTCTTAATCAATAACCTTCCTTTGATCATCAAGGCGGAAGTTTTCCTCTAATGTTGGAAAGAAAATCCGGGCCAGCCAATTCGTTAAATGCAATATTTCATGTAGTATGTGAAACGTATTCAACAGCGACGCCTCATAGCTGCGAGATTTATAATTCAGAACATTTTCTCTTCAAAGGAAGCGAAACTGCGTTTCTCTCAAGACAACCTTTCAGGTGTCATGTCGCACGTAGTAATCAATAACATTCCTTTGTTCATCAAGGCGGAAGATTTCCTTTAATATCGTGAAAGAAAATCCGGGCTAGCCAATTGGTTAAATGCAATAGATCATGTAGTATGTGAAACGTATTCCACAGCGACGCCTCATAGCTGCGTGATTTAAATTCTGAACATTTCCTCTTCAAAGGAAGCGCTATTGCGTTTCTCTCAAGACAGCCTTTCAGGTGTCATGTCACATGTCTTAATCAATAACCTTCCTTTGTTCATCAAGGCGGAAGTTTTCCTCTAATAACATTAAAGAAAGTCCGGGCCAGCAAATTCGTTAAATGCAATATATCATGTAGTATGTGAAACGTATTCCACAGCGACGCCTCATAGCTGCGAGATTTATAATTCAGAACATTTTCTCTTCAAAGGAAGCGAAACTGCGTTTTTCTCAAGACAACCTTTCAGGTGTCAAGTCGCACATAGTAATCAATAACATTCCTTTGTTCATCAAGGCGGAAGATTTCCTTTAATATCATTAAAAAAAGTCCGGGCAAGCAAATTCGTTAAATGCAATATATCATGTAGTATGTGAAAGGTATTCCACAGCGACGCCTCATAGCTGCGAGATTCAAAATTCTGAACATTTTCTCTTCAAAGGGAGCGAAACTGCGTTTCTCTCAAGAAAACCTTTCAGGTGTCATGTCGCACGTCTTAATCAATCACCTTTGTTCATCAAGGCGGAAGTTATCCTATAATATCGTTAAAGAAAATCCGGGCTAGCAAATTCGTTAAATGCAATAGATCATGTAGTATGTGAAACGTATTCCACAGCGACGCGTCATTGCTGCGTGATTTGAAATTCGGAACATTTTCTCGTCAAAGGAAGCGAAACAGCGTTTCTCTCAAGACAACCTTTCAGGTGTCATGTCGCACATAGTAATCAATAACATTCCTTTGTTCATCCAGGCGGAAGATTTCCTTTAATATCGCGAAAGAAAATCCAGGCCAGCCAATTGGTTAAATGCAATATATCATGTAGTATGTGAAACGTATTCCACAGCGACGCCTCATAGCTGCGTGATTTAAATTCTGAACATTTCCTCTTCAAAGGAAGCGCCATTGCGTTTCTCTCAAGACAGCCTTTCAGGTGTCATGTCACATGTCTTAATCAATAACCTTCCTTTGTTCATCAAGGCGGAAGTTTTCCACTAATATCATTAAAGAAAGTCCGGGCCAGCAAATTCGTTAAATGCAATATATCATGTAGTATGTGAAACGTATTCCACAGCGACGCCTCATAGCTGCGAGATTCAAAATTCTGAACATTTTCTCTTCAAAGGGAGCGAAACTGCGTTTCTCTCAAGACAAGCTTTCAGGTGTCATGTCGCACGTCTTAATCAATAACCTTCCTTTGTTCATCAAGGCGGAAGTTTTCCTCTAATGTCCCGAAAGAAAATCCGGGCAAGCAAATTCGTTAAATGCAATATATCATGTAGTATGTGAAACGGATTCCACAGCGACGCCTCATAGCAGCGTGATTTAAAATTCAGAACATTTTCTCTTCAAAGGATGCGACACTGCGTTTCTCTCAAGACAACGTTTCAGGTGTCATGTCGCACGTCCTAATCAATAACCTTCCTTTGTTCATCAAGGCGGAAGTTTTCCTCTAATGTCCCGAAAGGAAATCCGGGCAAGCAAATTCGTTAAATGCAATATATCATGTAGTATGTGAAACGTATTCCGCAGCGACGCCTCATAGCTGCGTGATTTAGAATTCAGAACATTTTCTCCTCAAAGGAAGCGCCACTACGTTTCTCTCAAGACAACCTTTCAGGTGTCATGCCGCACGTCGTAATCAATAACCTTCCTTTGATCATCAAGGCGGAAGTTTTCCTCTAATGTTGGAAAGAAAATCCGGGCCAGCCAATTCGTTAAATGCAATATTTCATGTAGTATGTGAAACGTATTCCACAGCGACGCCTCATAGCTGCGAGATTTCTAATTCAGAACATTTTCTCTTCAAAGGAAGCGAAACTGCGTTTCTCTCAAGACAACCTTTCAGGTGTCATGTCGCACATAGTAATCAATAACATTCCTTTGTTCATCAAGGCGGAAGATTTCCTTTAATATCGCGAAAGAAAATCCAGGCCAGCCAATTGGTTAAATGCAATATATCATGTGGCATGTGAAACGTATTCCACAGCGACGCGTCATAGCTGCGTGATTCTAAATTCTTAACATTTTCTCTTCAAAGGACGCGACACTGCGTTTCTCTCAAGATAACCTTTCAGGTGTCATGTCGCACGTCTTAATCAATAACCTTCCTTTCTTCTTCAAGGCGGACGGTTTCCTCTAATATCGCGAAAAAAAATCTGGGCCAGCAAATTGGTTAAATGCAATATATCATGTAGTATGTGAAACGTATTCCACAGCGAAGCCTCATAGCTGCGTGATTTAAATTCTGAACATTTCCTGTTCAAAGGAAGCGCCATTGCGTTTATCTCAAGACAACCATTCAGGTGTCATGTCGCACGTCTTAATCAATAACTTTCCTTTGTTCATCAAGGCGGAAGTTTTCCTCTAATGTTGGAAAGAAAATCCGGGCCAGCCAATTCGTTAAATGCAATATTTCATGTAGTATGTGAAACGAATTCCACAGCGACGCCTCATAGCTGCGTGATTTAAAATTCAGAACATTTTCTCTTCAAAGGAAGCGAAACTGCGTTTCTCTCAAGATAACCTTTCAGGTGTCATGTCGCACGTCTTAATCAATAACTTTCCTTTGTTCATCAAGGCGGAATTTTTCCTGTAATGTCCCGAAAGAAAATCCGGGCAAGCAAATTCGTTAAATGCAATATATCATGTAGTATGTGAAACGCATTCCACAGCGACGCCTCATAGCTGCGTGATTTAAAATTTTGAACATTTTCTCTTCAAAGGATGCGACACTGCGTTTCTCTCAAGACAACCTTTCAGGTGTCATGCCGCACATCTTAATCAATAACGTTCCTTTGTTCATCAAGGCGGACGTTTTCCTCTAATATCGCGAAAAAAAATCCGGGCCAGCAAATTCGTTAAATGCAATATATCATGTAGTATGTGAAACGTATTCCACAGCGACGCCTCATAGTTCTGTGATTTAAAATTGAGAGCATTTTCTCTTCAAAGGAAGCGCCACTGCGTTTCTCTCAAGACAACCTTTCAGGTGTCATGTCGCACGTCTTAATCAGTAACCTTCCTTTGTTCATCAAAGCGGAAATTTTCCTCTAATATCACTAAAGAAAATCCGGGTCAGCAAACTGATTAGATGCTATATATTATGTAGCATGTGTAACGTAGTCCACAGCGACACCTCATAGCTGCGTGATTTAAAATTCAGAACATTTTAATGCCACTGCGATTCTCTCAAGACAACGTTTCAGGTGTCATGTCGCACGTCTGAATAAATAACCTTGCTTTGTTCATCAATGTGGAAGTTTTCCTCTAATATGTTTAAAGAAAATCCGGGCCAGCAAATTGGTTAGATGCAATATATTAGGTAGCATGTGTAACGTATTCCACAGCGACGCCTCATAGTTCTGTGATTTAAATTCTGAACATTTCCTCTTCAAAGGAAGCGCCATTGCGTTTATCTCAAGACAACCATTCAGGTGTCATGTCGCACGTCTTAATCAATAACATTCCTTTGTTCTTCAAGGCGGACGTTTTCCTCTAATATCCTTAATGAAAATCCGGGCTAGCAAATTCGTTAAATGCAATGTATCATGTAGTATGTGAAACGTATTCCACAGCGACGCCTCATAGCTGCGTGATTCAAAATTGTGGACATTTTCTCTTCAAAGGAAGCGCCATTGCGTTTATCTCAAGACAACCATTCAGGTGTCATGTCACACGTCTTAATGAATAACCTTCTTTTGTTCATCAAGGCGGAAATTTTCCTCTAATGTCCCGAAAGAAAATCCGGGCAAGCAAATTCGTTAAATGCAATATATCATGTAGTATGTGAAACATATTCCACAGCGACGCCTCATAGCTGCGTGATATAAATTTTGAACATTTCCTCTTCAAAGGAAGCGCCATTTCGTTTATCTCAAGCCAACCATTCAGGTGTCATGTCGCACGCCTTAATCAATAACCTTCCTTTGTTCATCAAGGCGGAAGTCTTCCTCTAATGTTGGAAATAAAATCCGGGCCAGCCAATTCGTTAAATGCAATATTTCATGTAGTATGTGAAACGAATTTCACAGCGACGCCTCATAGCTGCGTGATTTAAGCTTCAGAATATTTTCTCTTCAAAGGAAGCGAAACTGCGTTTCTCTCAAGATAACCTTTGAGGTGTCATGTCGCAAGTCTTAATCAATAACCTTCCTTTGTTCATCAAGGCGGACGTTTTCCTCTAATATCGCGAAACAAAATCCGGGCCAGCAAATTGGTTAAATGCAATATATCATGTAGTATGTGAAACGTATTCCACAGCGACGCCTCATAGCTGCGTGATTTAAATTCTGAACATTTCTTCTTCAAAGGAGGCGCCATTGCGTTTATCTCAAGACAACCTTTCAGGTGTCATGTCGCACGTGTTGATCAATAACCTTCCTTTGTTCCTCAAGGCGGACGTTTTTCTCAAATATCGTTAATGAAAATCCGGGCCAGCAAATTCGTTAAATGCAAGATATCATGTAGTATGTGAAACGTATTCCACAGCGACGCCTCATAGCTGCGTGATTCAAAATTCTGAGCATCTTCTCTTCAAAGGATGCGACACTGCGTTTCTGTCAAGAAACCTTTCAGGTGTCATGTCGCACGTCCTAATCAATAACCTTCCTTTGTTCATCAAGGCGGAAGTTTTCCTCTAATGTCCCGAAAGAAAATCCGGGCAAGCAAATTCGTTAACTGCAATATATCATGTAGTATGTGAAACGGATTCCATAGCGACGCCTCATAGCAGCGTGATTTAATATTCAGAACATTTTCTCTTCAAAGGATGCGACACTGCGTTTCTCTCAAGACAACGTTTCAGGTGTCATGTCGCACGTCCTAATCAATAACCTTCCTTTGTTCATCAAGGCGGAAGTTTTCCTCTAATATCATTAAAGAAAGTCCGGGCCAGCAAATTCGTTAAATGCAATATATCATGTAGTATGTGAAACGTATTCCACAGCGACGCCTCATAGCTGCGAGATTCAAAATTCTGAACATTTTCTCTTCAAAGGGAGCGAAACTGCGTTTCTCTCAAGACAACCTTTCAGGTGTCCTGTCGCACGTCTTAATCAATAACTTTCCTTTGTTCATCAAGGCGGAAGTTTTCCTCTAATGTCCCGAAAGAAAATCTGGGCAAGCAAATTCGTTAAATGCAATATATCATGTAGTATGTGAAACGGATTCCACAGCGACGCCTCAGAGCAGCGTGATTTAAAATTCAGAACATTTTCTCTTCAAAGGATGCGACACTGCGTTTCTCTCAAGACAACGTTTCAGGTGTCATGTCGCACGTCCTAATCAATAACCTTCCTTTGTTCATCAAGGCGGAAGTTTTCCTCTAATTTCCCGAAAGAAAATCCGGGCAAGCAAATTCGTTTAATGCAATATATCATGTAGTATGTGAAACATATTCCGCAGCGACGCCTCATAGCTGCATGATTTAGAATTCAGAACATTTTCTCCTCAAAGGAAGCGCCACTACGTTTCTCTCAAGACAACCTTTCAGGTGTCATGCCGCACGTCTTAATCAATAACCTTCCTTTGATCATCAAGGCGGAAGTTTTCCTCTAATGTTGGAAAGAAAATCCGGGCCAGCCAATTCGTTAAATGCAATATTTCATGTAGTATGTGAAACGTATTCCACAGCGACGCCTCATAGCTGCGAGATTTATAATTCAGAACATTTTCTCTTTAAAGGAAGCGAAACTGCGTTTCTCTCAAGACAACCTTTCAGGTGTCATGTCGCACATAGTAATCAATAACATTCCTTTGTTCATCAAGGCAGAAGATTTCCTTTAATATCATTAAAGAAAGTCCGGGCAAGCAAATTCGTTAAATGCAATATATCATGTAGTATGTGAAACGTATTCCACAGCGACGCCTCATAGCTGCGAGATTCAAAATTCTGAACATTTTCTCTTCAAAGGGAGCGAAACTGCGTTTCTCTCAAGAAAACCTTTCAGGTGTCATGTCGCACGTCTTAATCAATCACCTTCCTTTGTTCATCAAGGCGGAAGTTATCCTATAATATCGTTAAAGAAAATCCGGGCTAGCAAATTCGTTAAATGCAATAGATCATGTAGTATGTGAAACGTATTCCACAGCGACGCGTCATTGCTGCGTGATTTGAAATTCGGAACATTTTCTCGTCAAAGGAAGCGAAACAGCGTTTCTCTCAAGACAACCTTTCAGGTGTCATGTCGCATGTCTTAATCAATAACCTTCCTTTGTTCATCAAGGTGGAAGAATTCCTTTAACATCGCGAAAGAAAATCCGGACCAGCCAATTCGTGAAATGCAATATTTCATGTATTATTGAAACGTATTCCACAGCGACGCCTCATAGCTGCGTGATTTAAATTTCTGAACATTTTCTCTTCAAGGGAAGCGCCATAGCGTTTCTCTCAAGACAACATTTCAGGTGTCATGTCGCACGTCTTAATCAATAACCTTCCTTTGTTCTTCAAGGCGGAAGTTTTCCTCTAATATCTTTAAAGTAAACCCGGGAGAGCAAATTGGTTAGATGCAATATATTAGGTAGCATGTGTAACGTATTCCATAGCGACGCCTCATAGTTCTGTGATTTAATAATCTGAACATTTTCTCTTCAAAGGAAGCGCCACTGCGTTTCTCTCAAGACAACATTAGAGGTGTCATGTCGCACGTTCTAATCAATAACCTTCCTTTGTTCATCAAGGCGGAAATTTTCCTCTAATATCACTAAAGAAAATCCGGGCCAGCAAATTGGTTAAATGCAATATATCATGCAGTATGTGAAACGTATTCCACAGCGACGCCTCATAGCTGCGTGATTTAAATTCTGAAAATTTCCTCTTCAAAGGAAGCGCCATTGCGTTTATATCAAGACAATCATTCAGGTGTCATGTCGCACGTCTTAATCAATAACCTTCCTTTGTTCATCAAGGCGGAAGTTTTCCTCTAATGTTGGAAAGAAAATCCGGGCCAGCCAATTCGTTAAATGCAATATTTCATGTTGTATGTGAAACGTATTCCACAGCGACGCCTCATAGCTGCGTGATTAAAAATTCAGAACATTTTCTTTTCAAAGGAAGCGAAACTGCGTTTCTCTCAAGATAACCTTTCAGGTGTCATATCGCACGTCTTAATCAATAACCTTCCTTTGTTCATCAAGGCGGAAGTTTTCCTCTAATGTCGCGAAAGAAAATCCGGGCCAGCAAATTCGTTATATGCAATATATCATGTAGTATGTGAAACGTATTCCACAGCGACGCCTCATGGCTGCCTGATTTAGAATTTTGAACATTTTCTCTTCAAAGGATGCGACACTGCGTTTCTCTCAAGACAACCTTTCAGGTGTCATGTCGCACGTAGTAATCAATAACATTCCTTTGTTCATCAAGGCGGAAGATTTCCTTTAATATCGCGAAAGAAAATCCGGGCCAGCCAATTGGTTAAATGCAATATATCATGTAGTATGTGAAACGTATTCCACAGCGACGCCTCATAGCTGCGTGATTTAAATTCTGAACATTTCCTCTTCAAAGGAAGCGCTATTGCGTTTCTCTCAAGACAGCCTTTCAGGTGTCATGTCACATGCCTTAATCAATAACCTTCCTTTGTTCATCAAGGCGGAAGTTTTCCTCTAATAACATTAAAGAAAGTCCGGGCCAGCAAATTCGTTAAATGCAATATATCATGTAGTATGTGAAACGTATTCCACAGCGACGCCTCATAGCTGCGAGATTTATAATTCAGAACATTTTCTCTTCAAAGGAAGCGAAACTGCGTTTCTCTCAAGACAACCTTTCAGGTGTCAAGTCGCACATAGTAATCAATAACATTCCTTTGTTCATCAAGGCGGAAGATTTCCTTTGATATCATTAAAGAAAGTCCGGGCAAGCAAATTCGTTAAATGCAATATATCATGTAGTATGTGAAACGTATTCCACAGCGACGCCTCATAGCTGCGAGATTCAAAATTCTGAACATTTTCTCTTCAAAGGGAGCGAAACTGCGTTTCTCTCAAGAAAACCTTTCAGGTGTGATGTCGCACGTCTTAATCAATCACCTTCCTTTGTTCATCAAGGCGGAAGTTATCCTATAATATCGTTAAAGAAAATCCGGGCTAGCAAATTCGTTAAATGCAATAGATCATGTAGTATGTGAAACGTATTCCACAGCGACGCGTCATTGCTGCGTGATTTGAAATTCGGAACATTTTCTCGTCAAAGGAAGCGAAACAGCGTTTCTCTCAAGACAACCTTTCAGGTGTCATGTCGCATGTCTTAATCAATAACCTTCCTTTGTTCATCAAGGTGGAAGAATTCCTTTAACATCGCGAAAGAAAATCCGGACCAGCCAATTCGTGAAATGCAATATTTCATGTATTATTGAAACGTATTCCACAGCGACGCCTCATAGCTGCGTGATTTAAATTTCTGAACATTTTCTCTTCAAGGGAAGCGCCATAGCGTTTCTCTCAAGACAACATTTCAGGTGTCATGTCGCACGTCTTAATCAATAACCTTCCTTTGTTCTTCAAGGCGGAAGTTTTCCTCTAATATCTTTAAAGTAAACCCGGGAGAGCAAATTGGTTAGATGCAATATATTAGGTAGCATGTGTAACGTATTCCATAGCGACGCCTCATAGTTCTGTGATTTAATAATCTGAACATTTTCTCTTCAAAGGAAGCGCCACTGCGTTTCTCTCAAGACAACATTAGAGGTGTCATGTCGCACGTTCTAATCAATAACCTTCCTTTGTTCACCAAGGCGGAAATTTTCCTCTAATATCACTAAAGAAAATTCGGGCCAGCAAATTGGTTAAATGCAATATATCATGCAGTATGTGAAACGTATTCCACAGCGACGCCTCATAGCTGCGTGATTTAAATTCTGAAAATTTCCCCTTCAAAGGAAGCGCCATTGCGTTTATATCAAGACAATCATTCAGGTGTCATGTCGCACGTCTTAATCAATAACCTTCCTTTGTTCATCAAGGCGGAAGTTTTCCTCTAATGTTGGAAAGAAAATCCGGGCCAGCCAATTCGTTAAATGCAATATTTCATGTTGTATGTGAAACGTATTCCACAGCGACGCCTCATAGCTGCGTGATTTAAAATTCAGAACATTTTCTTTTCAAAGGAAGCGAAACTGCGTTTCTCTCAAGATAACCTTTCAGGTGTCATATCGCACGTCTTAATCAATAACCTTCCTTTGTTCATCAAGGCGGAAGTTTTCCTCTAATGTCCCGAAAGAAAATCCGGGCCAGCAAATTCGTTATATGCAATATATCATGTAGTATGTGAAACGTATTCCACAGCGACGCCTCATGGCTGCCTCATTTAAAATTTTGAACATTTTCTCTTCAAAGGATGCGACACTGCGTTTCTCTCACGACAACCTTTCAGGTGTCATGCCGCACGTCTTAATCAATAACCTTCCTTTGATCATCAAGGCGGAAGTTTTCCTCTAATGTTGGAAAGAAAATCCGGGCCAGCCAATTCGTTAAATGCAATATTTCATGTAGTATGTGAAACGTATTCCACAGCGACGCCTCATAACTGCGAGATTTATAATTCAGAACATTTTCTCTTCAAAGGAAGCGAAACTGCGTTTCTCTCAAGACAACCTTTCAGGTGTCATGTCGCACGTAGTAATCAATAACATTCCTTTGTTCATCAAGGCGGAAGATTTCCTTTAATATCGCGAAAGAAAATCCGGGCCAGCCAATTGGTTAAATGCAATATATCATGTAGTATGTGAAACGTATTCCACAGCGACGCCTCATAGCTGCGTGATTTAAATTCTGAACATTTCCTCTTCAAAGGAAGCGCTATTGCGTTTCTCTCAAGACAGCCTTTCAGGTGTCATGTCACATGTCTTAATCAATAACCTTCCTTTGTTCATCAAGGCGGAAGTTTTCCTCTAATAACATTAAAGAAAGTCCGGGCCAGCAAATTCGTTAAATGCAATATATCATGTAGTATGTGAAACGTATTCCACAGCGACGCCTCATAGCTGCGAGATTTATAATTCAGAACATTTTCTCTTCAAAGGAAGCGAAACTGCGTTTCTCTCAAGACAACCTTTCAGGTGTCAAGTCGCACATAATAATCAATAACATTCCTTTGTTCATCAAGGCGGAAGATTTCCTTTAATATCATTAAAGAAAGTCCGGGCAAGCAAATTCGTTAAATGCAATATATCATGTAGTATGTGAAACGTATTCCACAGTGACGCCTCATAGCTGCGAGATTCAAAATTCTGAACATTTTCTCTTCAAAGGGAGCGAAACTGCGTTTCTCTCAAGAAAACCTTTCAGGTGTCATGTCGCACGTCTTAATCAATCACCTTCCTTTGTTCATCAAAGCGGAAGTTATCCTATAATATCGTTAAAGAAAATCCGGGCTAGCAAATTCGTTAAATGCAATAGATCATGTAGTATGTGAAACGTATTCCACAGCGACGCGTCATTGCTGCGTGATTTGAAATTCGGAACATTTTCTCGTCAAAGGAAGCGAAACAGCGTTTCTCTCAAGACAACCTTTCAGGTGTCATGTCGCATGTCTTAATCAATAACCTTCCTTTGTTCATCAAAGCGGAAGAATTCCTTTAACATCGCGAAAGAAAATCCGGACCAGCCAATTCGTGAAATGCAATATTTCATGTATTATTGAAACGTATTCCACAGCGACGCCTCATAGCTGTGTGATTCTAAATTCTTAACATCTTCTCTTCAAAGGAAGCGAAACTGCGTTTCTCTCCAGATAACCTTTCAGGTGTCATGTCGCACGTCTTAATCAATAACCTTCCTTTGTTCATCAAGGCGGAAGTTTTCCTCTAATGTCCCGAAAGAAAATCCGGGCAAGCAAATTCGTTAAATGCAATATATCATGTAGTATGTGAAACGTATTCCACAGCTACGCCTCATAGCAGCGTGATTTAAAATTCAGAACATTTTCTCTTCAAAGGATGCGACACTGCGTTTCTCTCAAGACAACGTTTCAGGTGTCATGTCGCACGTCCTAATCAATAACCTTCCTTTGTTCATCAAGGCGGAAGTTTTCCTCTAATTTCCCGAAAGAAAATCCGGGCAAGCAAATTCGTTTAATGCAATATATCATGTAGTATGTGAAACATATTCCGCAGCGACGCCTCATAGCTGCATGATTTAGAATTCAGAACATTTTCTCCTCAAAGGAAGCGCCACTACGTTTCTCTCAAGACAACCTTTCAGGTGTCATGCCGCACGTCTTAATCAATAACCTTCCTTTGATCATCAAGGCGGAAGTTTTCCTCTAATGTTGGAAAGAAAATCCGGGCCAGCCAATTCGTTAAATGCAATATTTCATGTAGTATGTGAAACGTATTCCACAGCGACGCCTCATAGCTGCGAGATTTATAATTCAGAACATTTTCTCTTCAAAGGAAGCGAAACTGCGTTTCTCTCATGACAACCTTTCAGGTGTCATGTCGCACATAGTAATCAATAACATTCCTTTGTTCATCAAGGCAGAAGATTTCCTTTAACATCATTAAAGAAAGTCCGGGCAAGCAAATTCGTTAAATGCAATATATCATGTAGTATGTGAAACGTATTCCACAGCGACGCCTCATAGCTGCGAGATTCAAAATTCTGAACATTTTCTCTTCAAAGGGAGCGAAACTGCGTTTCTCTCAAGAAAACCTTTCAGGTGTCATGTCGCACGTCTTAATCAATCACCTTCCTTTGTTCATCAAGGCGGAAGTTATCCTATAATATCGTTAAAGAAAATCCGGGCTAGCAAATTCGTTAAATGCAATAGATCATGTAGTATGTGAAACGTATTCCACAGCGACGCGTCATTGCTGCGTGATTTGAAATTCGGAACATTTTCTCGTCAAAGGAAGCGAAACAGCGTTTCTCTCAAGACAACCTTTCAGGTGTCATGTCGCATGTCTTAATCAATAACCTTCCTTTGTTCATCAAGGCGGAAGAATTCCTTTAACATCGCGAAAGAAAATCCGGACCAGCCAATTCGTGAAATGCAATATTTCATGTATTATTGAAACGTATTCCACAGCGACGCCTCATAGCTGCGTGATTTAAAATTCTGAACATTTTCTCTTCAAGGGAAGCGCCATAGCGTTTCTCTCAAGACAACATTTCAGGTGTCATGTCGCACGTCTTAATCAATAACCTTCCTTTGTTCTTCAAGGCGGAAGTTTTCCTCTAATATCTTTAAAGTAAACCCGGGAGAGCAAATTGGTTAGATGCAATATATTAGGTAGCATGTGTAACGTATTCCATAGCGACGCCTCATAGTTCTGTGATTTAATAATCTGAACATTTTCTCTTCAAAGGAAGCGCCACTGCGTTTCTCTCAAGACAACATTAGAGGTGTCATGTCGCACGTTCTAATCAATAACCTTCCTTTGTTCATCAAGGCGGAAATTTTCCTCTAATATCACTAAAGAAAATCCGGGCCAGCAAATTGGTTAAATGCAATATATCATGCAGTATGTGAAACGTATTCCACAGCGACGCCTCATAGCTGCGTGATTTAAATTCTGAAAATTTCCTCTTCAAAGGAAGCGCCATTGCGTTTATATCAAGACAATCATTCAGGTGTCATGTCGCACGTCTTAATCAATAACATTCCTTTGTTCATCAAGGCGGAAGTTTTCCTCTAATGTTGGAAAGAAAATCCGGGCCAGCCAATTCGTTAAATGCAATATTTCATGTTGTATGTGAAACGTATTCCACAGCGACGCCTCATAGCTGCGTGATTTAAAATTCAGAACATTTTCTTTTCAAAGGAAGCGAAACTGCGTTTCTCTCAAGATAACCTTTCAGGTGTCATATCGCACGTCTTAATCAATAACCTTCCTTTGTTCATCAAGGCGGAAGTTTTCCTCTAATGTCGCGAAAGAAAATCCGGGCCAGCAAATTCGTTATGTGCAATATATCATGTAGTATGTGAAACGTATTCCAAAGCGACGCCTCATGGCTGCCTGATTTAGAATTTTGAACATTTTCTCTTCAAAGGATGCGACACTGCGTTTCTCTCACGACAACCTTTCAGGTGTCATGCCGCACGTCTTAATCAATAACCTTCCTTTGATCATCAAGGCGGAAGTTTTCCTCTAATGTTGGAAAGAAAATCCGGGCCAGCCAATTCGTTAAATGCAATATTTCATGTAGTATGTGAAACGTATTCCACAGCGACGCCTCATAGCTGCGAGATTTATAATTCAGAACATTTTCTCTTCAAAGGAAGCGAAACTGCGTTTCTCTCATGACAACCTTTCAGGTGTCATGTCGCACATAGTAATCAATAACATTCCTTTGTTCATCAAGGCAGAAGATTTCCTTTAATATCATTAAAGAAAGTCCGGGCAAGCAAATTCGTTAAATGCAATATATCATGTAGTATGTGAAACGTATTCCACAGCGACGCCTCATAGCTGCGAGATTCAAAATTCTGAACATTTCCTCTTCAAAGGGAGCGAAACTGCGTTTCTCTCAAGAAAACCTTTCAGGTGTCATGTCGCACGTCTTAATCAATCACCTTCCTTTGTTCATCAAGGCGGAAGTTATCCTATAATATCGTTAAAGAAAATCCGGGCTAGCAAATTCGTTAAATGCAATAGATCATGTAGTATGTGAAACGTATTCCACAGCGACGCGTCATTGCTGCGTGATTTGAAATTCGGAACATTTTCTCGTACAGGGAAGCGAAACAGCGTTTCTCTCAAGACAACCTTTCAGGTGTCATGTCGCATGTCTTAATCAATAACCTTCCTTTGTTCATCAAGGCGGAAGAATTCCTTTAACATCGCGAAAGAAAATCCGGACCAGCCAATTCGTGAAATGCAATATTTCATGTATTATTGAAACGTATTCCACAGCGACGCCTCATAGCTGCGTGATTTAAAATTCTGAACATTTTCTCTTCAAGGGAAGCGC
Organism: Dermacentor andersoni; assembly: GCF_023375885.2. Lineage (NCBI taxonomy): Eukaryota > Metazoa > Arthropoda > Arachnida > Ixodida > Ixodidae > Dermacentor > Dermacentor andersoni. The sequence continues at coordinate 14,712,913 of NW_027314752.1, forward strand.
CATAGCGTTTCTCTCAAGACAACATTTCAGGTGTCATGTCGCACGTCTTAATCAATAACCTTCCTTTGTTCTTCAAGGCGGAAGTTTTCCTCTAATATCTTTAAAGTAAACCCGGGAGAGCAAATTGGTTAGATGCAATATATTAGGTAGCATGTGTAACGTATTCCATAGCGACGCCTCATAGTTCTGTGATTTAATAATCTGAACATTTTCTCTTCAAAGGAAGCGCCACTGCGTTTCTCTCAAGACAACATTAGAGGTGTCATGTCGCACGTTCTAATCAATAACCTTCCTTTGTTCATCAAGGCGGAAATTTTCCTCTAATATCACTAAAGAAAATCCGGGCCAGCAAATTGGTTAAATGCAATATATCATGCAGTATGTGAAACGTATTCCACAGCGACGCCTCATAGCTGCGTGATTTAAATTCTGAAAATTTCCTCTTCAAAGGAAGCGCCATTGCGTTTATATCAAGACAATCATTCAGGTGTCATGTCGCACGTCTTAATCAATAACCTTCCTTTGTTCATCAAGGCGGAAGTTTTCCTCTAATGTTGGAAAGAAAATCCGGGCCAGCCAATTCGTTAAATGCAATATTTCATGTTGTATGTGAAACGTATTCCACAGCGACGCCTCATAGCTGCGTGATTTAAAATTCAGAACATTTTCTTTTCAAAGGAAGCGAAACGGCGTTTCTCTCAAGATAACCTTTCAGGTGTCATATCGCACGTCTTAATCAATAACCTTCCTTTGTTCATCAAGGCGGAAGTTTTCCTCTAATGTCCCGAAAGAAAATCCGGGCCAGCAAATTCGTTATATGCAATATATCATGTAGTATGTGAAACGTATTCCACAGCGACGCCTCATAGCTGCGAGATTTATAATTCAGAACATTTTCTCTTCAAAGGAAGCGCTATTGCGTTTCTCTCAAGACAGCCTTTCAGGTGTCATGTCACATGTCTTAATCAATAACCTTCCTTTGTTCATCAAGGCGGAAGTTTTCCTCTAATAACTTTAAAGAAAGTCCGGGCCAGCAAATTCGTTAAATGCAATATATCATGTAGTATGTGAAACGTATTCCACAGCGACGCCTCATAGCTGCGAGATTTATAATTCAGAACATTTTCTCTTCAAAGGAAGCGAAACTGCGTTTCTCTCAAGACAACCTTTCAGGTGTCAAGTCGCACATAGTAATCAATAACATTCCTTTGTTCATCAAGGCGGAAGATTTCCTTTAATATCATTAAAGAAAGTCCGGGCAAGCAAATTCGTTAAATGCAATATATCATGTAGTATGTGAAACGTATTCCACAGCGACGCCTCATAGCTGCGAGATTCAAAATTCTGAACATTTTCTCTTCAAAGGGAGCGAAACTGCGTTTCTCTCAAGACAACCTTTCAGGTGTCATGTCGCACGTCTTAATCAATCACCTTCCTTTGTTCATCAAGGCGGAAGAATTCCTTTACCATCGCGAAAGAAAATCCGGACCAGCCAATTCGTGAAATGCAATATTTCATGTAAAATTGAAACGTATTCCACAGCGACGCCTCATAGCTGCGTGATTCTAAATTCTTAACATCTTCTCTTCAAAGGAAGCGAAAGTGCGTTTCTCTCAAGATAACCTTTCAGGTGTCATGTCGCACGTCTTAATCAATAACCTTCCTTTGTTCATCAAGGCGGAAGCTTTCCTCTAATGTCCCGAAAGAAAATCCGGGCAAGCAAATTCGTTAAATGCAATATATCATGTAGTATGTGAAACGTATTCCACAGCGACGCCTCATAGCTGCGTGATTTAAAATTCAGAACACTTTCTCTTCAAAGGATGCGACACTGCGTTTCTCTCAAGATAACCTTTCAGGTGTCATGTCGCACGTCTTAATCAATAATCTTCCTTTGTTAATCAAGGCGGAAAATTTCCTTTATATCGCGAAAAAAAACCGTGCGAGCCAATTCGTTAAATGCAATATTTCATGTAGTATGTGAAACGTATTCCCCAGCGACGCCTCATAGCTGCGTGATTTAAAATTCAGAACATCTTCTCTTCAAAGGAAGCGAAACTGCGTTACTCTCAAGACAGCCTTTCAGGTGTCATGTCGCACGTCTGAATAAATAACCTTCCTTTGTTCATCAAGGTGGAAGTTTTTCTCTAATATCTTTAAAGAAAATCCGGGCCAGCAAATTGGTTAGATGCAATATATTAGGTAGCATGTGTAACGTATTCCACAGCGACGCCTCATAGCTGCGTTATTTAAAATTCAGAACATTTTCTCTTCAAAGGAAGCGAAACTGCGTTTCTCTCAGGACAACCTTTCAGGTGTCATGTCGCATGTCTTAATCAATAACCTTCTTTTGTTCATCAGGGCGGGCGTTTTCCTCTAATATCGTTAAAGAAACTTGGGGCTGCCAAATTGTTTAAACGCAATGTATTATGTAGTATTTGTAACGTATTGCACAGCGACGCCTCATAGCTGCGTGATTTAAAATTCAGAACATTTTCTCTTCAAAGGAAGCGCCACTGCGATTCTCTTAAGACAACGTTTCAGGTGTCATGTCGCACGTCTGAATAAATAACCTTCCTTTGTTCATCAAGGTGGAAGTTTTCCTCCAATATCTTTAAAGAAAATCCTGGCCAGCAAATTGGTTAGATGCAATATATTAGGTAGCATGTGTAACGTATTCCACAGCGACGCCTCATAGTTCTGTGATTTAAAATTCAGAACATTTTCTCTTCAAAGGAAGCGCAACTGCGTTTCTCTCAAGACAACCGTAGAGGTGTCATGTCGCACGTTCTAATCAATAACCTTCCTTTGTTCATCAAGGCAGAAATTTTCCTCTAATATCACTAACGAAAATCCGGGTCTGCAAACCGGTTAGATGCAATATATTATGTAGCATGTGTAACGTATTCCCCTGCGACGCCTCAAATCTGCGTGGTTTAAAATTCTGAACATTTTCTCTTCAAAGGAAGCGTAACTGTGTTTCTCTCAAGACAACCTTTCAGGTGTCATGTCGCACGTCTTAATCAGTAACCTTCCTTTGTTCATCAAGGCGGAAGTTTTCCTCTAATATCATTAAAGAAAATCCGGGCCAGCAAATTGGTTAGATGCAATATATTAGGTAGCATGTGTAACGTATTCCACAGCGACGCCTCATAGCTGCGTGATTTAAAATTCAGAACATTTTCTCTTCAAAGGAAGCGTAACTGTGTTTCTCCCAAGACAACCGTTCAGGTGTCATGTCGCACGTCCTAATCAATAACCTTCCTTTGTTCATCAAGGCGGAAGTTTTCCTCTAATATCATTAAAGAAAATCCGGGCCAGCAAATTCGTTAAATGCAATATATCATGTAGTATGTGAAACGTATTCCACAGCGACGGCTCATAGCTGCGTGATTTATTATTCAGAACTTTTTTTCCTCAAAGGAAGCGCCACTACGTTTCTCTCACGACAACCTTTCGGGTGTCATGTCGCACGTCTTAATCAATAACCTTCCTTTGTTCATCAAGGCGGAAGTTTTCCTCTAATATCATTAAAGAAAATCCGGGCAAGCAAATTCGGTAAATGCAATAGATCATGTAGCACGTGAAACGTGTTCCGCAGCGACGCCTTATAGCTGCGTGATATAAAATTCAGAACATTTTCTCCTCAAAGGAAGCGCCACTACGTTTCTCTCAAGACAACCTTTCGGGTGTCATGTCGCACGTCTTAATCAATAACCTTACTTTGTCCATCAAGGCGGAAGTTTTCCGCTAATATCATTAAAGAAAATCCTTGCCAGCAAATTCGTTAAATGCAATATATCCTGTAGTATGTGAAACGTATTCCACAGCGACGCCTCATAGCTGCGTGATTTAAAATTCTGAACATTTTCTCTTCAAAGGATGCTACACTGCGTTTCTCTCAAGACAACCTTTCAGGTGTCATGTCGCACGTCTTAATTAATAACCTTCCTTTGTTCATCAAGGCGGACGTTTTCCTATAATACCGTTAAAGAAAATCCGGGCCAGCAAATTCGTTAAATGCAATATAATATGTAGTATGTGTAACGTATTCCACAGCGACGCCTCATAGCTGCGTGATTTAAAATTCTGAACATTTCCTCTTCAAAGGATGCTACACTGCGTTTCTCTCAAGACAACCTTTCAGGTGTCATGTCGCACGTCTTAATCAATAACCTTCCTTTGTTCATCAAGGCGGACGTTTTCCTTTAATATCGTTAAAGAAAATCCGGGCCAGCAAATTCGTTAAATGCAATATATCCTGTAGTATGTGAAACGTATTCCACAGCGACGCCTCATAGCTGCGTGATTTAAAATTCAGAACATTTTCTCCTCAAAGGAAGCGCCAGTGCGTTTCTCTCAAGACAACATTAGAGGTGTCATGTCGCACGTTCTAATCAATAACCTTCCTTTGTTCATCAAGGCGGAAATTTTCCTCTAATATCACTAAAGAAAATCCGGGCCAGCAAATTGGTTAAATGCAATATATCATGTAGTATGTGAAACGTATTCCACAGCGACGCCTCATGGCTGCGTGATTAAAATTCTGAACATTTCCTCTTCAAAGGAAGCGCCATTGCGTTTATCTCAAGACAACCATTCAGGTGTCATGTCGCACGTCTTAATCAATAACCTTCCTTTGTTCATCAAGGCGGAAGTTTTCCTCAAATGTTGGAAAGAAAATCCTGGCCAGCCAATTCGTTAAATGCAATATTTCATGTAGTATGTGAAACGAATTCCACAGCGACGCCTCATAGCTGCGTGATTTAAACTTCAGAACATTTTCTCTTCAAAGGAAGCGATACTGTGTTTCTCTCAAGATAACCTTTCAGGTGTCATGTCGCACGTCTTAATCAATAACCTTCGTTTGTTCATCAAGGCGGAAATTTTCCTCTAATGTCCCGAAAGAAAATCCGGGCAAGCAAATTCGTTAAATGCAATATATCATGTAGTATGTGAAACGTATTCCACAGCGACGCCTCATAGCTTCGTGATTTAAAATTTTGAACATTTTCTCTTCAAAGGATACGACACTGCGTTTCTCTCAAGACAACCTTTCAGGTGTCATGCCGCACGTCTTAATCAATAACCTTCCTTTGTTTTTCAAGGCGGACGTATTTCTCTAATATCGTTAATGAAAATCCGGGCCAGCAAGTTCGTTAAATGCAATATATCATGTAGTATGTGAAACGTATTCCACAGCGACGCCTCACAGCTGCGAGATTCAAAATTCAGAACATTTTCTCTTCAATGGAAGCGCCATTGCGTTTCTCTTAAAACAACCTTTCAGGTGTCATGTCGCACGTCTTAATCAATAAACTTCCTTTGTTCATCAAGGCGGACGTTTTCCTCTAATATCGCGAAAAAAAATCCGGGCCAGCAAATTGGTTAAATGCAACATATCATGTAGTATGTGAAACGTATTCCACAGCGACGCCTCAAAGCTGCGTGATTTAAATTCTGAACATTTCCTCTTCAAAGGAAGCGCCATTGCGTTTATCTCAAGACAATCATTCAGGTGTCATGTCGCACGTCTAATCAATAACCTTCCTTTGTTCATGAAGGCGGAAGTTTTCCTCTAATGTTAGAAAGAAAATCCGGGCTAGCCAATTCGTTAAACGCAATATTTTATGTAGTATGTGAAATGAATTCCACAGCCACGCCTCATAGCTGCGTGATTTAAAATTTTGAACATTTTCTCTTCAAAGGATGCGACACTGCGTTTCTCTCAAGACAACCTTTCAGGTGTCATGCCGCACATCTTAATCAAAAACCTTCCTTTGTTCATCAAGGCGGACGTTTTCCTCTAATATCGCGAAAAAAAATGCGGGCCAGCAAATTGGTTAAATGCAATATATAATGTAGTATGGGAAACGTATTCCACAGCGACGCCTCATAGCTGCGTGATTTAAATTCCGAACATTTCCTCTTCAAAGGAAGCGCCAGTGCGTTTATCTCAAGACAACCATTCATGTGTCATGTCGCACGTTTTAATCAATAACCTTCCTTTGTTCATCAAGGCAGAAGTTTTACTCTAATGTTGGAAAGAAAATCCGGGCCAGCCAATTCGTTAAATGCAATATTTCAGGTAGTATGTGAAACGAATTCCACAGCGGCGCCTCATAGGTGCGTGATTTAAACTTCAGAACATTTTCTCTTCAAAGGAAGCGAAACTGCGTTTCTCTCAAGATAACCTTTCAGGTGTCATGCCGCACGTCTTATTCAATAACCTTCCTTTGTTCTTCAAGGCGGACGTTTTTCTCAAAAATCTTTAAAGAAAATCCGGGCTAACAAATTCGTTAAATGCAATAGATCATGTAGTATGTGAAACGTATTCCACAGCGACGCGTCATAGCTGCGTGATATAAAATTCGGAACATTTTCTCTTCAAAGGAAGCGACAATGCGTTTCTCTCAAGACAACCTTTCAGGTGTCATGCGCTCGTCTTAATCAATAAGCTTCCTTTGTTCATCAAGGTGGACGTTTTCCTCTAATATCGTTAAAGAAAATCCGGGGCAGCAAACTGATTAGATACTATATATTATGTAGCATGTGTAACGTTGTCCGCAGTGACGCCTCATAGCCGCGTGATTTAAAATTCAGAACATTTTCTCTTCAAAGGAAGCGCCACTGCGATTCTCTCAATGCAACCTTTCAGTTGTCATGTCGCACGTCTTAATCAATAACCTTCCTTTGTTCTTCAAGGCGGAAGTTTTCCTCTAATATCGTTAAAGAAAACCGGGCCAGCAAATTCGTTAAATGCAACATATCATTTAGTATGTGAAATGTATTCCACAGCGACGCCTCATAGCTGCGTGATTTACCATTCAGAACATTTTCTCCTCAAAGGAAGCGCCACTACGTTTCTCTCAAGACAACCTTTCAGGTGTCATGTCGCACGTCTTAATCAATAACCTTCCTTTGTTCATCAAGGCGGAAGTTTTCCTCTAATATCATTAAGGAAAATCCGGGCAAGCAAATTCGGTAAATGCAATAGATCATGTAGCATGTGACACGTATTCCATAGCGACGCCTCTTAGCTGCGTGATTCCAAATTCTGAACATTTTCTCTTCCAAGAAAGCGAAACTGCGTTTCTCTCAAGACAACCTTTCATGTGTCATGTCGCACGTCTTAATCAATAACCTTCCTTTCATCATCAAGGCGGAAGTTTTCCTCTAATATCGCGAAAGAAAATCCGGGCAAGCAAATTCGTTAAATGCAATATATCATGTAGTATGTGAAACGTATTCCGCAGCGACACCTCACAGCTGCGTGATTTAAAATTCAGAACATCTTCTCCTCAAAGGAAGCGCCACTACGTTTCTCTCAAGACAACCTTTCAGGTGTCATGTCGCACGTCTTAATCAATAACCTTCCTTTGTTCATCAAGGCGGAAGTTTTCCTCTAATATCATTAAAGAAAATCTGGGCCAGCAAATTCGTTAAATGCAATATATTATGTAGTATGCGAAACGTATTCTACAGCGACGCCTCATAGCTGCGTGATTCAAAATTCTGAACATTTTCTCTTCAAAGGGAGCGAAACTGCGTTTCTCTCAAGACAACCTTTCAGGTGTCATCTCGCATGTCTTAATCAATCACCTTCCTTTGTTCATCAAGGCGGATGTTATCCTATAATATCGTTAAAGTAACTTGGGGCCACCAAATTGGTTAAAAGCAATGTATTATGTAGTATGTGTAACGTATTGCAAAGCGACGCCTCAGAGCTGCGTGATTTAAAATTCAGAACACTTTCTCTTCATAGGAAGCGCCACTGCGATTCTCTCAAGACAACGTTTCAGGTGTCATGTCGCACGTCTGAATAAATAACCTTCCTTTGTTCATCAAGGTGGAAGCTTTTCTCTAATATCTTTAAAGAAAATCCGGGCCAGCATATTGGTTAGATGCAATATATTAGGTAGCATGTGTAACGTATTCCACAGCGACGCCTCATAGTTCTGTGATTTAAAATTGAGAACATTTTCTCTTCAAAGGAAGCGCCACTGCGTTTCTCTCAAGACAACCTTAGAGGTGTCATGTCGCACGATCTAATCAATAACCTTCCTTTGTTCATCAAGGCGGAAATTTTCCTCTAATATCACTAAAGAAAATCCGGGTCTGCAAACTAGTTAGATGCTATATATCATGTAATATGTGAAACGTATTCCACAGCGACGCCTCATAGCTGCGTGATTTAAAATTCAGAACATTTTCTCTTCAAAGGAAGCGCCACTGCGATTCTCTCAAGACAACCTTTCAGGTGTCATGTCACACGTCTTAATCAAGAACCTTCCTTTGTTCATCAAGGCGGAAGTTTTCCTCTAATATCATTAAAGAAAATCCGGGGCAGCAAACTGATTAGATGCTATATATTATGTAGCATGTGTAACGTAGTCCACAGCGAAGCCTCATAGCTGCGTGATTTAAAATTCAGAACATTTTCTCTTCAAAGGAAGCGCCACTGCGATTCTCTCAGGACAACCTTTCAGGTGTCATATCGCACGTCTTAATCAATAACCTTCCTTTGTTCATCAAGGTGGAAGTTTTCCTCTAATATCATTAAAGAAAATCCGGGCCAGCAAATTGGTTAGATGCAATATATTAGGTAGCATGTGTAACGTATTCCACAGCGACGCCTCATAGTTCTGTGATTTAAAATTGAGAACATTTTCTCTTCAAAGGAAGCGCCACTGCGTTTCTCTCAAGACAACCTTAGAGGTGTCATGTCGCACGTTCTAATCAATAACCTTCCTTTGTTCATCAAGGCGGAAATTTTCCTCTAATATCACTAAAGAAAATCCGGGTCTGCAAATTGGTTAGATGCTATATATCATGTAGTATGTGAAACGTATTCCACAGCGACGCCTCATGGCTGCATGATTTAAAATTCAGAACATTTTCTCTTCAAAGGAAGCGCCACTGCGATTCTCTCGTGACAACCTTTCAGGTGTCATATCACACGTCTTAATCAATAACCTTCCTTTGTTCATCAAGGCGGAAGTATTCCTCTGATATCATTAAAGAAAATCCGGGCCAGCAAATTGGTTAGATGCAACATATTAGGTAGCATGTGTAACGTATTCCACAGCGACGCCTCATAGCTGCGTGATATATAATTCTGAACATTTTCTCTTCAAAGGAAGCGTAACTGTGTTTCTCTCAAGACGACCTTTCAGGTGTCATGTCGCACGTCCTTATGAGTAACCTTCCTTTGTTCATCAAGGCATAAATTTTTCTCTAATATCACTAAAGAAAATCCGGGCAGCAAACTGATTAGATGCTATATATTATGTAGCATGTGTAACGTAGTCCACAGCGACGCCTCATAGCTGCGTGATTTAAAATTCAGAACATTTTCTCTTCAAATCAAGCGCCACTGCGATTCTCTCAAGACAACCTTTCAGGTGTCATATCGCACGTCTTAATCAATAACCTTCCTTTGTTCATCAAGGCGGAAGTTTTCCTCTAATATCATTAAAGAAAATCCGGACCAGCAAATTGGTTAGATGCAATATATTAGGTAGCATGGGTAACGTATTCCACAGCGACGCCTCATAGCTGCGTGATTTATAATTCTGAACATTTTCTCTTCAAAGGAAGCGTAACTGCGATTCTCTCAAGACAACCTTACAGGTGTCATGTCACACGTCTTAATCAATAACCTTCCTTTGTTCATCAAGGCGGAAGTATTCCTCTGGTATCATTAAAGAAAATCCGGGCCAGCAAATTGGTTAGATGCACTATATTAGGTAGCATGTGTAACGTATTCCGCAGCGACGCCTCATAGCTGCGTGATTTATAATTCTGAACATTTTCTCTTCAAAGGAAGCGTAACTGTGTTTCTCTCAAGACGACCTTTCAGGTGTCATGTCGCACGTCTTTATGAGTAACCTTCCTTTGTTCATCAAGGCGGAAATTTTCCTCTAATATCACTAAAGAAAATCTGGGGCAGCAAACTGATTAGATGCTATATATTATGTAGCATGTGTAACGTAGTCCACAGCGACGCCTCATAGCTGCGTGATTTAAAATTCAGAACATTTTCTCTTCAAAGGAAGCGCCACTGCGATTCTCTCAAGACAACCTTTCAGGTGTCATGTCACACGTCTTAATCAATAACCTTCCTTTGTTCATCAAGGCGGAAGTATTCCTCTGATATCATTAAAGAAAATCCGGGCCAGCAAATTGGTTAGATGCAACATATTAGGTAGCATGTGTAACGTATTCCACAGCGACGCCTCATAGCTGCGTGATATATAATTCTGAACATTTTCTCTTGAAAGGAAGCGTAACTGTGTTTCTCTCAAGACGACCTTTCAGGTGTCATGTCGCACGTCCTAATGAGTAACCTTCCTTTGTTCATCAAGGCATAAATTTTTCTCTAATATCACTAAAGAAAATCCGGGGCAGCAAACTGATTAGATGCTATATATTATGTAGCATGTGTAACGTAGTCCACAGCGACGCCTCATAGCTGCGTGATTTAAAATTCAGAACATTTTCTCTTCAAATCAAGCGCCACTGCGATTCTCTCAAGACAACCTTTCAGGTGTCATATCGCACGTCTTAATCAATAACCTTCCTTTGTTCATCAAGGCGGAAGTTTTCCTCTAATATCATTAAAGAAAATCCGGACCAGCAAATTGGTTAGATGCAATATATTAGGTAGCATGGGTAACGTATTCCACAGCGACGCCTCATAGCTGCGTGATTTATAATTCTGAACATTTTCTCTTCAAAGGAAGCGTAACTGCGATTCTCTCAAGACAACCTTACAGGTGTCATGTCACACGTCTTAATCAATAACCTTCCTTTGTTCATCAAGGCGGAAGTATTCCTCTGGTATCATTAAAGAAAATCCGGGCCAGCAAATTGGTTAGATGCAATATATTAGGTAGCATGTGTAACGTATTCCACAGCGACGCCTCATAGCTGCGTGATTTATAATTCTGAACATTTTCTCTTCAAAGGAAGCGTAACTGTGTTTCTCTCAAGACAACCTTTCAGGTGTCATATCGCACGCCTTAATCAATAACCTTCCTTTGTTCGTCAAGGCGGAAGTTTTCCTCTTATATCGCGAAAGAAAATCCGGGCCTGCAAACTGGTTAGATGCAATATATTATGTAGCATGTGTAACGTAGTCCACAGTGACGCCTCATAGCTGCGTGATTTAAAAATCAGAACATTTTCTCTTCAAGGGAAGCGAAACTGCGTTTCCCTCAAGACAACCTTTCAGGTGTCATGTCGCACGTCTTAATCAATAACCTTCCTTTGTTCATCAAGGCGGAAGTTTTCCTCTAATATCGCGAAAGAAAATCCAAAAAGCAAATTAGTTAAATGCAATATATCGTGCAGTATGTCAAACGTATTCCACAGCGACGCCTCATTGCTGCGTGATTTAAAATGGCGAACATTGTCTCTTCAAAGGAAGTGCCACTGCGTTTCTCTCAAGACAACCTTACAGGTGTCATATCGCACGTCTTAATAACCTTCCTTTGTTCATCAGAGCGGGCGTTTTGCTCTAATATCGTTAATGCTACTTGGGGCCACCAAATTGGTTAAACGCAACGTATTATGTAGTATGTGTAACGTATTGCACAGCGACGCCTCATAGCTGCGTGATTTAAAATTCAGAACATTTTCTCTTCAAAGGAAGCGCCACTGCGATTCTCTCAAGACAACGTTTCAGGTGTCATGTCGCACGTCTGAATAAATAACCTTCCTTTGTTCATCAAGGTGAAAGTTTTTCTCTATTACCTTTAAAGAAAATCCGGGCCAGCAAATTGGTTAGATGCAATATATTAGGTAGCATGTGTAACGTATTCCACAGCGACGCCTCATAGTTCTGTGATTTAAAATTGAGAACATTTTCTCTTCAAAGGAAGCGCCACTGCGTTTCTCTCAAGACAACCTTAGAGGTGTCATGTCGCACGTTCTAATCAATAACCTTCCCTTGTTCATCAAGGCGCAAATTTTCCTCTAATATCACTAAAGAAAATCCGGGTCTGCAAACTGGTTAGATGCTATATATCATGTAGTATGTGAAACGTATTCCACAGCGACGCCTCTTAGCTGCGTGATTTAAATTCTGAACATTTCCTCTTCAAAGGAAGTGCCTTTGCGTTTATCTCAAGACAACCATTCAGGTGTCATGACGCACGCCTTAATCAATAACCTTCCTTTGTTCTTCAAGGCGGACGTTTTTCTCAAATATCGTTAATGAGAATCCGGGCCAGCAAATTCGTTAAATGCAATATATCATGTAGTATGTGAAACGTATTCCACAGCGAAGCCTCATAGCTGCGTGATTTAAAATTCAGAACATTTTCTCTTCAAAGGAAGCGAAACTGCGTTTCTCTCAAGATAACCTTTCAAGTGTCATGTCGCACGTCTTAATCAATAACCTTCCTTTGTTCATCAAGGCGGAAGTTTTCCTCTAATGTCCCGAAAGAAAATCCGGGCGAGCAAATTCGTTAAATGCAATATTTCATGTAGTATGTGAAACGTATTCCACAGCGACGCCTCATAGCTGGGAGATTTATAATTCAGAACATTTTCGCTTCAAAGGAAGCAAAACTGCGTTTCTCTCAAGACAACCTTTCAGGTGTCATGTCGCAACTCTTAATTAATAACCTTCCTTTGTTCATCAAGGCGGAAGTTTTCCTCTAATATCGTTAAAGAAAATCCGAGTCAGCAAACTGGTTAGATGCAATATATTATGTAGCATGTGTAACGCAGTCAACAGCGACGCCTCATAGCTGCGTGATTTAAAATTCAGCACATTTTCTCTTCAAAGGAAGCGAAACTGCGTTTCTCTCAAGACAACCTTTCAGGTGTCATGTCGCACATCTTAATCAATAACCTTCCTTTGTTAATCAAGGCGGAAAATTTCCTTTATATCGCGAAAGAAAATCCGGGTGAGCCAATTCGTTAAATGCAATATTTCATGTAGTATGTGAAACGTATTCCACAGCGACACCTCATAGCTGCGTGATTTAAAATTCTGATCATTTTCTCTTCAAAGGAAGCGAAATTGCGTTTCTCTCAAGACAACCTTTCAGGTCTCATGTCGCACGTCTTAATCAATAACCTTCGTTTGTTCATCAAGGCGGAAATTTTCCTCTAATGTCCCGAAAGAAAATCCGGGCAAGCAAATTCGTTAAATGCAATATATCATGTAGTATGTGAAACGTATTCCACAGCGACGCCTCATAGCTTCGTGATTTAAAATTTTGAACATTTTCTCTTCAAAGGATACGACACTGCGTTTCTCTCAAGACAACCTTTCAGGTGTCATGCCGCACGTCTTAATCAATAACCTTCCTTTGTTTTTCAAGGCGGACGTATTTCTCTAATATCGTTAATGAAAATCCGGGCCAGCAAGTTCGTTAAATGCAATATATCATGTAGTATGTGAAACGTATTCCACAGCGACGCCTCACAGCTGCGAGATTCAAAATTCAGAACATTTTCTCTTCAATGGAAGCGCCATTGCGTTTCTCTTAAAACAACCTTTCAGGTGTCATGTCGCACGTCTTAATCAATAAACTTCCTTTGTTCATCAAGGCGGACGTTTTCCTCTAATATCGCGAAAAAAAATCCGGGCCAGCAAATTGGTTAAATGCAACATATCATGTAGTATGTGAAACGTATTCCACAGCGACGCCTCAAAGCTGCGTGATTTAAATTCTGAACATTTCCTCTTCAAAGGAAGCGCCATTGCGTTTATCTCAAGACAATCATTCAGGTGTCATGTCGCACGTCTAATCAATAACCTTCCTTTGTTCATGAAGGCGGAAGTTTTCCTCTAATGTTAGAAAGAAAATCCGGGCTAGCCAATTCGTTAAACGCAATATTTTATGTAGTATGTGAAATGAATTCCACAGCCACGCCTCATAGCTGCGTGATTTAAAATTTTGAACATTTTCTCTTCAAAGGATGCGACACTGCGTTTCTCTCAAGACAACCTTTCAGGTGTCATGCCGCACATCTTAATCAAAAACCTTCCTTTGTTCATCAAGGCGGACGTTTTCCTCTAATATCGCGAAAAAAAATGCGGGCCAGCAAATTGGTTAAATGCAATATATAATGTAGTATGGGAAACGTATTCCACAGCGACGCCTCATAGCTGCGTGATTTAAATTCCGAACATTTCCTCTTCAAAGGAAGCGCCAGTGCGTTTATCTCAAGACAACCATTCATGTGTCATGTCGCACGTTTTAATCAATAACCTTCCTTTGTTCATCAAGGCAGAAGTTTTACTCTAATGTTGGAAAGAAAATCCGGGCCAGCCAATTCGTTAAATGCAATATTTCAGGTAGTATGTGAAACGAATTCCACAGCGGCGCCTCATAGGTGCGTGATTTAAACTTCAGAACATTTTCTCTTCAAAGGAAGCGAAACTGCGTTTCTCTCAAGATAACCTTTCAGGTGTCATGCCGCACGTCTTATTCAATAACCTTCCTTTGTTCTTCAAGGCGGACGTTTTTCTCAAAAATCTTTAAAGAAAATCCGGGCTAACAAATTCGTTAAATGCAATAGATCATGTAGTATGTGAAACGTATTCCACAGCGACGCGTCATAGCTGCGTGATATAAAATTCGGAACATTTTCTCTTCAAAGGAAGCGACAATGCGTTTCTCTCAAGACAACCTTTCAGGTGTCATGCGCTCGTCTTAATCAATAAGCTTCCTTTGTTCATCAAGGTGGACGTTTTCCTCTAATATCGTTAAAGAAAATCCGGGGCAGCAAACTGATTAGATACTATATATTATGTAGCATGTGTAACGTTGTCCGCAGTGACGCCTCATAGCCGCGTGATTTAAAATTCAGAACATTTTCTCTTCAAAGGAAGCGCCACTGCGATTCTCTCAATGCAACCTTTCAGTTGTCATGTCGCACGTCTTAATCAATAACCTTCCTTTGTTCTTCAAGGCGGAAGTTTTCCTCTAATATCGTTAAAGAAAACCGGGCCAGCAAATTCGTTAAATGCAACATATCATTTAGTATGTGAAATGTATTCCACAGCGACGCCTCATAGCTGCGTGATTTACCATTCAGAACATTTTCTCCTCAAAGGAAGCGCCACTACGTTTCTCTCAAGACAACCTTTCAGGTGTCATGTCGCACGTCTTAATCAATAACCTTCCTTTGTTCATCAAGGCGGAAGTTTTCCTCTAATATCATTAAGGAAAATCCGGGCAAGCAAATTCGGTAAATGCAATAGATCATGTAGCATGTGACACGTATTCCATAGCGACGCCTCTTAGCTGCGTGATTCCAAATTCTGAACATTTTCTCTTCCAAGAAAGCGAAACTGCGTTTCTCTCAAGACAACCTTTCATGTGTCATGTCGCACGTCTTAATCAATAACCTTCCTTTCATCATCAAGGCGGAAGTTTTCCTCTAATATCGCGAAAGAAAATCCGGGCAAGCAAATTCGTTAAATGCAATATATCATGTAGTATGTGAAACGTATTCCGCAGCGACACCTCACAGCTGCGTGATTTAAAATTCAGAACCTCTTCTCCTCAAAGGAAGCGCCACTACGTTTCTCTCAAGACAACCTTTCAGGTGTCATGTCGCACGTCTTAATCAATAACCTTCCTTTGTTCATCAAGGCGGAAGATTTCCTCTAATATCATTAAAGAAAATCTGGGCCAGCAAATTCGTTAAATGCAATATATCATGTAGTATGCGAAACGTATTCTACAGCGACGCCTCATAGCTGCGTGATTCAAAATTCTGAACATTTTCTCTTCAAAGGGAGCGAAACTGCGTTTCTCTCAAGACAACCTTTCAGGTGTCATCTCGCATGTCTTAATCAATCACCTTCCTTTGTTCATCAAGGCGGATGTTATCCTATAATATCGTTAAAGTAACTTGGGGCCACCAAATTGGTTAAAAGCAATGTATTATGTAGTATGTGTAACGTATTGCAAAGCGACGCCTCAGAGCTGCGTGATTTAAAATTCAGAACACTTTCTCTTCATAGGAAGCGCCACTGCGATTCTCTCAAGACAACGTTTCAGGTGTCATGTCGCACGTCTGAATAAATAACCTTCCTTTGTTCATCAAGGTGGAAGCTTTTCTCTAATATCTTTAAAGAAAATCCGGGCCAGCATATTGGTTAGATGCAATATATTAGGTAGCATGTGTAACGTATTCCACAGCGACGCCTCATAGTTCTGTGATTTAAAATTGAGAACATTTTCTCTTCAAAGGAAGCGCCACTGCGTTTCTCTCAAGACAACCTTAGAGGTGTCATGTCGCACGATCTAATCAATAACCTTCCTTTGTTCATCAAGGCGGAAATTTTCCTCTAATATCACTAAAGAAAATCCGGGTCTGCAAACTAGTTAGATGCTATATATCATGTAATATGTGAAACGTATTCCACAGCGACGCCTCATAGCTGCGTGATTTAAAATTCAGAACATTTTCTCTTCAAAGGAAGCGCCACTGCGATTCTCTCAAGACAACCTTTCAGGTGTCATGTCACACGTCTTAATCAAGAACCTTCCTTTGTTCATCAAGGCGGAAGTTTTCCTCTAATATCATTAAAGAAAATCCGGGGCAGCAAACTGATTAGATGCTATATATTATGTAGCATGTGTAACGTAGTCCACAGCGAAGCCTCATAGCTGCGTGATTTAAAATTCAGAACATTTTCTCTTCAAAGGAAGCGCCACTGCGATTCTCTCAGGACAACCTTTCAGGTGTCATATCGCACGTCTTAATCAATAACCTTCCTTTGTTCATCAAGGTGGAAGTTTTCCTCTAATATCATTAAAGAAAATCCGGGCCAGCAAATTGGTTAGATGCAATATATTAGGTAGCATGTGTAACGTATTCCACAGCGACGCCTCATAGTTCTGTGATTTAAAATTGAGAACATTTTCTCTTCAAAGGAAGCGCCACTGCGTTTCTCTCAAGACAACCTTAGAGGTGTCATGTCGCACGTTCTAATCAATAACCTTCCTTTGTTCATCAAGGCGGAAATTTTCCTCTAATATCACTAAAGAAAATCCGGGTCTGCAAATTGGTTAGATGCTATATATCATGTAGTATGTGAAACGTATTCCACAGCGACGCCTCATGGCTGCATGATTTAAAATTCAGAACATTTTCTCTTCAAAGGAAGCGCCACTGCGATTCTCTCGTGACAACCTTTCAGGTGTCATATCACACGTCTTAATCAATAACCTTCCTTTGTTCATCAAGGCGGAAGTATTCCTCTGATATCATTAAAGAAAATCCGGGCCAGCAAATTGGTTAGATGCAACATATTAGGTAGCATGTGTAACGTATTCCACAGCGACGCCTCATAGCTGCGTGATATATAATTCTGAACATTTTCTCTTCAAAGGAAGCGTAACTGTGTTTCTCTCAAGACGACCTTTCAGGTGTCATGTCGCACGTCCTTATGAGTAACCTTCCTTTGTTCATCAAGGCATAAATTTTTCTCTAATATCACTAAAGAAAATCCGGGCAGCAAACTGATTAGATGCTATATATTATGTAGCATGTGTAACGTAGTCCACAGCGACGCCTCATAGCTGCGTGATTTAAAATTCAGAACATTTTCTCTTCAAATCAAGCGCCACTGCGATTCTCTCAAGACAACCTTTCAGGTGTCATATCGCACGTCTTAATCAATAACCTTCCTTTGTTCATCAAGGCGGAAGTTTTCCTCTAATATCATTAAAGAAAATCCGGACCAGCAAATTGGTTAGATGCAATATATTAGGTAGCATGGGTAACGTATTCCACAGCGACGCCTCATAGCTGCGTGATTTATAATTCTGAACATTTTCTCTTCAAAGGAAGCGTAACTGCGATTCTCTCAAGACAACCTTACAGGTGTCATGTCACACGTCTTAATCAATAACCTTCCTTTGTTCATCAAGGCGGAAGTATTCCTCTGGTATCATTAAAGAAAATCCGGGCCAGCAAATTGGTTAGATGCACTATATTAGGTAGCATGTGTAACGTATTCCGCAGCGACGCCTCATAGCTGCGTGATTTATAATTCTGAACATTTTCTCTTCAAAGGAAGCGTAACTGTGTTTCTCTCAAGACGACCTTTCAGGTGTCATGTCGCACGTCTTTATGAGTAACCTTCCTTTGTTCATCAAGGCGGAAATTTTCCTCTAATATCACTAAAGAAAATCTGGGGCAGCAAACTGATTAGATGCTATATATTATGTAGCATGTGTAACGTAGTCCACAGCGACGCCTCATAGCTGCGTGATTTAAAATTCAGAACATTTTCTCTTCAAAGGAAGCGCCACTGCGATTCTCTCAAGACAACCTTTCAGGTGTCATGTCACACGTCTTAATCAATAACCTTCCTTTGTTCATCAAGGCGGAAGTATTCCTCTGATATCATTAAAGAAAATCCGGGCCAGCAAATTGGTTAGATGCAACATATTAGGTAGCATGTGTAACGTATTCCACAGCGACGCCTCATAGCTGCGTGATATATAATTCTGAACATTTTCTCTTGAAAGGAAGCGTAACTGTGTTTCTCTCAAGACGACCTTTCAGGTGTCATGTCGCACGTCCTAATGAGTAACCTTCCTTTGTTCATCAAGGCATAAATTTTTCTCTAATATCACTAAAGAAAATCCGGGGCAGCAAACTGATTAGATGCTATATATTATGTAGCATGTGTAACGTAGTCCACAGCGACGCCTCATAGCTGCGTGATTTAAAATTCAGAACATTTTCTCTTCAAATCAAGCGCCACTGCGATTCTCTCAAGACAACCTTTCAGGTGTCATATCGCACGTCTTAATCAATAACCTTCCTTTGTTCATCAAGGCGGAAGTTTTCCTCTAATATCATTAAAGAAAATCCGGACCAGCAAATTGGTTAGATGCAATATATTAGGTAGCATGGGTAACGTATTCCACAGCGACGCCTCATAGCTGCGTGATTTATAATTCTGAACATTTTCTCTTCAAAGGAAGCGTAACTGCGATTCTCTCAAGACAACCTTACAGGTGTCATGTCACACGTCTTAATCAATAACCTTCCTTTGTTCATCAAGGCGGAAGTATTCCTCTGGTATCATTAAAGAAAATCCGGGCCAGCAAATTGGTTAGATGCAATATATTAGGTAGCATGTGTAACGTATTCCACAGCGACGCCTCATAGCTGCGTGATTTATAATTCTGAACATTTTCTCTTCAAAGGAAGCGTAACTGTGTTTCTCTCAAGACAACCTTTCAGGTGTCATATCGCACGCCTTAATCAATAACCTTCCTTTGTTCGTCAAGGCGGAAGTTTTCCTCTTATATCGCGAAAGAAAATCCGGGCCTGCAAACTGGTTAGATGCAATATATTATGTAGCATGTGTAACGTAGTCCACAGTGACGCCTCATAGCTGCGTGATTTAAAAATCAGAACATTTTCTCTTCAAGGGAAGCGAAACTGCGTTTCCCTCAAGACAACCTTTCAGGTGTCATGTCGCACGTCTTAATAACCTTCCTTTGTTCATCAGAGCGGGCGTTTTGCTCTAATATCGTTAATGCTACTTGGGGCCACCAAATTGGTTAAACGCAACGTATTATGTAGTATGTGTAACGTATTGCACAGCGACGCCTCATAGCTGCGTGATTTAAAATTCAGAACATTTTCTCTTCAAAGGAAGCGCCACTGCGATTCTCTCAAGACAACGTTTCAGGTGTCATGTCGCACGTCTGAATAAATAACCTTCCTTTGTTCATCAAGGTGAAAGTTTTTCTCTGTTACCTTTAAAGAAAATCCGGGCCAGCAAATTGGTTAGATGCAATATATTAGGTAGCATGTGTAACGTATTCCACAGCGACGCCTCATAGTTCTGTGATTTAAAATTGAGAACATTTTCTCTTCAAAGGAAGCGCCACTGCGTTTCTCTCAAGACAACCTTAGAGGTGTCATGTCGCACGTTCTAATCAATAACCTTCCCTTGTTCATCAAGGCGCAAATTTTCCTCTAATATCACTAAAGAAAATCCGGGTCTGCAAACTGGTTAGATGCTATATATCATGTAGTATGTGAAACGTATTCCACAGCGACGCCTCTTAGCTGCGTGATTTAAATTCTGAACATTTCCTCTTCAAAGGAAGTGCCTTTGCGTTTATCTCAAGACAACCATTCAGGTGTCATGACGCACGCCTTAATCAATAACCTTCCTTTGTTCTTCAAGGCGGACGTTTTTCTCAAATATCGTTAATGAGAATCCGGGCCAGCAAATTCGTTAAATGCAATATATCATGTAGTATGTGAAACGTATTCCACAGCGAAGCCTCATAGCTGCGTGATTTAAAATTCAGAACATTTTCTCTTCAAAGGAAGCGAAACTGCGTTTCTCTCAAGATAACCTTTCAAGTGTCATGTCGCACGTCTTAATCAATAACCTTCCTTTGTTCATCAAGGCGGAAGTTTTCCTCTAATGTCCCGAAAGAAAATCCGGGCGAGCAAATTCGTTAAATGCAATATTTCATGTAGTATGTGAAACGTATTCCACAGCGACGCCTCATAGCTGGGAGATTTATAATTCAGAACATTTTCGCTTCAAAGGAAGCAAAACTGCGTTTCTCTCAAGACAACCTTTCAGGTGTCATGTCGCAACTCTTAATTAATAACCTTCCTTTGTTCATCAAGGCGGAAGTTTTCCTCTAATATCGTTAAAGAAAATCCGAGTCAGCAAACTGGTTAGATGCAATATATTATGTAGCATGTGTAACGCAGTCAACAGCGACGCCTCATAGCTGCGTGATTTAAAATTCAGCACATTTTCTCTTCAAAGGAAGCGAAACTGCGTTTCTCTCAAGACAACCTTTCAGGTGTCATGTCGCACATCTTAATCAATAACCTTCCTTTGTTAATCAAGGCGGAAAATTTCCTTTATATCGCGAAAGAAAATCCGGGTGAGCCAATTCGTTAAATGCAATATTTCATGTAGTATGTGAAACGTATTCCACAGCGACACCTCATAGCTGCGTGATTTAAAATTCTGATCATTTTCTCTTCAAAGGAAGCGAAATTGCGTTTCTCTCAAGACAACCTTTCAGGTCTCATGTCGCACGTCTTAATCATTAACCTTCCTTTGTTCATCAAGGTGGACGTTTTCCTCTAATATCGCGAAACAAAATCCGGGCCAGCAAATTGGTTAAATGCAATATATCATGTAGTATGTGAAACGTATTCCACCGCGACGCCTCATAGCTGCGTGATTTAAATTCTGAACATTTCCTCTTCAAAGGAAGCGCCTTTGCGTTTATCTCAAGACAACCATTCAGGTGTCATGTCGCACGTCTTAATCAGTAACCTTCCTTTGTTCTTCAAGGCGGACGTTCTTCTCTAATATCGTTAATGAAAATCCGGGCCAGCAAATTCGTTAAATGCAATATATCATGTAGTATGTGAAACGCATTCCACAGCGACGCCTCATAGCTGCGTGATTCAAATTTGTGAACATTTCCTCTTCAAAGGAAGCGTCACTGCTTTTCTCTCAAGACAACCTTTCAGGTGTCATGTCACACGTCTTAATCAATAACCTTCGTTTGTTCATCATGGCGGAAGTTTTCCTCTAATATCGTTAAAGAAAATCCGAGTCAGCAAACTGGTTAGATGCAATATATTATGTAGCATGTGTAACGTAGTCCACAGCGACGCCTCATAGCTGCGTGATTTAATATTCAGAACATTTTCGCTTCAAAGGAAGCGAAACTGCGTTTCTCTCAAGACAACCTTTCAGGTCTCATGTCGCGCGTCTTAATCAATAACCGTCCTCTGTAAATCAAGGCGGAAAATTTTCTTTATATCGCAAAAGAAAATCCGGGCGAGCCAATTCGTTAAATGCAATATATCATGCAGTATGTGAAACGTATTCCACCGCGACGCCTCATAGCTGCGTGATTTAAAATTCTGAACTTTTTCTCTTCAAAGGTAGCGAAACTGCGTTTCTCTCAAGACTACCTTTCAGGTGTCATGTCGCACCTCTTTGTCAATAACATTCCTTTGTTCATCTAGGCGGAAATTTTCCTGTAATATCCGTAAAGAAAATCCGTGTCAGCAAACTGGTTAGATGCAATATATTAGGTTGCATGTGTAACGCATTCCACAGCGACGCGTCATAGCTGCGTGATTTAAAATTCAGATCATTTTTTCTTCAAAGGAAGCGCCACTGCGATTTTCACAAGACAACCTTTCAGGTGTCATGTCGCACGTCCTAATCAATAACCTTCCTTTGTTCATCAAGGCGGAAATATTCCTCTAATATCACTAAAGAAAATCCGGGTCAGCAAATAGGTTAGATGCAATATATTATGTAGCATGTGTAACGTATTCCACAGCAACGCCTCATAGCTGCGTGTTTTAAAATTAAGAACATTTCTCTTCAAAGGAAGCGCCACTGCGTTTCTCTCAAGGCAACCTTTCAGGTGTCATGTCGCACGTCCTAATTAATAACCTTCTTTGGTTATCAAGGCGGTAAATTTCCTGTAATATCGTTAACGAAAACCTGGGCCAGCAAATTGGTTAGCTGCAATATATTATGTAGCATGCGTAACGTATTCCACAGCAACGCCTCATAGCTGCGTGTTTTAAAATTCAGAACAATTTCTCTTCAAAGGAAGCGCCCCTGCGTTTCTCTCAAGGCATCCTTTCAGGTGTCATGTCGCACGTCCTAATCAATAACCTTCCTTTGTTCATCAAGGCGGAAATGTTCCTCTAATATCGTTAAAGAAAATCGGGGGCAGCAAACTGATTAGATGCTACATATTATGTAGTATGTGAAACGTATTCCACAGCGACGCCTCATAGCTGCGTGATTTAAAATTTTGAACTTTTTCTCTTCAAAGGAAGCGAAACTACATTTCTTTCAAGACAACCTTTCAGGTGTCATGTCACACGTCTTAATCAATGACCTTCCTTTGTTCAACAAAGCGGAAGTTTTCCTCTAATGTTGCGAAAGAAAATCCGGGCCAGCAAATTGGTTATATGCAATATATTATGTAGCATGTGTAACGTATTCCACAGCAACGCCTCATAGCTGCGTGTTTTAAAATTCAGAACATTTTCTCTTCAAAGGAAGCGCCACTGCGATTTTCACAAGACAACGTTTCAGGTGTCATGTCGAACGTCTTAATCAAAAACCTTCCTTTGATCATCAAGGCGGAAGTTTTCCTCTTATATTTTTAAAGAAAATCCGGGCCAGCAAATTGGTTAGATGCAATATATTATGTAGCATGTGTAACGTATTCCACAGCAACGCCTCATAGCTGCGTGATTTAAAATTCTGATCATTTTCTTTTCCAAGGAAACGCCATTTCGTTTCTCTCAAGACAACCTTTCAGGTGTCATGTCGCACGTCTTAATCAATAACCTTCCTTTGTTCTTCAAGGCGGACGTTTTCGTCTAATGTCGTTAAAGAAAATCCGGGCCAGCAAATTCGTTAAATGCAATATATCATGTAGTATGTGAAACGTATTCCACAGCGACGCCTCATAGCTGCGCGATCCAAAATTCTGAACATTTTCTCCTCAAAGGAAGCGAAACTGCGTTTCTCTCAAGACAACCTTTCAGGTGTCATGTCGCACGTCCTAATCAATAACCTTCCTTTGTTCATCAAGGCGGAAATGTTCCTCTAATATCACTAAAGAAAATCCGGGTCAGCAAATTGGTTAGATGCAATATATTATGTAGCATGTGTAACGTATTTCACAGCAACGCCTCATAGCTGCGTGTTTTAAAATTCAGAACATTTTCTCTTCAAAGGAAGCGCCACTGCGTTTCTCTCAAGGCAACTTTTCAGGTGTCATGTCACACGTCCTAATCAATAACCTTCTTTGGTTATCAAGGCGGAAGATTTCCTTTAATATTGTTAACGAAAACCTGGGCCAGCAAATTGGTTAGCGGCAATATATTATCTAGCATGTGTAACGTATTCCACAGCAACGCCTCATAGCTGTGTGTTTTAAAATTCAGAACATGTTCTCTTCAAAGGAAGCGCCACTGCGTTTCTCTCAAGGCAACCTTTCAGGTGTCATGTCGCACGTCCTAATCAATAACCTTCCTTTGTTCATCAAGGCGGAAGTTTTCCTCTAATGTCCCGAAAGAAAATCCGGGCAAGCAAATTCGTTAAATGCAATATTTCATGTAGTATGTGAAAGGTATTCCACAGCGACGTCTCATAGGTGCGTGATTTAAAATTCTGAAAATTTCATCTTCAAAGGAAGCGAAACTACGTTTCTTTCAAGACAACCTTTCAGGTGTCATGTCACACGTCTTAATCAATGACCTTCCTTTGTTCATCAAAGCGGAAATTTTCCTCTAATGTTGCGAAAGAAAATCAGGGCAAGCCAATTCGTTAAATGCAATATTTAATGTAGTATGTGAAACGTATTCCACAGCGACGCCTCATAGCTGCGTGATTTAAAATTCAGAACAATTCTCTTCAACGGAAGTGCCACTGCGTTTCTCTCAAGCCGACCTTTCAGGTGTCATGTCGCACGTCCTAAGCAATAACCTTCCTTTGTTCATCAAGGCGGAAGTGTTCCTCTAATATCACTAAATAAAATCCGGGTCAGCAAATTGGTTAGATGAAATATATTATGTAGCATGTGTAACGTATTCCACAGCAACGCCTCATAGCTGCGTGATTTAAAATTCTGAACATTTTCTCTTCAAGGAAGCGCCATTGCGTTTCTCTCAAGACAACCTTTCAGGTGTCATGTCGCACGACCTATTCAATAACCTTCCTTTGTTCATCAAGACGGAAGATTTCCTTTAATATCGCGAAAGAAAATCCGGGCAAGCAAATTCGTTAAATGCAATTTTTCATGTAGTATCCCTATTGAAAATTTGCCCGATGCTGGGCATAGTGGAATCCATCATCCATCATCATGGTGGATTATGGTAGTCGGTGGCATGCTGGGTGACGGGTGGCATGGTGGGTGCTGGGCATGGTGGTTGCTGGGCGTGGTGGTTGCTGGGCACGGCGGGTGCTGGGCGGCATGGTGGTTGCTGGGCAGTGGGTGCTGGGTGGCACGGTGGGTGCTGGGCGGCACGGTGGGTGATGGGTGGCACGATGGGCACTGGGTTGGATATCATCGTGGGCGCAGCACGTCAAAGGCAAGTTGTGTGATGAATTGAAGGAGCAACCATTGCTATTCGGAAGCTCATGACGGGCTATCTTTATGTGATGTTGAGTCTTGTGAAGTGTCCCGTCTGTATATACGTGTTGCCAAGATGCAGCTATTTTCATGCCATAACGAATCAATCTGTAAAGCACCATACTACGTAGCATATCATCACACTTTATTGAAAAAGCATCACTGGACTTGTACTGTATTTACTTTTCCACTCGCTTGCCCTGGCGTCCTGCTTGTGTAAAAGAAAGCTCCAAAGTTGCTTTCGCAGGGAAGCAAGGTGGTTCTCCGGATGTGGTGCAGGTGGCATCATTGGATGGTCACTTATGTATTTCTCCAGGCAGTCTAAAAGGAGAGTGCAATAAATATATAAGTAAATTGTTTTTCCAATGATTTCTAGCAATAAGTGAATGAAGGAAATCTGCTCTAATCACTTCAACAAAAGTTTCAGATAACAAAATGCAGCAAATGTTACACACAAACATGCTACCCAGGGCGCAAGCCAGCACAGATTTATTTGCAGTGAGAATGCATATACATGCATCACATTGTTTTGCAGATTTACATGGGAGCTGTACTCAAAGCTTTATGGGGCGGATATTTGGCTTCTGATTTTGCATAATTTGTCTGCTCTTCGACCACCCAAATTCCTGTCAAATTTGGAGAGCCACAATTTGGCTACACTTTCTCTAACGCATGTAGGAGAGCTGCAAGGTGCAAACTGTCTGGTTTGTCCATTCTATCATTTGTTATCTTTACTTGTTGCTCGTGCAGTTGGTGAGGAAGTCGTAACTTTAGCATTTGCCATATAGGCATAAAAGATTTCATGTAAAAGCTGTATAATGGCTGGCTTGCAAGCAAACCAATGTTTTAAAGTGAAGCTTTTTTTGCCTCTTCTCCCAACATTACGGGCGCTGCAGCTGCTAAGGTCTTGTCATGCGTGCCGTTGGATTTCTTGCAACATTACCAGATGGCGCTCACCTCTGCACATCCTGACCGGCGCTCCTGCCCCTGCATTTCACCGTTAGTGTGTATCACACGTGCTGTGCTGGTTTTAATTTCTATGCGAGAAAAATGCAGTTGCTGGGCTGTGATAGTGTAAACATTAGAATCGTCCTTAGTCTGAAGAGAGCGCTTTGAGCTGGAATCTCAACAGTGTGTTGGCCATGTATGTAGAAGGAGCCCATTAACACGCGCCAGCAAGGCGCGCACTCGACGTCGAGGACACCCAGACTTGAAAGAAGCGTCACACAGAACAGGACCGTCTTCGCTACGCAGTGAAATGTAGTGCAGACCGCGAACTTATGTATACATTGTATACATACAATTACAATACGTAATTGAAGTATGCACAGCCTCATAATTCAATTAAAGTTTAATATTTCTGCCATGATGCGGTGTGCCATGTGAGGCAATGACAATGCTCAATTCCCTCTCTGAGATTATGAACAATGACTCGCAACAACGCCTCAAGCAAACACATCTCCCTGTGTGTTCTGTGGACTATGCAGACAAACAGAAGTGGTGCATGCAAGGTAACGCTTAACATCAACTCGCCACTTTCGTATTGGACTAAACGCTGAAAGATTATAAACTTGCCATTAACATCACCGTTAATTATTGTCAATCAAAGCAAACACTGTGTGCTTCGTGTACATCGATTCTCACAGTGCATGGGATCTGCCATTTTTTTTTGTTCTACTTTTCAATCTCCATATTGCTACTTTGCTAAGCTAACCTACATCTTCAATGTAAAAAATGCCTAAAGAAGCACCTTAACGTAATACAATCTTTCATGCTCGTCTGTTTAAAAAAAACACATTTCTGTAGGAAATGAAATCTGCGGCAGAGTGTTGATGTGACTACGAGAGTAACTGGTACTTTGATCCATAAAACAATTGAATCTTGGCAGAAGAATGCCAGTTACAGCCACACTATATAGTCCTTTCTAATCCAGGCTGGCGGAAAGTGCTGGAATTCCGCATGATGCCCAGCACCTTGCTTTTCTTGGCACCGACGAGAGGCATGAAAACTTTAGGATGCTTTGCGTAGAACAAGATCAGCTATGCAGATCAGAGCGTACATGCGACTTATGTATGAGGTGCTTTCTTTGTGTAGCAGTTCTTTCCTCATTCTTATGCTTAAATAAAATGAGATCACTGAAAGTATGCCGAAAGTGCTGATAGGTCATATCTTACAAACTTCAATAATCAGAACATCTAAAATCAAGAAAGCGGCTGACAGATGGGATAGCACACTGTGGTATGAAGGTTATAAATATGGATGAGGTGCCTCAGAAAGGCTGGCCAATGTTTCGATAGGAGCTATCTTTGTCAAAAGCGGCCTGGTCAGCCTTGGCATGTTAGTTTTAAAGGACTAGTAGGGTGTCGTCACGTGCGGTTGTTGTCAGTGGCAGCTGGTTGTAAAGGGAGCGACTTTAAAGAGAATGAGCGCTGTCGTCTGACGTCTGTAAGCATGGTTCCTAAGACGAGGGCACAAGACCGTGAGAATAGGAATGCGGCAAGAAAAGAAACGAAAGAAAAGGAGAAAAAAGAGATGCCAAGAGGCAAAAAAAGAAAGACAAGAAAAAGAAGGGCATGGGAGCGTGTTAAGGAAGTGAGGGGTTAGGGAGCATTCAGGAGTGTCATTGGCAGCATGTTTCTGCCGTTTTAGAACTGGTCAGGCGGTCAGTGTGCGAGTAACAAAAAAGACCCCAAAAGACATCAGTTGAAAGAATGACTTGAGTAGCGTAGCAGCAACGCGTCGGGTAATTTTGAAGTTAAGATGGCGACAAGGTGTCTCGTATGCAATGCATGTGGTAGCTGGCAGGCAGAGGCATGGTGTTTTAGGGATGTCAGCCTCAGTAGCTCAACGTAGGTGTCGTCACAGTGGTATATAGAGCTGGTGATACCCTGTGTGACTGATGCGCAGAAAAAGGTATCCTGGCATCTGGGACTTTGGATTGTGGTGGTGAGGGTGTTAAAAAAATATGCTAGAAAACAGACAAAAGGGGGGAACTGAAAGTGGAATAAGAAATAGGAGGGTTACATGAGCAAAAGCGGGTGGAGGCAGGTGTACATGGGAAAAGGGGTCATACAGTTGATATAAACATTAAAACATGAAAAAATATAATAAATTGAGTAGTAAGCAGGTAAAAATTAGAAACGGTGGAATAGGCGAGGTTAAGAATTAGGTTTAGCTGGTGGCACCATGTGTTTTGTGCCTTGGTTGATGACATGAGGCTTTCCGATTTAAGTTACAGCTTTAAAGTTTTTAAAGATTCTAAGCTGCTATGTGTTAAATTAATTCCCATTAGATGTAGGCATTTAAACTTGTGTATGAGGTATGATTCCATATATTTCCTCTAGCGAGGTGAGCGGAAATTTGTGGTCTATAGAGCCTTGCTTTGTCACATATGACATGTTCATGGAAGTGGCTGGCTACTGCTTTAGGTAAATTGTCTTGTATCTGCGCGGTGACCGTTCAGTCTTTTATGAATTTTTTGTCCTGTCTTACCTATGCATTATTTGCTACAAGCGTCACATTCTAGACAGTAGACTACATTGCTTGATGTGCAGATGAAACTCGAAGTTACCTTGTTTGAGTAATTTGATGCTGTACTTATTACTGTAGTAGTAGATTAAATATGTTCGCATGTAGAGTACCCGGGCGGCCACAGGGACTGGTTCCTAACTTCGTTTTTGTTTTTAGTTTGGCACGTACAAGAATATCCTTAATATTATAGTGTTTAATCTCAAAACTACTCTGGGTAGGGCGTAAAAAATCTTGTTTCTGGTTGCTGGTGAGAATTGGGTAGTATTTATTGAGGATGTTGGTCATGTTTGGGAGTGTGTTTGAGAATTTAGTAGTAAGAGGCGCTGTTCTTGTGATCCTAGGGTGGGGCTTGAGCACCTCGGCTCAGTCAAGTTTGGTTGCATTGGTGCAGGCTTTCTGAAGGGCACTCTTTGGGTGGTTCCCGTTTGATAGGGTTTCTTTAAGGTGATCAAGTCTATCTATGTAGTCTTGGTTTTCAACACACATGTGACGTAGCCATGTGCTTGGCCTTTAAAGATGCCTTCTTTGCAATGTGGCTTGATGGTGGCTTGTATATTCTAGGTACTGTTGTTTGTCAAAAGGTTTCCATACAGCATTGTCATTAGTTTCCCAGTGTCAATGTATATTGTTGTGTCCACAAAGTTTATGCGCTCCATTGAAGATTTTGATGTGAATTTTATTGTTGGGTGAAAAGAATTTAGAAATCCTACATATTTATCTAGGCTGTCTTGACCGTGTCACCATATTATGAATATGTCGTCTATGTATCGTAGGTATGTGTGGGGCCTGTCAGTGCAGCGCAATAGGAAGTCTGTAGAATCCCCATAAATATGTTCGCATAAATGTTTTCCCATGTACATCTGCTTCCGCCCGCTTTTGCTCATGCCACCCTCTTATTTGTTATTCCAGTTTCAGTTCACCCCCATATTTGTCTGTTCTTTATTAAATTTTTTCGAAACACCCTCACCAACACATTCCAAAGTCCCAGGCACCAGGATACCTTCTTCGGTGCCTCAGCCACACAGGGTATCGCCACTTCTGTATACCGCTGTGACGACACCTACGTTGAGCTACTGGGACTAACGTCCATAGAAAGACCATGCCGATGCCTTTCAGCTACCCTATGCACTGCATTCTGGACTCCTTGCTGCCATCTTAACTCCTTTTAAATTATCCGACGCCTTGCTGCTATGCTACTCAAGTCATTCTTTCAACTAATGTCTTTTCGGGTTGTTTTTGTTACTCGAGCACTGACCGCCTCACCGGCTCCATTAAAGCCACAAGAACATGCTGCCAAAGACACCCCTGAATGCTCCCTAACCTCTTGCTTCCCCAACACCCTCATATGCCCTTCTTTTTCTTTTCTTGTTCTTTCTTTCCCTCTTGGTGTCTCTTTTTTTCTCCTTTTCTCCCAACCTTCCCACTCCCACTCTTGTTCCTACATCTTAGGAATCATGCTTACAGACATCAGGTGACCACACTCATTCTCCTTCAAGTCTCTCCCTTTACAACCAGCCACTCCCGACAACTGCATGTGACGTCACTCTACTAACACTTTAAAACTAACATGACAAGGATGACGAGGCAGCCTTTGAGAAGATAGGTCCTCCTAACGGAACGTTGGCCACCCTTTCTGAGGCACTTTATCCCTGTTTATAACTTTTACATCCCAATAATCAGAATAGTGTTTTGAAATTGCATGGCTGTGAACGCTGCAGATTGTAAAGCAGCACATCAGGTGACCACAGTCAACACTTTGGAAGGCAGTGGTTTAAAAAGCTTCTTTTAGACCATACAATTTGCCAAGCTTTGTCGGAACCCAATTTTCTTGAGAAGCATTATTTCAAAAAAGTGAAATGAAAGCTGCAGCGTGAAAAGCTACAATAACGCATGCCAAGTCTACATTAGAAATTTCAAAGACAATGAGGTGCTTAAATGTTCACTTCTGTTAAGACAATGAGCAGCAGGTGAATGCAAGCTATCAAGGTCCTGTCAAAATTAACCGCTCGTGTAGCCACCCGACTTTCTTGATTGTTTTTTAATTCAAACTGATTATGGGGGAAACTTTGTGGGCGGTTTTCGCAAGAAACCCATATCCCGAAATTATCTTGTTCTGCTTTTCATACCCACAGAGACATTTAAATTGTGTGTCGAGACACAGTGCATATACAGCAGAAGAAAAAGATATACATATAGGCACTTGCCTTATTCTTGCTTAGGCATTTCATGTCGCTCTGTATACATCATGCAATGCTAACTCATTCAGATAGCTTGTAGATATGCAGTTATGTTTCTTAAATGAGGTGACTGTTGACTTACTCTTCAAAGCAGCCACTTTCTCCGGTGTTGCCGGAAGCTTCCCAGATGCGCGGCACATTGTCCGGCAGGCCTGTCCAGTCACGCTGCTTTCACCTGCTTGCACTGGTGTCCACAGGTGCCATGCCAGCTCTAATGGGCACTTTCCGCCGGAAGCAGACTTGAATATGTAATGCCACTTGTTGAGTGGCATCACAAATCCCACACCAATCTGTACCTGCAATAGATATGAAGTGTTTTTTTCCTGAGCAGTATTCTTAACACTAAAACACACTTGTATAAAACAATATGATATAGGTTAATTAGGTCCGTCAATTTCTGATGCAACTCTATAATTTCCAATTTCTGCCCCTCGAACAAGTTTTAAAAAAAAATGGGGTTAAACCCAACCTCACCAAGAAATTCATTTTTGAGTAAAGGAATAAACTAATAAAATTTTCCCATTTTAAGGGCAGCAAGCACTCATATTTCGTACAGTCTAACCTTGCAATAATAAAATTAACAGAGAAAGCGAAACAATTGATTCAAATAGGCGCACCACCATGCAGAGAACAGTGCAAGAACAAGTGACGTCAAGGCCTCCAAAATTGCAGTGTCACACGGAGAACAGTGCAGCACATGTTACCTAGAGACCTACGCGCGCCAGTCTCCAAAGCTTTGGCCACCACCATCACACACTACATGGCCTTGTTCTAAAGAACACTGGAGACATGCCTTGAAAGTATGATTGCTCTTGCATGGCTGAAAACAAGTGAATTCCCTTGTGGGCTCTGAAAACCACTCGCACCACTCACTCATCTCAGCAGTTATATTTTCGTCATGACTAAACTGCAGCGACAAATGCGCCAAGTCCCGTCACAACTTCAAACTTCAGAACTCAGTGTGCACGCTCCTTTTACTGCGACCAGGTTTGCAATGTTTGTTGTAACAGTACAGCGCTAGTACAGCGGCAGTGGAATTCTCTTTAGGGACAATTGCACCTTCTACATCTTTTTGTAGGTTTTTGCGCAATATGTGCGTTGCTGTTTTTTGTCATTAAGCCCTTCAGTTGATGCCTAGAGCCCGTTCAGACTGTGTCTCTTTGTGTGTGTGTGTGCCCTTGCACTTTTCATGATGTCCAAGTTCAGCTACCACCAACTAGAACTAACTTTTGCATTAATCAGAAGTACATATTAGCACGCTTTATAAAAAGCCAAAGGATTAGCACTATGCTGACCGGAAATTAGAAATGGTAAGAATATTCTGGCTGAAAACAACCCCCCATTTCATGTTTATCAACACTGACGGGCAACTAATTAAGAAAGTTGGTGTACGTTAATGTTTACCTTTTGAGTGATACAAGGGACAGAAAGAAGACAACAGGACACAAAAGCTACCAATTCAACATTAATTTTGATGCAAAAATTAAAGATAATATTTATACTGCGTGTGCTCTTGCACTGCACAAGCAATCTTTTAAGACAAAGGGCACAAGTTGCAATACAAATGTACAAAATCATGATAAACAGTACTTGCACAAAAATATAACAAATAAGCACGGAGTGATCACTATTCCGTGTCATTTAGATAGTATTCCTCTTTGTAATGCAATCATAATGAGCACTTGCTGACAGGTGTCCCTCTTTTTTAAATGGTATGCCTCAGTGATGTTGATCAATCGGTTGCCTTAAGTAAACAAAAGAGATGAACAATCTAAATCTGGCGTGCATCACCAGTTGTGTCAATGCATTGTCAAGTGGGACGAGCATGCTTGTCCCTTGAGTGAATAATGGTGCTCTCCTGGGCACATGGTTATACACCGGCCAGTCTGCCCCATATACAAGACCGTCCATTCTTAGTCCATTCCGGACAGGCCGCCATTGGAATATGAACCTGGCAACGTTTAACGCTAGAACGTTATCTAGTGAGGCGAGTCTAGCAGTGCTATTGGAGGAATTAGAGGGCAGTAAATGGGATATAATAGGGCTCAGTGAAGTTAGGAGGCCAAAAGAAGCATATACAGTGCTAAAAAGCGGGCACGTCCTGTGCTACCGCGGCCTAGAGGAAAGAAGAGAACTAGGAGTCGGATTCCTGATTAATAAGAATATAGCTGGCAACATACAGGAATTCTATAGCATTAACGAGAGGGTGGCAGGTCTTGTTGTTAAACTTAATAAGAGGTACAAAATGAAGATTGTACAGGTCTACGCCCCTACATCCAGTCATGATGACCAGGAAGTCGAATGCTTCTATGAAGACGTGGAATCGGCGATGGGTAGAGTGAAAACCAAATACACTATACTAATGGGCGACTTTAATGCCAAGGTAGGCAAGAAGCAGGCTGGAGACAAGGCAGTGGGGGAATATGGCATAGGCACTAGGAATAGCAGGGGGGAGTTATTAGTCGAGTTTGCGGAACAGAATAATATGAGGATAATGAATACTTTCTTTCGCAAGCGAGATAGCCGAAAGTGGACGTGGAGGAGCCCGAACGGCGAGACTAGAAATGAAATAGACTTCATACTCTGCGCTAACCCTGGCATCATACAAGATGTGGACGTGCTCGGCACGGTGCGCTGCAGTGACCACAGGATGGTAAGAACTCGAATTAGCCTAGACCTGAGGAGGGAACGGAAGAAACTGGTACATAAGAAGCCGATCAATGAGTTAGCGGTAAGAGGGAAAATAGAGGAATTCCAGATCAAGCTACAGAACAGGTATTCGGCTTTAACTCAGGAAGAGGACCTTAGTGTTGAAGCAATGAACGACAATCTTGTGGGCATCATTAAGAAGTGTGCAATGGAAGTCGGTGGTAACTCGATTAGGCAGGATACCAGTAAACTATCGCAGGCGACGAAAGATCTGATCAAGAAACGCCAATGTATGAAAGCCTCTAACCCTACAGCTAGAATAGAACTGGCAGAACTTTCGAAGTTAATCAACAAGCGTAAGACAGCTGACATAAGGAAGTATAATATGGATCGAATTGAACATGCTCTCAGGAACGGCGGAAGCCTAAAAACAGTGAAGAAGAAACTAGGAATTGGCAAGAATCAGATGTATGCGTTAAGAGACAAAGCCGGCAATATCATTACTAATATGGATGAGATAGTTCAAGTGGCTGAGGAGTTCTATAGAGATTTATACAGTACCAGTGGCACCCACGACGATAATGGAAGAGAAAATAGTCTAGAGGAATTCGAAGTCCCAAAGGTAACGCCGGAAGAAGTAAAGAAAGCCTTGGGAGAAATGCAAAGGGGGAAGGCAGCTGGGGAGGATCAGGTAACAGCAGATTTGTTGAAGGATGGCGGGCAGATTGTTCTAGAGAAACTGGCCACCCTGTATACGCAATGCCTCATGACGTCGAGCGTACCGGAATCTTGGAAGAACGCTAACATAATCCTAATCCATAAGAAAGGGGACGCCAAAGACTTGAAAAATTATAGACCGATCAGCTTACTGTCCGTTGCCTACAAAATATTTACTAAGGTAATCGCAAATAGAATCAGGAACACCTTAGACTTCTGTCAAGCAAAGGACCAGGCAGGATTCCGTAAAGGCTACTCAACAATAGATCATATTCACACTATCAATCAGGTGATAGAGAAATGTGCGGAATATAACCAACCCTTATATATAGCTTTCATTGATTATGAGAAAGCGTTTGATTCTGTCGAAACCTCAGCAGTCATGGAGGCATTAAGGAATCAGGGTGTAGACGAGCCGTATGTAAAAATACTGAAAAATATCTATAGCGGCTCCACAGCCACCGTAGTCCTCCATAAAGAAAGCAACAAAATCCCAATAAAGAAAGGCGTCAGGCAGGGAGATACGATCTCTCCAATGCTATTCACAGCGTGTTTACAGGAGGTATTCAGAGACCTGGATTGGGAAGAATTGGGGATAAAAATTAATGGAGAATACCTTAGTAACTTGCGATTCGCTGATGATATTGCCTTGCTTAGTAACTCAGGGGACCAATTGCAATGCATGCTCACTGACCTGGAGAGGCAAAGCAGAAGAGTGGGTCTAAAAATTAATCTGCAGAAAACTAAAGTAATGTTTAACAGTCTCGGAAGAGAACAGCAATTTACAATAGGCAGCGAGGCACTGGAAGTCGTAAGGGAATACATCTACTTAGGACAGGTAGTGACGGCGGATCCGGATCATGAGACGGAAATAATCAGAAGAATAAGAATGGGCTGGGGTGCGTTTGGCAGGCATTCTCAGATCATGAACAGCAGGTTGCCATTATCCCTCAAGAGAAAAGTGTATAATAGCTGTGTCTTACCAGTACTCACCTACGGGGCAGAAACCTGGAGGCTTACGAAAAGGGTTCTACTCAAATTGAGGACGACGCAACGAGCTATGGAAAGAAGAATGATAGGTGTAACGTTAAGGGATAAGAAAAGAGCAGATTGGGTGAGGGAACAAACGCGAGTTAATGACATCTTAGTTGAAATCAAGAAAAAGAAATGGGCATGGGCAGGACATGTAATGAGGAGGGAAGATAACCGATGGTCATTAAGGGTTACGGACTGGATCCCAAGGGAAGGGAAGCGTAGCAGGGGACGGCAGAAAGTTAGGTGGGCGGATGAGATTAAGAAGTTTGCAGGGACGGCATGGCCGCAATTAGTACATGACCGGGGTTGTTGGAGAAGTATGGGAGAGGCCTTTGCCCTGCAGTGGGCGTAACCAGGCTGATGATGATGATGATGATTCTTAGTACGAAGATGGTGCAGAGTGGCCGAACTCTGCGGGTTGCCAGCGCGCATGGCATGGCTGTGTTACGGAGCTAAGCGGCGCAGGCGCACAGGGGCTTAGAGGTGGGACTTCATGTCGTGTGTCATCCGCTAAAGCATGGCATGCTCCCGCACTTAGCAGATGACACGAAGCTCCACATCCCCCCTGCGCCATGCACGCTGGCACTTCGCGGGGCGTGGTCACGCTGAGTCGTGTTCGTGCCAAGAGTTGACGACCCTGTACATTTGACCAAACATACACATGAACAGAGGCATAGACTACACTACTAATGACGGACACAAGACATATTTAGTGGTAATTTATACAAATCTCCTTTGCCTGGACGTCATTCTCAATGCGCTTGTGAAATGCTATGCACACATATTTCGAGCGAAAAAATAAAGTAGGCAGGTATGCAGCACAGTCCACAAGTGAACTGAGAAAAGCGAGCAGGCAAGCGAGGTACGCTTGGTTAAACATACCACGAAATATGTCTAGTGCGTGTTAGGGGGAGTGTACTGCATTCCAATGTTAGGAAGCTGACAGGCCAGGAACTAAATATGTACCAAAGAAATCACCACATTTTACTGAGAAGACCGGCATGCTCGTATGACTTGGCCGTGCATTGCCGCGATAGGGCTTTAGGCCAGATTAAATTAGTTTATCTGTTTCCACCCACGGTGAAAAATTGACAAGAGAAATCAGAGGCATACCACAAGACGTGTGAGCAAGCCCCCATTATGAATGCATGAAAAAAGGCGCCCTTTCTAGATGACAAGGGATAGAAATTAGTCTGACTATTCACCTTTTTTTACGCAAATACTGTTTATTATGATTTTTTGCCTTTGTATTACAACTCACATTTTCCTTCTGAAGGAACTTGTGCACAATATAAGCACACATTCAGTGTTTTTATTCCTTCTATCAAAATATTCAGTCATCACTGGTCATGTTGTATGGTCTCCCTTCCTTCACTGTGTAAATTTTGTCCTCAAGAGTTATGTGAGCTGACTGGCAAACTCAAAACGACACTACAAATTTTACCTAGAGGATACGACTGGTTCTCAGAAAATGCACAAATACGGAAACAGGTGTCTGTGGGCACACTGTAGCAATAATGAGTGCAAGCTACCTTTGACATTGCTGCAATACATCAGTTGTCACATGGCTACAACCCTTAAGAAACAACAGAAATGTAAGTGCACATCAAAAACAAGCAGGTTCATCAACCACAAATTTGAATTCAGCAGCCACAACATAGGCAGTTTCATGTAGCTAAAGCATTAGCTAATATGTGGAAAATACATGCACAAGCACCCTTAGCTTGAGATACCTGCATACCAACATAAAACCATGAGTTGCAGTGCATATGATGCTTGTTCTTGACACTAGTATTTTGTGAAAAATACTTTTTGGATTACGTACAATGCTTCCAATTGATTTGCCCAGTAATCAAAGGCTTTTGACAGCATTCCACTTTGTACTTGCGAGTTGAAAATATTCTCACCTGAACAGCAACAAGCAGAATAAATAGAAAACTGCCCACTGTGCTAACCAAATATGTGGAGAGACCCAAAGTAATAGAATTATTTCTGGACAGCTGTAGACTTAGAGCTTGTTGGCTGATAATCACTATTAAAATTACACCACTGCCAAGCAGATGTTCTGTGTGGTGCTGTTGAAATCAAGTTCACTTGATGAGCAACATAGCAATAACCAGCAAATGCTTTAGCAATAGCGAGCAGGCAATCTTGCATGTGCAAAACTGCATGCTTATTTAATGAGAGTGCATCAATAGACTGAACTATGTACCAACTATGTGGTCTATGCAGTATAGACAAAGTCGAAAACGATGCAACTGGGCACAGACTCTGCCACAATGCCTACTTGCATGAATGGGTATAGCTTAAGAAGAGTATAAAAAAATGTAGAGAAAGAAAGCAAGCTTACTAGAAAACTCCTCACTGCTGTAGTACTTACAGCACAGTGAATACTGGCCTTCATGTACCATTTAAAGAAATTCAAGCTCGTGTCCATTGTTCTGGGAACTTGAGAAATAATTGGGAAATTAATGCAGAAGGCTGGGCTAGTTGGCATTGACACAGCTCCTGTGACATAGCTACTAGCACAAACAAGGCGAATGGAATAAAGGTCGGACTAGTCAAAGCAGTAGACTTCAACTGACAAGCTTTATTCAGAAGAAACATGCAAACAGGCCACCGCATGCTCAGTTAAGGTGGAGACAGATGCATAAACGAATGTGCCACATAGGGGATAACCAAATGCACATAGAAGCTGATAAGCATCCACAAGAAGCGATTACAAAGCATTCACCAGATTTTTCTGAAGACACAACACTTATTTATCAGCTAGTACCAGTGATGGAGTGCTTATGCATTCATCAGCAGCTTTCGAAATGCAAAACACCTCAAACATTTCCCTATATAACTGCCTGGCAAACTGACTGAGCACTTGTGTGTTATGAAAACATGGGGAGCATTTATGGGTACTTCAACAGTGATCAGCCAAGTAGCCAGTGCCTGTGAGAGCATTTACAGCGTTCCGGTACTCCCCAAGCCACTCATTCAGGCACCTGTTCGTTCAATATACCACTTTCCACAGGGAAGCGCAATGTAGTATACCACCACTACATTTCAGTTAACAAAGCAGGTGACATGCTCCTTAGTGCATGTACCTTGACGCTCGGCAATGTTTACCAACTTGCATATTCTTGTGAGCGTTAGCGGTGCTGAAAAAATGCCTACACCAAACTTGTTCGCCACCTTTCTTCTAGGCGGTGGGACACCCTGTGTATGTATGGCAGAGCTGCACGGCTACCACTGGGATATGCATTACTGCACGTCCAGTGGGCAATGTGGTAGTGCCAATGACTTTCTTGTTGTGCTGGCTTTGCTGTTAAAAACATTGTGGGTGTTTTCGAACAGTGTTCAGTAGGACTCAAGTTCACACATGAGTTGCCAGAAGATGATCACCTGCAATCATTCGATATTCGTATAATTTTAAATCATACTTTCCCTTATTATATATACTCTTTTAGGAAAAAGAAGCCCTTGCTCGACCACCGTTTGGCATACTCCATGTTAAAAGATGCATAGCTCCTAGCTGCTCGAGAGCTGTTCTGGTTAAATCTTGTGCACCAGGTTTCCTCAGCGCTCAGCAACAAGCGAGCCATTTATGTAGGGCCGGGTATCTCGATAACACCTTGGTGTCAATTACTGGGAGCCTCATTAAAGAGGTAAAAACAGATCTGGCAGCTGCTCGGTGCAATAACGCACATCCCAGTGGGCGCTCTGTGGCTGTGCCATCTGTACATGGGGTGTCCCACTACCTAAACAATGTGGCAAGCCAGTGCAGTGTAGGTGTTTTCTTCAGCGCCACTAGAGCTCGCAAGAATGTGCAGGTTGGTAAGCAACGCCGGGAATCAGGGTACATGCACAAAGGAGCATGTCACCCACTTTTTTAACTGCAATGTGGGGGTGGTATACAAAATTTCACTTCCCTGTAGAAAGTGCTGTATTGGACAAAAGGGCAGGTTCTTGACTGAGAGGCTTAGGGAGCACCGGAACGCTGCAAACGCTCTAGCAGGCACTGCCCATTTGGCTGACCACTGCCGAAGATGTGCTCGTAAATGCTACCTGTGTTTTCAAAACAAGCAAGTGCTCAGACGGTTTGGCAGGCAGTTAGATAAGGAAATATTTGGTGTTTGGCATTTCAAAGGCTGCTGATGAATGTGTAAGCACTCCTTCACTGGAACTCACTGATAAAGGAGTGTTTGTTGTACCTTGAGAAGACCCTGCTGAATGCTTTGTAATGGCTTGTTGTGGCAGTATTGGCTTCGTTGCGCAGTTGGTTTCCTCCCATGTGGCACATTTATTTATGCATCTGTCTGCAGATATTTTTGAGCATAAGGTGGGGCCTCATTGTGTGTTTTCTAAATAAAGCTTGTAAGTTGAAGTCTGCACTGTCATGTCCAACTTTTTTCAATTAGTCTTGTTCGTGCAAGTAACCATCACAATAATTGTAATACCAATGTTAAACAATGGTAAGCATGCTGCATGCTTAGACCTGTGACATATTTGGCCCATTACACTTTTAATCCTTACGTGTGCAGAAACTGCACAAGTGTGTAGCCTAAACAAAAGAAAGTGGATATAAAAGGTATAACACAGGAAAGTTTCAAATCAATAAAACAAAATAACAAGAGGTAGATATAATGTGTACTAAGAAAAATAAAATGTAACGCGCAGCCAAGTGATTGATGCAAGAAAAAATAAACCTCAAGACATGTTAGGTCTAGTTTTAAAGTGAACAAGGTAATGTGTACATAATGTCTACAAACACAAATAAGCAGCAAGTTGAATAAAGTTGAGCAGATATTTAGCTTCTCTAGTAAGCACTTCTGAATAATATGTCCATAAACTTATTGACGAATGATACCGAGATCCTACTTTTGCAAACACATACACTTCAGTCATACCTGACCAGACCATCCGATTACACACAGCGCTGCTGCAGCCATAGCTCCTCCCTGACGTGGACACTGTTGTTGGTCACGGCCTTGCCACTGCAAGATAGGTTCTGTGTTAACTTATAGCAGTGGCACATTAAAGAAGTCATCGTGAACACATGCAAGGAGCACAGAAAAAGTCACAAAAACAATGTTTGCACCACTGCAGGGTGGGAACAGAGCACAATGTCAAAGTTACTGATGAATATTGTGATAATAGGGACCTCTTCATGACAATAAAATTTTTAAGACCTACAGCTACAGTACATTACAAACAAATGTTTGTTTACGTAACAATTCATTTTTTTCTATCAGTTAAGCAACTTTCCCTTGTCATCTCTAGTTATGTCAAAGTTATGTCAAAACACCTTGTCTCAAAACGTAAGCTGTAGTAGTAGCAAGCCGTAATTGCTTAAATTTTTTTGCCCGAAGCCTATGAGGGAGATCTTGTGCGCGACGGCGACGCGCGACGGCTTTGAGCGAGAAAACGGGCCGTCGCGCGAACATATCGCTCGTTCTTGTCGCCTGGTTCTGGAAATCTAGAATTCGTCGCTCGTCGCCCAGAAGTGCTATGAGCGAACAGACAATAGCGCGAAGCCGGAACTGGATGTACATCAGTCGAGTACTACCGCTTGTGGCACGGAACAAGCAAACGACTATTTTGATACGTGCAAGGTTAAGAACCTACTGCAAGACTTTAAAGAAATGTTTTACGCTGCTCCTTTGAGTAAAACACAGCAACCTAAATTAATAAAGCACACTTTTGGCGCGTATTTGTTGCCCTCATACCGGCAACACCGGGGAGTCGGCTCTCAATGTCGTCGCTCGCATAGGGTACGACTTGTACGGAACGAGCTAGCGCGACAGTCATCTACATCGCGTCTCTGTCGCGCGCAAGACTGCTCGCATGGGGTACGACTTGTAGGGAACGAGCGAGCGCGACAGCCATCTACATCGCGTCGCTGTCGCGCGCAAGATCACTTGCATGGTGTTTATACTTTTTCCCAATAACTGCTCACAAACCGACAATCGCGTAAACAGACATTATTTACAACCTCGAAGCATAAGTAAGAGAGGAAACGTCATTGCAGTAAGAATAGGTAAAGAGGCAGATGAGTCTTTATTATCCAACGTCAGCAGAAAAGTGGCAGCTCGCGCAAATGAGGACTGTTGCCGAACCTAATCCCTCTCACCGGAAGGAAGCGCTCACCAAGATTTTCAATTTAGCATTAAGCCAATAAACTTGCGCAAGCAAATTATGTCAACCAACGCTCAGCAAGCATCGGCACAGTCAATGTCGTCGTGAGAGTTCGATTTCTTATACGCTCGCAAGGCACTCTATGCACACACGAGAAGCAAGCACAGCATGCGTGTACTCACCTGTTAAATGGTATGATGCTGTCGAAAAGCGCCCTCCAAGTTGCCGGAGCTGCAAAGTTATTCCCGCACACATGCCGTTGCGTAGTGGACGACCTGCGGAACGCTAATAATGCGCATCATTTCTTTGCGGCGTCCACCGAACTCTCCACAACCACCACGGACAAAGGGAACGCACTCCATGGCATGAAAATCGTTGGTCCACGTTTGCCTGGCGCACCACGCATACCGCGAGTTTGCAGCGAGACACAAGCTATCTTCTGGCACTTTTGTGCACGCGAACTAAGTCGCAATTCATTACAGCAAACGCAAAAACACGATCAAACAAACACATCGTAGCAACCCGTACGACCGACAGCACATGTAAACAAGGGAACAAGACTGGTGGATGGATACTATGAGCAACCTCTTTGAAACGAAGCGGTGGGTGGCGCCACCTGTGAAATGGGGAGTTTGTTTGGCCTCTGCGATGACTAAAATAATAACCAGCACACACTCGCTTTGTGCCTTGTTGCGCCGAACTACATATAGATGTTGCAATACATAAACAACCATCGCACAGGTTATATTATCTGCTATACTTTAGCGCAGAAAGAAATTCTATGACGTATTTTCGATTTCCAGTAGCTTCCGTCGCATGCGGGCAGTAAAAAGATGGCCTTCGAGATTCGCGTATGCCATTCTTAGGAAGCCTTCTCTGGGCTTTAATTTGAAGAAATATATATAAAAAGGTTTAGTAAAAAAAGTAAAAAAAACGTGTGGAAAGCGAGGGGGTGGAGCCCCTAGCCCAGAACTCCACTGGCTTGTGCGGTCCGCCGCGCCTGGTCGAGGCTGGCGAGCCAGGTCTCCCATTGCTCCCTTCCGGAAAGTTTGCCGCCTACTTTCAGCTGTTTTGAAGCCCATCCATGCCCACCCACGACGCCTTGCGCTACTGCCCGTGCATTGGCCCGTGCTGCCTGCGCCGTCACTTCGTTTTAAACGACTTGTTGCTTTCGTCACCCTCTATTGCAGCATTAGAAATTGTTGACATGATCTCGGAGGTACACGTCCAGTGTGCGATGTTTCCGTGCGCGTTGTAATTTATTCAGTCAGAAAGCATCAAATCTACGAGGATTAATCGCTCGTGTGGCGCGGGTTACACCCGTGTCATCCGCATTGCTTTCGTGTTGGTGTGGTGAATGTGTGCGTATTGCGCTCCGGTCGTCCATGCCTTCTGTATTTATCGTGCGGCCCACGAATATTCCTCGAAAAAACCACATGTCTCTGCCGCGTGAATGTGTTCTATGTGGTGGGTGCCAGAAATGTGCGGCGGTGTACAATATGTTCGCAGCCAAGTGCTACCGTGCATTCCTGCGAATTGACGCGGCTGCTTGTGCACGGTTTTATTCAGTGTTTCTTCATTAGCTTTGTGATTTACTTGCGTCTGCGATAGAATCCACAAGGTACCCCAGTTGAAAAAGACAACAGGAATTCATGTCGCAACTAGAGAAATTTCTGTTGTACGACAGAAGTTCCTCACGTTTCCGTAGTTGACAGACATTCCTGACGTTACGACAGAAATTCTGATGTCGCAGCAGAAGCATTCTGTCGCAAAGACCAAGATCTCTGAAGTCGCAACAGAAACGTTCTGTCGCGACAACAAGAGTTCTGAAGTCGGAACAACAGCTTTCTATCATGACAGCGACTGTGACGTTACGACAGCAATTCTGACGTCGCAACAGAAACATTCGGTCGCGACCGCCAAGAGTTCTGAAGTCGCAACAGAAGCGCTTTCCGTCGCTGCCATTTAAAATTGTCAGTTTCGCATCGGTGGTGTGCACTGTACTTTTCTCTTGCGCGCTATTCAACCGTGCTTCTCTCAAGCCGGCAATGCTGACAGCACCGACACCGGTATTAAAGTCGACGTGGCCAATTGTTATAATTGTGCCATGACGACGCGGCACCTACCCGCCTCCTCAAAATCGGCCGCTGATCAAGATCATACCATCTGCGGGAATGGCTGCTTATCCGTTTTGTTTTATTTGGTAAGATGTGGCACACAAGCCTGTGGACTTACATGTGCGGTTACACTGACACATTAGTTAATTTCCCAGAATTATTTCACAAGCTTATGCGAAGCGGAAAAGAAGTTTTCGGTTATTCCACAAAGTTGCGTGAAAACCTGTCTCGCTCGGGTCTCATTAATCTGGTACAGCGCTGCCGTGAGAAGCCACTATGCTGTCAGAATGAAGACTCATCCACGAGTGTTTACGTAGCTATTTTGCGTTGAGCACACGAATTATGTGCGCGCTCAAAAGTGTAAAGAGCGATAGACAACTGTCGAAATTAGCAGTAACAACCCTAACAATGTCCCCGGTCACCGTTGTCTATTTCAGAATTTCTTATTCAATATGTATATCGTACAGCAAAATCGATGTTCTATCACTCCACGATGTTGTTACCACCTGTCGATGGTAACAACACTTGTGCTCTTC
The DNA here is from genome assembly GCF_023375885.2 of Dermacentor andersoni. Lineage (NCBI taxonomy): Eukaryota > Metazoa > Arthropoda > Arachnida > Ixodida > Ixodidae > Dermacentor > Dermacentor andersoni. Next base: position 14,757,027 of record NW_027314752.1, read on the forward strand.
TAGAGATGCGGCAGCTGACGTGGTGGAGGGAACCCGCATCTTGGCTTTTAAAACACAAATGTAAACAGCTACGCAGACCGTGGTTTTTACTGTTGACATAGCCAAAATGTACGCTGAAAGATAAGTGCGTATCCTTGTCATAAGCCACACTGTTTAATGAGGCTTATGACAAGGATATGCTTCCTCCTTCATTTTTAACATCCCATACAATTTTAATACCAAAAAGCGAAGATGAAGCTAGACTGCGACAGGTTACCGCTTACCGACCCATATCCCTGACTAATGTAGACTACAAGATCTTCATGAAAATTCTGGCTAAAAGACTCCAAGCCGTGATGCAAGAATTAGTGGGACCACATCAGACCTGTGGTATCAAAGGTCGCACCATATATACCAACATACACACAGCCCGGTCCGTGCTCGAGTGTTGCGACGCTTTGCATGAAAGCATCGCAATGCTCCAGCTCGATCTAGAGAAAGCCTTCGACAGGGTGCCGCATGACCTCTTGTTCTCTGTTTTAGAGCACGTTAATGTCGGATCAGTCATCTGCCAAGGCGTAGCCATGGCGTACAGAGGATGCACGACGCGGTTGTTAGTAAATAAGGGGGTGGGAGCGCGCATCCAAGTGCAACGCTCTGTGCGTCAGGGTTGCCCCCTGTCACCATTGCTTTTTTGTTTGTATATTGAACCTTTTTCTTTGAGCGTTATTGAAAGCAACAGCGTTCATGGTTTTCGTTTGCATGCGGCGGAGGTCCGCATTCTCGCGTATGCTGATGACATTGCCGTATTCTGTGCTGACTACGAAAGCGTTCGTGTCGTGGTTCAAATTGTGAAAGACTTTTGTTCTGTGAGCGGGAGTGCTGTGAACTGGGCTAAGTGTTTGGGGTTCTGGCACGGCGACTGGCCCTTAACCCCAACGAATTTCGCAAACATGACTTGGACAGCAACCCCAGTAAAATATTTAGGAGTGCCGCTGGAGAATTATCGCGACAGTGAGCCATATTGGAAATGCCAAGTTGCTGAAATGCGTGAGAAGGCCGACAGGCTCAAAGGCTTCAGCTGGTCTATTTTCGCGCGTGCCACAATTTGTAACCTTTTTTTTTCGTAACCAAGCTGTGGTATGTCTTGCAAGCAATTCATTGTTCTCGCGTCAATGTGCAGAAGCTGCACCGTGTATTTGCGGTTTTTGTGTGGGGAAGCACTTGGGAGCGGACACGACGCACCAATCTGTTTCACCGCGTCCGCTCTGGAGGACTAGGTTTGGCCCATTTATATCTGCGCCAGTTGGTTAACCGATTTATGTTTTTTCGTGACACGAATGACCCCTTTTTGCGAACTGTGTGTCAGGTTAGGTTGGGCAGGGTTTTGCCAAATTTGGTTGTTAGTTCGGAGAGTATGCAAGGGAGCATTTTTGGCTTCCTTAAAGAGGTATACATGGCATGTCGCGTCTTGCAAGTGCGATTTTCGTTTGAATATTTGTCAGTGGTGTCGCGAAAGAAACTTTGTAAGGACCTGTGTGAGGTCTTTCTTCCGGTACCGTTGTACAGGTCGTTGTACTGTGCAGGTCCATGGCAGTCAGTTCTAAAACGTGTGAAAAGAATGACTGTACCAGGCGGAGTTAAAAGTTTCTTCTTTAAGCTCCATACGAACACTCTTGAAGTCAAGACGTATTTGGAAGCGAAGGGTTTCTTTGTGCCTTGGGGAAATCATTGTTTCATATGCCGGAAGCCGGAAACTATCGAACATGTTTTCTTAGATTGTTGGGAAGCCCTTTTCTTTTGGGACATTCTCCAACGCACGATTAAAAAAGACTTACCGGTTGATGCTTTCGGAATTAGATTTCTGCCCGTCGAGAGTGAAGACGGGGTTCCTTTTGACATGATTATGATATTGGGCCTGTACAGTATTTGGCGATCCAGGATGGCGGTCAGCCACGCAGACATTGATGCCAGGCCGATAAGACAGTATTTTTGTGAATCTGTTAGCAGAGCTATTGAAGGATACAAGATACAAGACCCAGTGCCTGAGTGGCTTCCAAGAATGGAAGCTTTGCTACACATGCGTGAATTTTAATCTCATCACGTAACCCCAAGTGAGGGTGACGTATTTTTAGCATACGTGTTGTGTTCTTCGCGCGGACTGATTTTGTAAACTGACGTGTTGAAGTCGGCAATAAAGAAAAAAAAAAAAGCGTCGTGGTGCAGTGGTAAGATGCTAGGCTCGTGATCCTTAGGTTTCAGGTTCGAATCGCGTTTGAAAGGGTAATTTTTTATACTTTTCTTTTTTTTGAACTAATCAATTTACATTTTCCTTAAAGAGGTCTCTCAATTTTTAATTATATATTGATCATGTTGTTTTTTTTAAAGTGGGACCTGACGTCACATTGTGACTAATTTTGTCTTCGCCTTCTTCAATAAGTGTCCTTTTAAAGCTGTTCCTGCTTGACAGTAAAATGCCTCTAGTGGGGTTGAAATATCATAGCAATCTAGCTGTAGAAATCGTACTATAATGTTAATTTTTCTTCACTATGTGTTTCACGAACCACCGAGAACACCCACCATTCACCCAGCATGCACACCATTTACATTTCACCCAGTACGTACATGCAGTATTCACCCAGCACATCCATCATTCACCCACCATTCCCACAGTTCACCCAGTATGTACCCACCATCCTCCCAGCACGCCCAGCATTCACCCACCATTTACACAGGTCACCCAGTAGTCATGCCACCATCCACTCACTACACCCACCATTCACCCAGCCCGCCCACCATTGAGACAAGTCACCCAGTGTGTATCCCACCAATACATCCCACCATCTGCCACTGTAACCACCATCCACCCATTATACCCAGGATCTATTCCACCATCACCACCATGTTTTCCATCATGCCCAGCACATTTTACATCATGCCCAGCATAAAATTCATGATGGGCAATGCTGGGATTTTCAATAGGGATATGTGAAGCGTATTCCACAGCGACGCCTCATAGCTGCGTGATTTAAAATTCTAAACATTTTCTCTTCAAAGGAAGCGCCACTGCGTTTCTCTAAAGACACATTTTCAGGTATCATGTCGCACGTCTTAATCAATACATTTCTTAGTTCATCAAGGCGGAAGTTTTCCTCTAATATCGTTAAAGAAAATCCGGCTCAGCAAACTGGTTAGATGCGTATGATATGTAGCATGTGTAACGTATTCCACAGCGACGCCTTATAGCAGCGTGATTTAAAATTTAGAACATTTTCTCTTCAAAGGAAGCACCATTGCGTTTCTCTCAAGACAACCTTTCAGGTGTCATGTCGCACATCTTAATCAATAACCTTCCTTTCTTCATCAAGGCGGACGTTTTCCTCTAAAATCATTACAGAAAATCTGGGCCAGCAAATTCGTTAAATGCAATAGATCATGTAGTATGTGAAACGTATTCGACAGCGACGCCTCATAGCTGCGTGATACAAAATTCTGAAGATTTTCTCTTCAAAGGATGCGACACTGCGTTTCTCTCAAGACAAACTTTTCATGTGTTATGTCGCACGTCTTAATCAATAACCTTCCTTTGTTCATCAAGGCGGACGTTTTCCTCTAATATCTTTACAAAAAACTGGACCAGCAAATTCGTTAAATGCAATAGATCATGTAGTATGTGAAACGTATTCGACAGCGATGCCTCATAGCTGCGTGATTTAAAATTCAGAACATTTTCTCTTCAAAGGAAGCACCATTGCGTTTCTCTCAATACAACCTTTCAGGTGTCATGTCGCACGTCTTAATCAATAACCTTCCTTTGTTCATCAAGGCGGAACTTTTCCTCTAATATCGTTAAAGAAAATCCGGGCCAGCACATTTGCTAAATGCAATATGTCATGTAGTATGTGTAACGTATTCCACAGCGACGCCTCATAGCTGCGTGATTCAAAATTCTGAACATTTTCTCTTCAAAGGAGGCGACACTGCGTTTCTCTCAAGACAAACCTTTCATGTGTCATGTCGCACGTCTTAATAAATAATCTTCCTTTGTTCATCAAGGCGGACGTTTTCCTCTATTATCGTTAAAGAAAATCCAGGCCAGCACATTTGCTAAATGCAATATATCATGTAGTACGTGTAACAAATTCCACAGCGACGACTCATAGCTGCGTGATTCAAAATTCTGAACATTTTCTTTTCAAAGGAAGCGCTACTGCGTTTCTCTCAAGAAAACATTTCAGGTGTCATGTCGCACGTATTAATCAATAACCTTCCTTTGTTCTTCAAGGCGGACGTTTTCGTCTAATATCGTTAAGGAAAATCCGGGCCAGCAAATTCGTTAAATGCAATATATTATGTAGTATGTGAAACGTATTCCACAGCGATGCCTCATAGCTGCGTGATTTATAATTCAGAACATTTTCTCTTGAAAGGAAGCGCCGTTGCGTTTGTTACAAGACAACCTTTCAGGAGTCATGTCGCACGTCCTAATCAATAACCTTGCTTTATTCTTCTAGGCGGAAGATTTCCTTAATTTGGCGAAAGAAAATCCGGGCAAGCAAATTCGTTAAATGCAATATTTCATGTAGTATGCGAAACATATTCTGCAGCGACGCCTCATAGCTGCGTGATTTAAATTCTAAACATTTTCTCTTCAAAGGAAGCGAAACTGCGTTTCATTCAAGACAACCTTTCAGGTGTCATGTCGCACGTCCTAATCAATAACCTTCCTTTGTTCATCAAGGTGGAAGTTTTCCTCTAATAAAGTTAAAGCAAATCCGGGCCAGTAAATTGGTTTGCTGCTATATAATATGTAGTATGCGAAACGTATTCCACACTGACGCCTCATAGCTGCGTGATTCAAAATTCTGAAGATTTTCTCTTCAAAGGATGCGACACTGCGTTTCTCTCAAGACAAACCTTTCATGTGTCATGTCGCACGTCTTAATCAATAACCTTCCTTTGGTCATCAAGGCGGACGTTTTCCTCTAATATCTTTACAGAAAACTGGGCCAGCAAATTCGTTAATGCAATAGATCATGTAGTATGTGAAACGTATTCGACAGCGACGCCTCATAGCTTCGTGATTTAAAATTCAGAACATTTTCTCTTCAAAGGAAGCACCATTGCGTTTCTCTCAAGACAGCCTTTCAGGTGTCATGTCGCACGTCTTAATCAATAACCTTCCCTTGTTCATCAAGGCGGAAGTTTTCCTCTAATATCATTAAAGAAAATCCGGGCCAGCAAATTCCTTAAATGCAAAAGATCATGTAGTATGTGAAACGTATTCGACAGCGATGCCTCATAGCTGCGTGATTCAAAATTCTGAACATTTTCTTTTCAAAGGAAGCGCTACTGCGTTTCTCTAAAGACAAACCTTTCATGTGTCATGTCGCACGTCTTAATAAATAATCTTCCTTTGTTCATCAAGGCGGACGTTTTCCTCTAATATCGTTAAAGAAAATCCGGGCCAGCACATTTGCTAAATGCAATATATCATGTAGTATGTGTAACGTATTCCACAGCGACGCCTCATAGCTGCGTGATTCAAAATTCTGAACATTTTCTCTTCAAAGGAGGCGACACTGCGTTTCTCTCAAGACAAACCTTTCATGTGTCATGTCGCACGTCTTAATAAATAATCTTCCTTTGTTCATCAAGGCGGACGTTTTCCTCTAATATCGTTAAAGAAAATCCAGGCCAGCACATTTGCTAAATGCAATATATCATGTAGTATGTGTAACGTATTCCACAGCGACGACTCATAGCTGCGTGATTCAAAATTCTGAACATTTTCACTTCAAAGGAAGCGCCACTGCGTTTCTCTCAAGACAACCTTTCAGGTGTCATGTCACACGTCATAATCAATAACCTTCCTTTGTTCATCAAAGCGGAAGGTTTCCTGTAATATCGTTAACGAAAACCTGGGCCAGCAAATTGGTTAGCTGCAATATATTATGTAGTATGTGTAACGTATTCCACAGCGACGCCTCATAGCTGCGTTATTTAAAATTCAGAACATTTTCTCTTCAAAGGAAGCGCCATTGCGTTTCTCTCAAGACAACCTTTCAGGTGTCATGTCGCACGTCTTAATCAATAACCTTCCGTTGTTCTTCAAGGCGGACGTTTTCCTCTAATATCGTTAAAGAAAATCCGGGCCAGCAAATTCGTTAAATGCAATATTTCATGTAGTATGTGAAACATATTCCACAGCGACGCCTCATAGCTGCGTGATCCAAAATTCTGGACATTTTCTCTTCAAAGGAAGCGAAACTGCCTTTCCCTCAAGACAACCTTTCAGGTGTCATGTCGCACGTACTAATCAATAACCTTCCTTTGTTCTTCAAGGCGGTAGTTTTCCTCTAATATCGTTAAAGAAACTTCGGGGCAGCAAATTGCTTAGATGCAATATATTATGTTGCAAGTGTAACGTATTCCACAGCGACGCCTCATAGCTGCGTGATTAAAAATTCTGAACATTTTCTCTTCAAAGGAAGCGCTACTGCGTTTCTCTCAAGACAACATTTCAGGTGTCATGTCGCACGTCTTAATCAATAACCTTCCTTTGTTCATCAAGGCGGAAGTTTTTCTATAATATCAATAAAGAAAATCCGGGTGAGCAAACTGGTTAGATGCAGTATATTATGTAGCATGTGTAAAGTATTCCTCAGCGCCGCCTCATAGCTGCGTGATTAAAAATTCTGAACATTTTCTCTTCAAAGGAAGCGCCATTGCGTTTCTCTCAAGACAACTTTTCAGGTGTCATGTCGCACGTCTTAATCAATAACCTTCCTTTGTTCTTCAAGGCGGACTTTTCCTCTAATATAGTTAAAGAAAATCCGGGCCAGTAAATTCGTTAAATGCAATATATCATGTATGTGAAACGTATTCCACAGCGGCGCCTCATAGCTGCGTGTTCCAAAATTCTGTACATTTTCTCCTCAAAGGAAGCGAAACTGCGTTTCTCTCAAAACAATCTTTCAGGTGTCATGTCGCACGTCTTAATCAATAACCTTCCTTTGTTCTTCAAGGCGGACGTTTTCGTCTAATATCGTTAAAGAAAATCCGACCCAGCAAATTCGTTAAATGCAATATATCATGTAGTATGTGAAACGTATTCCACAGCGATGCCTCATAGCTGCGTAATTTATAATTCAGAACATTTTCTCTTGAAAGGAAGCGCCGTTGCGTTTGTTACAAGACAACCTTTCAGGTGTCATGTCGCACGTCTTAATCAATAACCTTCCTTTATTCTTCAAGGCGGACGTTTTCCTCTAATATCGTTAAAGAAAATCCGGGCCAGCAAATTCGTTAAATGCAATATATCATGTAGTATGTGACACGTATTCCACAGCGACGCCTCATAGCTGCGTGATCCAAAATTCTGACAATTTTCTCTTCAAAGGACGCGAAACTGCGTTTCCCTCAAGACAACCATTCCGGTGTCATGTCGCACGTACTAATCAATAACCATCCTTTGTTCTTCAAGGCGGAAGTTTTCCTCTAATATCGTTAAAGAAACTTCGGGGCAGCAAATTGGTTAGATGCAATACATTATGTTGCAAGTGTAACGTATTCCACAGCGACGCCTCATAGCTGCGTGATTAAAAATTCTGAACATTTTCGCTTCAAAGGAAGCGCTACTGCGTTTCTCTCAAGACAACATTTCAGGTGTCATGTCGCACGTCTTAATCAATAACCTTCCTTTGTTCATCAAAGCGGAAGTTTCTCTATAATATCATTAAAGAAAATCCGGGTGAGCAAACTGGTTAGATGCAGTATATTATGTAGCATGTGTAAAGTATTCCTCAGCGCCGCCTCATAGCTCCATGAATAAAAATTCTGAACATTTTCTCTTCAAAGGAAGTGCCTTTGCGTTTCTCTCAAGACAACCTTTCAGGTGTCATGTCGCACGTCTTAATCAATAACCTTCCTTTGTTCTTCAAGGCGGACGTTTTCCTCTAATATCGTTAAAGAAAATCGGGGCAAGCAAATTCGTTAAATGCAATATATCATGTAGCATGTGAAACGTATTCCACTGCGACGCCTCATAGCTGCGTGATCCAAAATTCTGAACATTTTCTCCTCAAAGGAAGCGAAACTGCGTTTCTCTAAAGACAGCCTTTCAGGTGTCATGTCGCACGTCTTAATCAATAACCTTCCTTTGTTCTTCAAGCCGGACGTTTTCGTCTAATATCTTTAAAGAAAATCCGGGCCAGCAAATTCGTTAAATGCAATATATCATGTAGTATGTGAAACGTATTCCACAGCGATGCCTCATAGCTGCGTGATTTATAATTCAGAACATTTTCTCTTGAAAGGAAGCGCCGTTGCGTTTGTTACAAGACAACCTTTCAGGTGTCATGTCGCACGTGCTAATCAATAACCTTGCTTTATTCTTCAAGGCGGAAGATTTCCTTTAATATCGCGAAAGAAAATCCGGGCAAGCAAATTCGTTAAATGCAATATATCATGTAGTATGTGAAACATATTCCACAGCGACGCCTCATAGCTGATTGATTTAAAATTCTAAACATTTTCTCTTCAAAGGAAGCGCCACTGCGTTTCATTCAAGACAACCTTTCAGGTGTCATGTCGCACGTCTTAATCAATAACCTTCCTTTGTTCATCACGGTGGAAGTTTTCCTCTAATACCGGTAAAGCAAATCCGGGCCAGTAAATTGGTTAGCTGCTATATAATATGTAGTATACGAAACGTATTCCACAGTGACACCTCATAGCTGCGTGATTCAAAATTCTGAACATTTTCTCTTCAAAGGAAGAGAAACTGCGTTTCTCTCAAGACTACCTTTCAGGTGTCATGTCGCATGTCTTAATCAATAACACTCCTTTGTTCATCAGGGCGGGCTTTTTCCTCTAATATCGTTAAAGAAACTTGGGGCCACCAAATTGGTTAAATGCAATATATTATGTATTATGTGTAACGTATTCCACAGCGATGCCTCATAGCTGCGTGATTTAAAATTCTGAACATTTTCTCTTCAAAGGAAGCGCCATTGCGTTTCTCTCAAGACAACCTCTCAGGTGTCATGTCGCACGTCTTAATCAATAACCTTCTTTTGTTCATCAAGGCGGACGTTTTCCTCTAATATCGTTAAAGAAAATCCGGGCCAGCAAATTCGTTAAATGCAATATATCATGTAGTATGCGAAACGTATTCCACAGTGACGCCGCATAGCTGCGTGATATAAAATTATGAACATTTTCTCTTCAAAGGAAGCGCCACTGCATTTCTCTCAAGACAACCTTTCAGGTGTCATGTCGCATGTCTTAATCAATAACATTCCTTTGTTCATCAGGGCGGGCGTTTTCCTCTAATATCGTTACAGAAACTTGGGGCCACCAAATTGGTTAAATGCAATCTATTATGTAGTATGCGTAACGTATTCCACAGCGACACCTCATAGCTGCGTGATTCAAAATTCTGAACATTTTCTCTTCAAAGGAAGCGCTACTGCGTTTCTCTCAAGACAACCTTTCAGGTGCCATGTCGCACGTCTTAATCAATAACCTTCCTTTGTTCATCAAGGCGGACGTTTTCCTCTAATATCGTTAACGAAAATCCGGGCTAGCAAATTCGTTAAATGCAATAGATCATGTAGTATGTGAAACGTATTTCACAGCGACGCCTCATAGCTGCGTGATTTAAAATTCGGAACATTTTCTCCTCAAAGGAAGCGCCACTGCGTTTCTCTCAAGACAGCCTATCAGGTGTCATGTCGCACGTCTTAATCAATAACCTTCCTTTGTTCATCAAGGCGGAAGTTTTCCTCTAATATCGCGAAAGAATATCTGGGCCAGCAAAGTGGTTAAATGCAATATATTATGTTGCAAGTGTGACGTATTCAACAGCGACGCCTCATAGCTGCGTGATATAAAATTATGAACATTTTCTCTTCAAAGGAAGCGCCACTGCATTTCTCTCAAGACAACCTTTCAGGTGTCATGTCGCATGTCTTAATCAATAACATTCCTTTGTTCATCAGGGCGGACGTTTTCCTCTAATATCGTTAAAGAAAATCCGGGCCAGCAAATTCGTTAATTGCAATATATCATGTAGTATGTGACACGTATTCCACAGCGACGCCTCATAGCTGCGTGATCCAAAATTCTGACAATTTTCTCTTCAAAGGACGCGAAACTGCGTTTCCCTCAAGACAACCATTCCGGTGTCATGTCGCGCGTACTAATCAATAACCATCCTTTGTTCTTCAAGGCGGAAGTTTTCCTCTAATATCGTTAAAGAAACTTCGGGGCAGCAAATTGGTTAGATGCAATACATTATGTTGCAAGTGTAACGTATTCCACAGCGACGCCTCATAGCTGCGTGATTAAAAATTCTGAACATTTTCTCTTCAAAGGAAGCGCTACTGCGTTTCTCTCAAGACAACATTTCAGGTGTCATGTCGCACGTCCTAATCAATAACCAGCCTTTGTTCTTCAAGGTGGAAGTTTTTCTATAATATCATTAAAGAAAATCCGGGTGAGCAAACTGGTTAGATGCAGTATATTGTGTATCATGTGTAAAGTATTCCTCAGTGACGCCTCATAGCTCCGTGAATAAAAATTCTGAACATTTTCTCTTCAAAGGAAGTGCCTTTGCGTTTCTCTGAAGACAACCTTTCAGGTGTCATGTCGCACGTCTTAATCAATAACCTTCCTTTGTTCTTCAAGGCGGACGTTTTCCTCTAATATCGTTAAAGAAAATCGGGGCAAGCAAATTCGTTAAATGCAATATATCACGTAGCATGTGAAACGTATTCCACTGCGACGCCTCATAGCTGCGTGATCCAAAATTCTGAACATTTTCTCCTCAAAGGAAGCGAAACTGCGTTTCTCTAAAGACTACCTTTCAGGTGTCATGTCGCACGGCTTAATCAATAACCTTTCTTTGTTCATCAAGGCGGAAGTTTTTCTGTAATATCGCGAAAGAATATCCGGGCCAGCAATGTGGTTAAATGCAATATATTATGTTGCAAGTGTGACGTATTCCACAGCGACGCCTCATAGCTGCGTGATATAAAATTATGAACATTTTCTCTTCAAAGGAAGCGCCACTGCATTTCTCTCAAGACAACCTTTCAGGTGTCATGTCGCATGTCTTAATCAATAACATTCCTTTGTTCATCAGGGCGGGCGTTTTCCTCTAATATCGTTACAGAAACTTGGGGCCACCAAATTGGTTAAATGCAATATATTATGTAGTATGCGTAACGTATTCCACAGCGATGCCTCATAGCTGCGTGATTTAAAATTCTGAACATTTTCTCTTCAAAGGAAGCGTCACTGCGTTTCTCTCAAGGCAACCTTTCAGGTGTCATGTCGCACGTCTTAATCAAAAACCTTCCTTTGTTCTTCAAGGCGGATGTTTTCCTCTAATATATTTAAAGAAAATACGGGCCACCAAATTGTTTAGATGCAATATATTATGCAGTATGTGTAACGTATTCCACAGCGACGCCTCATAGCTGCGTGATTTAAAATTCTGAACATTTTCTCTTCAAAGAAAGCGCCACTGCGTTTCTCTCAAGACAACCTTTCAGGTGTCATGTCGCACGTCTTAATCAATAACCTTCCTTTGTTCATCAAGGTGGAAGTTTTCCTCTAATACCGTTAAAGCAAATCCGGGCCAGTAAATTGGTTAGCTGCTATATAATATGTAGTATGTGAAACGTATTCGACAGCGATGCCTCATAGCTGCGTGATTCAATATTCTGAACATTTTCTTTTCAAAGGAAGCGCTACTGCGTTTCTCTCAAGACAAACCTTTCATGTGTCATGTAGCACGTCTTAATAAATAATCTTCCTTTGTTCAACAAGGCGGACGTTTTCCTCTAATATCGTTAAAGAAAATCCGGGCCAGCACATTTGTTAAATGCAATATATCATGCAGTATGTGTAACGTATTCCACAGCGACGCCTCATAGCTGCGTGATTCAAAATTCTGAACATTTTCTCTTCAAAGGAGGCGACACTGCGTTTCTCTCAAGACAAACCTTTCATGTGTCATGTCGCACGTCTTAATAAATAATCTTCCTTTGTTCATCAAGGCGGACGTTTTCCTCTAATATCTTTAAAGAAAATTCGGGCCAGCAAATTGTTTAGATGCAATATATTATGCAGTATGTGTAACGTATTCCACAGCGACGCCTAATTGCTGCGTGATTTAAAATTCTGAACATTTTCTCTTCAAAGAAAGCGCCACTGCGTTTCTCTCAAGACAACCTTTCAGGTGTCATGTCGCACGTCTTAATCAATAACATTCCTTAGTTACTCAGGGCGGAAGTTTTCCTCAAATATCGTTAAAGAAAATCCGGGTCAGCAAACTGGTTAGATGCAATATATTATGTAGCATGTGTAACGTATTCCACAGCGGCACCTCATAGCTCCATGATTTAAAATTCAGAACATTTTCTCTTCAAAGGAAGTGCCACTGCGTTTCTCTCAAGACGACCTTTCAGGTGTCATGTCACACGTCGTAATCAATAACCTTCCTTTGTTCATCAAGGCGGAAGTTTTCCTCTATTAACATTAAAGAAAAACCGGGTCAGCAAACTGGTTAGATGCAATATATTATGTAGCATGTGTAACGTATTCCACAGCAACGCCTTATAGCTGCGTGATTTAAAATTCAGAACATTTTCTCTTCAAAGGAAGCGCCACTGCGTTTCTCTCAAAACAACCTTTCATGTGTCATGTCGCACGTCTTAATCAATAACCTTCCTTTGTTCATCAAGGCGGAAGTTTTCCTCTAATATCGCGAAAGAATATCCGGGCCAGCAATGTGGTTAAATGCAATATATTATGTTGCAAGTGTGACGTATTCCACAGCGACGCCTCATAGCTGCGTGATATAAAATTATGAACATTTTCTCTTCAAAGGAAGCGCCACTGCGTTTCTCTCTAAGCAACCTTTCAGGTGTCATGTCCCACGTCCTAATCAATAACCTTCCTTTGTTCATCAAGGCGGAAGGTTTCCTGTAATATCGTTAACGAAAACCTGGGCCAGCAAATTGGTTAAATGCAATATATTATGTAGTATGCGTAACGTATTCCACAGCGACGCCTCATAGCTGCGTGATTTAAAATTCGGAACATTTTCTCCTCAAAGGAAGCGCCACTGCGTTTCTCTCAAGACAGCCTATCAGGTGTCATGTCGCACGTCTTAATCAATAACCTTCCTTTGTTCATCAAGGCGGAAGTTTTCCTCTAATATCGCGAAAGAATATCCGGGCCAGCAATGTGGTTAAATGCAATATATTATGTTGCAAGTGTGACGTATTCCACAGCGACGCCTCATAGCTGCGTGATATAAAATTATGAACATTTTCTCTTCAAAGGAAGCGCCACTGCGTTTCTCTCAAGGCAACCTTTCAGGTGTCATGTCGCACGTCCTAATCAATAACCTTCCTTTGTTCATCAAGGCGGAAGGTTTCCTGTAATATCGTTAACGAAAACCTGGGCCAGCAAATTGGTTAAATGCAATATATTATGTAGTATGCGTAACGTATTCCACAGCGATGCCTCATAGCTGCGTGATTCAATATTCTGAACATTTTCTCTTCAAAGGAAGCGAAACTGCGTTTCATTCAAGACAACCTTTCAGGTGTCATGTCGCACGTCTTAATCAATAACCTTCCTTTGTTCATCAAGGTGGAAGTTTTCCTCTAATACCGTTAAAGAAAATCCGGGCCAGTAAATTGGTTAGCTGCTATATAATATGTAGTATGTGTAACGTATTCCACAGCGACACCTCATAGCTGCGTGATTCAAAATTCTGAACATTTTCTCTTCAAAGGAAGCGAAACTGCGTTTCTCTCAAGACAACCTTTCAGGTGCCATGTCGCACGTCTTAATCAATAACCTTCCTTTGTTCATCAAGGCGGACGTTTTCCTCTAATATCGTTAACGAAAATCCGGGCTAGCAAATTCGTTAAATGCAATAGATCATGTAGTATGTGAAACGTATCCCACAGCGACGCCTCATAGCTGCGTGATTTAAAATTCGGAACATTTTCTCCTCAAAGGAAGCGCCACTGCGTTTCTCTCAAGACAGCCTATCAGGTGTCATGTCGCACGTCTTAATCAATAACCTTCCTTTGTTCATCAAGGCGGAAGTTTTCCTCTAATATCGCGAAAGAATATCCGGGCCAGCAAAGTGGTTAAATGCAATATATTATGTTGCAAGTGTGACGTATTCCACAGCGACGCCTCATAGCTGCGTGATATAAAATTATGAACATTTTCTCTTCAAAGGAAGCGCCACTGCATTTCTCTCAAGACAACCTTTCAGGTGTCATGTCGCATGTCTTAATCAATAACATTCCTTTGTTCATCAGGGCGGGCGTTTTCCTCTAATATCGTTACAGAAACTTGGGGCCACCAAATTGGTTAAATGCAATATATTATGTAGTATGCGTAACGTATTCCACAGCGATGCCTCATAGCTGCGTGATTTAAAATTCTGAACATTTTCTCTTCAAAGGAAGCGTCACTGCGTTTCTCTCAAGGCAACCTTTCAGGTGTCATGCCGCACGTCTTAATCAAAAACCTTCCTTTGTTCTTCAAGGCGGATGTTTTCCTCTAATATATTTAAAGAAAATACGGGCCACCAAATTGTTTAGATGCAATATATTATGCAGTATGTGTAACGTATTCCACAGCGACGCCTCATAGCTGCGTGATTTAAAATTCTGAACATTTTCTCTTCAAAGAAAGCGCCACTGCGTTTCTCTCAAGACAACCTTTCAGGTGTCATGTCGCACGTCTTAATCAATAACCTTCCTTTGTTCATCAAGGTGGAAGTTTTCCTCTAATACCGTTAAAGCAAATCCGGGCCAGTAAATTGGTTAGCTGCTATATAATATGTAGTATGCGAAACGTATTCCACACTGACGCCTCATAGCTGTGTGATTCAAAATTCTGAAGATTTTCTCTTCAAAGGATGCGACACTGCGTTTCTCTCAAGACAAACCTTTCATGTGTCATGTCGCACGTCTTAATCAATAACCTTCCTTTGTTCATCAAGGCGGACGTTTTCCTCTAATATCTTTACAGAAAAAAGGGCCAGCAATTTCGTTAAATGCAATAGATCATGTAGTATGTGAAACGTATTCGACAGCGACGCCTCATAGCTGCGTGATTTAAAATTCAGAACATTTTCTCTTCAAAGGAAGCACCATTGCGTTTCTCTCAAGACAGCCTTTCAGGTGTCATGTCGCACGTCTTAATCAATAACCTTCCCTTGTTCATCAAGGCGGAAGTTTTCCTCTAATATCATTAAAGAAAATCCGGGCCAGCAAATTCCTTAAATGCAATAGATCATGTAGTATGTGAAACGTATTCGACAGCGATGCCTCATAGCTGCGTGATTCAATATTCTGAACATTTTCTTTTCAAAGGAAGCGCTACTGCGTTTCTCTCAAGACAAACCTTTCATGTGTCATGTAGCACGTCTTAATAAATAATCTTCCTTTGTTCAACAAGGCGGACGTTTTCCTCTAATATCGTTAAAGAAAATCCGGGCCAGCACATTTGTTAAATGCAATATATCATGCAGTATGTGTAACGTATTCCACAGCGACGCCTCATAGCTGCGTGATTCAAAATTCTGAACATTTTCTCTTCAAAGGAGGCGACACTGCGTTTCTCTCAAGACAAACCTTTCATGTGTCATGTCGCACGTCTTAATAAATAATCTTCCTTTGTTCATCAAGGCGGAAGTTTTCCTCTAATATCTTTAAAGAAAATTCGGGCCAGCAAATTGTTTAGATGCAATATATTATGCAGTATGTGTAACGTATTCCACAGCGACGCCTAATTGCTGCGTGATTTAAAATTCTGAACATTTTCTCTTCAAAGAAAGCGCCACTGCGTTTCTCTCAAGACAACCTTTCAGGTGTCATGTCGCACGTCTTAATCAATAACATTCCTTAGTTACTCAGGGCGGAAGTTTTCCTCAAATATCGTTAAAGAAAATCCGGGTCAGCAAACTGGTTAGATGCAATATATTATGTAGCATGTGTAACGTATTCCACAGCGGCACCTCATAGCTCCATGATTTAAAATTCAGAATATTTTCTCTTCAAAGGAAGTGCCACTGCGTTTCTCTCAAGACGACCTTTCAGGTGTCATGTCACACGTCGTAATCAATAACCTTCCTTTGTTCATCAAGGCGGAAGTTTTCCTCTATTAACATTAAAGAAAAACCGGGTCAGCAAACTGGTTAGATGCAATATATTATGTAGCATGTGTAACGTATTCCACAGCAACGCCTTATAGCTGCGTGATTTAAAATTCAGAACATTTTCTCTTCAAAGGAAGCGCCACTGCGTTTCTCTCAAAACAACGTTTCAGGTGTCATGTCGCACGTCTTAATCAATAACCTTCCTTTGTTCATCAAGATGGAAGTTTTCCTCTAATACCGTTAAAGCAAATCCGGGCCAGTAAATTGGTTAGCTGCTATATAATATGTAGTATGCGAAACGTATTCCACACTGACGCCTCATAGCTGCGTGATTCAAAATTCTGAAGATTTTCTCTTCAAAGGATGCGACACTGCGTTTCTCTCAAGAGAGCCTTTCATGTGTCATGTCGCACGTCTTAAGCAATAACCTTCCTTTGTTCATCAAGGCGGACGTTTTCCTCTAATATCGTTAAAGAAAATCCGGGCCAGCACATTTGCTAAATGCAATATATCATGTAGTATGTGTAACGTATTCCACAGCGACGCCTCATAGCTGCGTGATTCAAAATTCTGAACATTTTCTCTTCAAAGGAGGCGACACTGCGTTTCTCTCAAGACAAACCTTTCATGTGTCATGTCGCACGTCTTAATAAATAATCTTCCTTTGTTCATCAAGGCGGACGTTTTCCTCTAATATCGTTAAAGAAAATCCAGGCCAGCACATTTGCTAAATGCAATATATCATGTAGTATGTCTAACGTATTCCACAGCGACGACTCATAGCTGCGTGATTCAAAATTCTGAACATTTTCTCCTCAAAGAAGCGCCACTACGTTTCTCTCAAGACAGCCTTTCAGGTGTCATGTCGCACGTCTTAATCAATAACCTTCCTTTGCTCATCAAGGCGGAAGTTTTTCTATAATATCATTAAAGAAAATCTGGGTGAGCAAACTGGTTAGATGCAGTATATTGTGTAGCATGTGTAACGTATTCCACAGCGACGCCTCATAGCTGCGTGAATAAAAATTCTGTACATTTTCTCTTCAAAGGAAGTGCCTTTGCGTTTCTCTCAAGACAACCTTTCAGGTGTCATGTCGCACGTCTCAATCAATAATCTTCCTTTGTTCTTCAAGCCGGACGTTTTCGTCTAATATCGTTAAAGAAAATCCGGGCCAGCAAATTCGTTAAATGCAATATATCATGTAGTATGTGAAACGTATTCTACAGCGATGCCTCATAGCTGCGTGATTTATAATTCAGAACATTTTCTCTTGAAAGGAAGCGCCGTTGCGTTTGTTACAAGACAACCTTTGAGGTGTCATGTCGCACGTGCTAATCAATAACCTTGCTTTATTCTTCAAGGCGGAAGATTTCCTTTAATATCGCGAAAGAAAATCCGGGCAAGCAAATTCGTTAAATGCAATATTTCATGTAGTATGTGAAACATATTCCACAGCGACGCCTCATAGCTGCGTGATTTAAAATTCTAAACATTTTCTCTTCAAAGGAAGCGCCACTGCGTTTCTCTCAAGACACATTTTCAGGTATCATGTCGCACGTCTTATTCAATACCTTTCTTAGTTCATCAAGGCGGAAGTTTTCCTCTAATATCATTAAAGAAAATCCGGGCCAGCAAATTCGTTAAATGCAATATATCATGTAGTATGCGAAACGTATTCCACAGTGACGCCTCATAGCTGCGTGATTCAAAATTCTGAACATTTTCTCTTCAAAGGAAGCGAAACTGCGTTTCATTCAAGACAACCTTTCAGGTGTCATTTCGCACGTCTTAATCAATAACCTTCCTTTGTTCATCACGGTGGAAGTTTTCCTCTAATACCGTTAAAGCAAATCCGGGCCAGTAAATTGGTTAGCTGCTACATAATATGTAGTATGCGAAACGTATTCCACAGTGACGCGTCATAGCTGCGTGATTCAAAATTCTGAACATTTTCTCTTCAAAGGAAGAGAAACTGCGTTTCTCTCAAGACAACCATTCAGGTGCCATGTCGCACGTCTTAATCAATAACCTTCCTTTGTTCATCAAGGCGGACGTTTTCCTCAAGTAACGCGAAAGAAAATCCGGGCCAGCAAAGTGGTTAAATGCAATATATTATGTAGTATCTGTAACGTATTCCACAGCGACGCCTCATAGCTGTGTGATTTAAAATTATGAACATTTTCTCTTCAAAGGAAGCGCCACTGCATTTCTCTCAAGACTACCTTTCAGGTGTCATGTCGCATGTCTTAATCA
Source organism: Dermacentor andersoni (assembly GCF_023375885.2). Classification (NCBI taxonomy): domain Eukaryota; kingdom Metazoa; phylum Arthropoda; class Arachnida; order Ixodida; family Ixodidae; genus Dermacentor; species Dermacentor andersoni. Next base: position 14,775,464 of record NW_027314752.1, read on the forward strand.
ATAACACTCCTTTGTTCATCAGGGCGGGCTTTTTCCTCTAATATCGTTAAAGAAACTTGGGGCCACCAAATTGGTTAAATGCAATATATTATGTATTATGTGTAACGTATTCCACAGCGATGCCTCATAGCTGCGTGATTTAAAATTCTGAACATTTTCTCTTCAAAGGAAGCGCCATTGCGTTTCTCTCAAGACAACCTCTCAGGTGTCATGTCGCACGTCTTAATCAATAACCTTCTTTTTTTCATCAAGGCGGACGTTTTCCTCTAATATCGTTAAAGAAAATCCGGGCCAGCAAATTCGTTAAATGCAATATATCATGTAGTATGCGAAACGTATTCCACAGTGACGCCTCATAGCTGCGTGATTCAATATTCTGAACATTTTCTCTTCAAAGGAAGCGAAACTGCGTTTCATTCAAGACAACCTTTCAGGTGTCATGTCGCACGTCTTAATCAATAACCTTCCTTTGTTCATCAAGGTGGAAGTTTTCCTCTAATACCGTTAAAGAAAATCCGGGCCAGTAAATTGGTTAGCTGCTATATAATATGTAGTATGTGTAACTTATTCCACAGCGACACCTCATAGCTGCGTGATTCAAAATTCTGAACATTTTCTCTTCAAAGGAAGCGAAACTGCGTTTCTCTCAAGACAACCTTTCAGGTGCCATGTCGCACGTCTTCATCAATAACCTTCCTTTGTTCATCAAGGCGGACGTTTTCCTCTAATATCGTTACCGAAAATCCGGGCTAGCAAATTCGTTAAATGCAATAGATCATGTAGTATGTGAAACGTATTCCACAGCGACGCCTCATAGCTGCGTGATTTAAAATTCGGAACATTTTCTCCTCAAAGAAGCGCCACTGCGTTTCTCTCAAGACAGCCTTTCAGGTGTCATGTCGCACGTCTTAATCAATAACCTTCCTTTGTTCATCAAGGCGGAAGTTTTCCTCTAATATCGCGAAAGAAAATCCGGGCCAGCAAAGTGGTTAAATGCAATATATTATGTTGCAAGTGTAACGTATTGCACAGCGACGCCTCATAGCTGCGTGATTTAAAATTATGAACATTTTCTCTTCAAAGGAAGCGCCACTGCATTTCTCTCAAGACAACCTTTCAGGTGTCATGACGCATGTCTTAATCAATAACATTCCTTTGTTCATCAGGGCGGGCGTTTTCCTCTAATATCGTTACAGAAACTTGGGGCTACCAAATTGGTTAAATGCAATATATTATGTAGTATGCGTAACGTATTCCACAGCGATGCCTCATAGCTGCGTGATTTAAAATTCTAAACATTTTCTCTTCAAAGGAAGCGCCACTGCGTTTCTCTCAAGACACATTTTCAGGTATCATGTCGCACGTCTTATTCAATACCTTTCTTAGTTCATCAAGGCGGAAGTTTTCCTCTAATATCATTAAAGAAAATCCGGGCCAGCAAATTCGTTAAATGCAATATATCATGTAGTATGCGAAACGTATTCCACAGTGACGCCTCATCGCTGCGTGATTCAAAATTCTGAACATTTTCTCTTCAAAGGAAGCGAAACTGCGTTTCATCCAAAACAACCTTTCAGGTGTCATGTCGCACGTCTTAATCAATAACCTTCCTTTGTTCTTCAAGGCGGACGTTTCCCTCTAATATTGTTAATGAAAATCCGGGCCAGCAAATTCGTTAAATGCAATATATCATGTAGCATGTGAAACGTATTCCACTGCGACGCCTCATAGCTGCGTGATCCAAAATTCTGAACATTTTCTCCTCAAAGCAAGCGAAACTGCGTTTCTCTCAAGACAGCCTTTCAGGTGTCATGTCGCACGTCTTAATCAATAATCTTCCTTTGTTCTTCAAGCCGGACGTTTTCGCCTAATATCGTTAAAGAAAATCCGGGCCAGCAAATTCGTTAAATGCAATATATCATGTAGTATGTGAAACGTATTCCGCAGCGATGCCTCATAGCTGCGTGATTTATAATTCAGAATATTTTCTCTTGAAAGGAAGCGCCGTTGCGTTTGTTACAAGACAACCTTTCAGGTGTCATGTCGCACGTGCTAATCAATAACCTTGCTTTATTCTTCAAGGCGGAAGATTTCCTTTAATATCGCGAAAGAAAATCCGGGCAAGCAAATTCGTTAAATGCAATATTTCATGTAGTATGTGAAACATATTCCACAGCGACGCCTCATAGCTGCGTGATTTAAAATTCTAAACATTTTCTCTTCAAATGAAGCGCCACTGCGTTTCTCTCAAGACACATTTTCAGGTATCATGTCGCACGTCTTATTCAATACCTTTCTTAGTTCATCAAGGCGGAAGTTTTCCTCTAATATCATTAAAGAAAATCCGGGCCAGCAAATTCGTTAAATGCAATATATCATGTAGTATGCGAAACGTATTCCACAGTGACGCCTCATAGCTGCGTGATTCAAAATTCTGAACATTTTCTCTTCAAAGGAAGCGAAACTGCGTTTCATTCAAGACAACCTTTCAGGTGTCATGTCGCACGTCTTAATCAATAACCTTCCTTTGTTCATCACAGTGGAAGTTTTCCTCTAATACCGTTAAAGCAAATCCGGGCCAGTAAATTGGTTAGCTGCTATATAATATGTAGTATGCGAAACGTATTCCACAGTGACGCCTCATAGCTGCGTGATTCAAAATTCTGAACATTTTCTCTTCAAAGGTAGAGAAACTGCGTTTCTCTCAAGACAACCTTTCAGGTGCCATGTCGCACGTCTTAATCAATAACCTTCCTTTGTTCATCAAGGCGGACGTTTTCCTCTAATATCGTTAACGAAAATCCGGGCTAGCAAATTGGTGAAATGCAATAGATCATGTAGTATATGAAACGTATTCCACAGCGACGCCTCATAGCTGCGACATTTAATATTCAGAACATTTTCTCCTCAAAGGAAGCGCCACTGCGTTTCTCTCAGGACAGCCTTTCAGGTGTCATGTCGCACGTCTTAATCAATAACCTTCCTTTGTTCATCAAGGCGGAAGTTTTCCTCAAATAACGCGAAGGAAAATCCCGGCCAGCAAAGTGGTTAAATGCAATATATTATGTAGTATCTGTAACGTATTCCACAGCGACGCCTCATAGTTGTGTGATTTAAAATTATGAACATTTTCTCTTCAAAGGAAGCGCCACTGCATTTCTCTCAAGACTACCTTTCAGGTGTCATGTCGCACGTCTTAATCAATCACCTTCTTTTGTTCATCAAGGCGGACGTTTTCCTCTAATATCGTTAAAGAAAATCCGGGCCAGCAAATTCGTTAAATGCAATATATCATGTAGTATGCGAAACGTATTCCACAGCAACGCCTTATAGCTGCGTGATATAAAATTCAGAACATTTTCTCTTCAAAGGAAGCGCCACTGCGTTTTTCTTAAAACAACCTTTCAGGTGTCATGCCGCACGTCTTAAACAACACCCTCCTTTGTTAATCAAGGCGGAAGTTTTCCTCTAATATCGTTAAAGAAAATCCGGGTCAGCAAACTGGTTAGATGCAATATAATATGTATCATGTGTAACGTATTCCACAGCGACGCCTCATAGCTGCGTGATTAAAAATTCAGAACATTTTCTCTTCAAAGGAAGCGCCACTGCGTTTCTGTAAAGACAACCTTTCAGGTGTGTGTCTCACGTCTTAATCAAAAACCTTCCTTTGTTCTTCAAGGCGGATGTTTTCCTCTAATATCTTTAAAGAAAATTCGGGCCAGCAAATTGTTTAGATGCAATATATTATGCAGTATGTGTAACGTATTCCACAGCGACGCCTCATAGCTGCGTGATTTAAAATTCGGAACATTTTCTCCTCAAAGAAGCGCCACTACGTTTCTCTCAAGACAGCCTTTCAGGTGTCATGTCGCACGTCTTAATCAATAACCTTCCTTTGTTCATCAAGGCGGAAGTTTTCCTCTAATATCGCGAAAGAAAATCCGGGCCAGCAACGTGGTTAAATGCAATATATTATGTTGCAAGTGTAACGTATTCCACAGCGACGCCTCATAGCTGCGTGATTTAAAATTATGAACATTTTCTCTTCAAAGGAAGCGCCACTGCATTTCTCTCAAGACAACCTTTCAGGTGTCATGACGCATGTCTTAATCAATAACATTCCTTTGTTCATCAGGGCGGGCGTTTTCCTCTAATATCGTTACAGAAACTTGGGGCCACCAAATTGGTTAAATGCAATATATTATGTAGTATGCGTAACGTATTCCACAGCGATGCCTCATAGCTGCGTGATTTAAAATTCTGAACATTTTCTCTTCAAAGGAAGCGTCACTGCGTTTCTCTCAAGGCAACCTTTCAGGTGTCATGTCGCACGTCTTAGTCAATAACCTTTCTTTGTTCATCAAGGCGGAAGTTTTTCTGTATTATCGTTAACGAAACCCTGGGCCAGCAAATTGGTTAGCTGCAATATAATATGTAGTATGTGTAACGTATTCCACAGCGACGCCTCATAGCTGCGTGATTAAAAATTCAGAACATTTTCTCTTCAAAGGAAGCGCCACTGCGTTTCTGTAAAGACAACCTTTCAGGTGTGTGTCTCACGTCTTAATCAAAAACCTTCCTTTGTTCTTCAAGGCGGATGCTTTCCTCTAATATCTTTAAAGAAAATTCGGGCCAGCAAATTGTTTAGATGCAATATATTATGCAGTATGTGTAACGTATTCCACAGCGACGCCTCATAGCTGCGTGATTTAAAATTCTGAACATTTTCTCTTCAAAGAAAGCGCCACTGCGTTTCTCTCAAGACGACCTTTCAGGTGTCATGTCACACGTCTTAATCAATAACCTTCCTTTGTCCATCAAGGCGGAAGTTTTCCTCTTTTAACGTTAAAGAAAATCCGGGTCAGCAAACTGGTTAGATGCAATATATTATGTAGCATGTGTAACGTATTCCACAGCAACGCCTTATAGCTGCGTGATATAAAATTCAGAACATTTTCTCTTCAAAGGAAGCGCCACTGCGTTTTTCTTAAAACAACCTTTCAGGTGTCATGCCGCACGTCTTAAACAACACCCTCCTTTGTTAATCAAGGCGGAAGTTTTCCTCTAATATCGTTAAAGAAAATCTGGGTCAGCAAACTGGTTAGATGCAATATAATATGTATCATGTGTAACGTATTCCACCGCGACGCCTCATAGCGGCGTGATTTAAAATCCAGAACATTTTCTCTTCAGAGGAAGCGCCACTGCGTTTTTCTCAAAACAACCTTTCAGGTGTCATGTCGCACGTCTTAATCAATACCCTCCTTTGTTAATCAAGGCGGAATTTATGCTCTAATAACGGAAAAGAAGATGGGGCCAGCAAATTGGTTAGATGTAACATATTATGTAGCTTGTGTAACGTATTCCACAGCGACGCCTCATAGCTGCATGATTTAAAATTCTGAACATTTTCTCTTCAAAGAAAGCGCCACTGCGTTTCTCTCAAAACAACCTTTCAGATGTCATGTCGCACGTCCTAATAACCTTCCTTTGTTCATCAAGCTGGAAGTTATCCTCTAATATCGTTAAAGAAAATCCGGGTCAGTAAACCGGTTAGATGCAATATATTATTTAGCATGTGTAACGTATTCCACCGCGACGCCTCATAGCGGCGTGATTTAAAATCCAGAACATTTTCTCTTCAGAGGAAGCGCCACTGCGTTTTTCTTAAAACAACCTTTCAGGTGTCATGCCGCACGTCTTAAACAACACCCTCCTTTGTTAATCAAGGCGGAAGTTTTCCTCTAATATCGTTAAAGAAAATCCGGGTCAGCAAACTGGTTAGATGCAATATAATATGTATCATGTGTAACGTATTCCACCGCGACGCCTCATAGCGGCGTGATTTAAAATCCAGAACATTTTCTCCTCAATGGAAGCGCCACTGCGTTTCTCTCAGGACAGCCTTTCAGGTGTCATGTCGCACGTCTTAATCAATAACCTTCCTTTGTTCATCAAGGCGGAAGTTTTCCTCAAATATCGCGAAAGAAAATCCGGGCCAGCAAAGTGGTTAAATGCAATATATTATGTAGTATCTGTAACGTATTCCACTGCGACGCCTCATAGCTGTGTGATTTAAAATTATGAACATTTTCTCTTCAAAGGAAGCGCCACTGCATTTCTCTCAAGACTACCTTTCAGGTGTCATGTCACATGTCTTAATCAATAACACTCCTTTGTTCATCAGGGCGGGCTTTTTCCTCTAATATCGTTAAAGAAACTTGGGGCCACCAAATTGGTTAAATGCAATATATTATGTATTATGTGTAACGTATTCCACAGCGATGCCTCATAGCTGCGTGATTTAAAATTCTGAACATTTTCTCTTCAAAGGAAGCGCCATTGCGTTTCTCTCAAGACAACCTCTCAGGTGTCATGTCGCACGTCTTAATCAATAACCTTCTGTTGTTCATCAAGGCGGACGTTTTCCTCTAATATCGTTAAAGAAAATCCGGGCCAGCAAATTCGTTAAATGCAATATATCATGTAGTATGCGAAACGTATTCCACAGCGACGCCTCATAGCTGCGTGATTTAAAATCCGGAACATTTTCTCCTCAAAGGAAGCGCCACTGCGTTTCTCTCAAGACAGCCTTTCAGGTGTCATGTCGCACGTCTTAATCAATAACCTTCCTTTGTTCATCAAGGCGGACGTTTTCCTCTAATATCGCGAAAGAAAATCCGGGCCAGCAAAGTGGTTAAATGCAATATATTATGTTGCAAGTGTAACGTATTCCACAGCGACGCCTCATAGCTGCGTGATATAAAATTATGAACATTTTCTCTTCAAAGGAAGCGCCACTGCATTTCTCTCAAGACAACCTTTCAGGTGTCATGTCGCATGTCTTAATCAATAACATTCCTTTGTTCATCAGGGCGGGCGTTTTCCTCTAATATCGTTACAGAAACTTGGGGCCACCAAATTGGTTAAATGCAATATATTATGTAGTATGCGTAACGTATTCCACAGCGATGCCTCATAGCTGCGTGATTTACAATTCTGAACATTTTCTCTTCAAAGGAAGCGTCACTGCGTTTCTCTCAAGGCAACCTTTCAGGTGTCATGTCGCACGTCTTAATCAATAACCTTTCTTTGTTCATCAAGGCGGAAGTTTTTCTGTAATATCGTTAACGAAAACCTGGGCCAGCAAATTGGTTAGCTGCAATATAATATGTAGTATGTGTAACGTATTCCGCAGCGACGCCTCATAGCTGCGTGATTAAAAATTCAGAACATTTTCTCTTCAAAGGAAGCGCCACTGCGTTTCTGTAAAGACAACCTTTCAGGTGTCATGTCGCACGTCTTAATCAATAACATTCCTTAGTTACTCAGGGCGGAAGTTTTCCTCTAATATCGTTAAAGAAAATCCGGGTCAGCAAACTGGTTAGATGCAATATATTATGTAGCTTGTGTAACGTATTCCACAGCGGCACCTCATAGCTCCGTGATTTAAAATTCAGAACATTTTCTCTTCAAAGGAAGTGCCACTGCGTTTCTCTCAAGACGACCTTTCAGGTGTCATGTCACACGTCTTAATCAATAACCTTCCTTTGTTCATCAAGGCGGAAGTTTTCCTCTATTAACGTTAAAGAAAATCCGGGTCAGCAAACTGGTTAGATGCAATATATTATGTAGCATGTGTAACGTATTCCACAGCAACGCCTTATAGCTGCGTGATTTAAAATTGAGAACATTTTCTCTTCAAAGGAAGCGCCACTGCGTTTCTCTCAAGACAACCTTTCAGATGTCATGTCGCACGTCTTACTCAATAACTTTCCTTTGTTCATCAGGGTGGAAGTTTGACTCTAATATCGTTAAAGAAAATCCGGGTCAGTAAACCGGTTAGATGCAATATATTATGTAGCATGTGTAACATATTCCACCGCGACGCCTCATAGAGGCGTGATTTAAAATCCAGAACATTTTCTCTTCAGAGGAAGCGCCACTGCGTTTTTCTCAAAACAACCTTTCAGGTGTCATGCCGCACGTCCTTAACAATACCCTCCTTTGTTAATCAAGGCGGAAGTTTTCCTCTAATATCGTTAAAGAAAATCCGGGTCAGCAAACTGGTTAGATGCAATATATTATGTAGCATGTGTAACGTATTCCACCGCGACGCCTCATAGCGGCGTGATTTAAAATCCAGAAAATTTCTCTTCATAGGAAGCGCCACTGCGTTTCTCTCAAAACAACCTTTCAGGTGTCATGTCGCACGTCCTAATCAATACCCTCCTTTGTTAATCAAGGCGGAATTTTTCCTCTAATATCGTTAAAGAAAATTCGGGCCAGCAAATTGTTTAGATGCAATATATTATGTAGTATGTGTAACGTATTCCACAGCGACGCCTCATAGCTCCGCGATTTAAAATTTTGAACATTTTATCTTCAAGGGAAACGCCACTGCGTTTCTCTCAAGACAACCTTTCAGATGTCATGTCGCACGTCTTACTCAATAACTTTCCTTTGTTCATCAGGGTGGAAGTTTGACTCTAATACCGTTAAAGAAATTGCGGGCCAGCAGTTTGGTTAGATGTAACATATCATGTAGCATGTGTAACGTATTCCACAGCGACGCCTCGGGAATTACTTTATTCCACACATAGAACACATAAAGAACGTAGCCTCGGAAAGATGGCGACCACACTACATCACACGGCACGAACACACTGTCCACGTCATTGTCCCACACCAGGCTTTGCCAGGGATGTGGCTCCACCCATCGGCACAGTGGGGAAGGTTCACACATAGTTCCGGACACTCCCACTACGCGGCTGCACCCGTCCGCATTCGAGGACCGAAACCAGAACTAATCACAGACACAACACCTTTCCCCCCTTAGAAGGATGCCTTGTACCAAATAGGCTGCCGTCTGATCCGTGCTGGTCGTTTCGGTATGTTCGATTCGGATTCGAGTGGACGTGAAGATGGCATAGCTGGTGCGCTTTCCGCTGGATTACTGTCCATGCCCCACGTGAGCGTTGCTGAGGCTTGTCTGTCCAGCTTTGTCTCGCCAGTGCGCTTCCTGAGCTGGTTTAGATGGCGTCTAACAATTCTTCCTGCGCATTTCACAAGCCAGGATCTGTGGCCTATCCTTTTAACCAGAGTTCCTTCTGCCCAGTCTGGCCCCTTGCCGAATTGTTTTACCCATACGGCTTCTCCTTGCACGAGTTGACGACTCTTGGGTAGGTCAGGTTGTGCAGCCTCCTGTCCTTCCGATGCAATGATGAGGTCCAACTGGTTTGGCAGCTCCCGCCCGAACATGGCTTTAGCCGGTGTTAGCCCGGTTGACTGATGTACAGTGGTATGCTGCCGAAACAGAAAACGTGACAAGCGAACACTGAGCGAACCGGATGGTTCTCTGGCCAGTGCCCTCTTCAGTTCTCCAACATAACCTTCTGCTTGCCCGTTTGTAGCAGGATGGTAAGGGGCTGACGTTACGCTTCGAATGCCATTTCTCTGGTAGAAGTCTTGTATCTCGGAAGACACAAATGCAGCCCCATTGTCCGACACAACCTTGCGTGGTATGCCAAATGTGGCAAACAAAGAGCGCAGCACACTAATGACTGCTGTTGATGTTGGGCTGTTCACCGGTCGCACCTCTACCCAATTGGTAAAAGCGTCGACAACAACCAAAAAGGTATGTCCTACCACCGGACCTGCAAAGTCCACGTGCAATGTGTGCCATGGTGTCGTTGGCTGCGTCCAATTTGGAACTGGAGCCTTTTTTGGATCGCTCTGTGTGCGCTGGCACTGGTCGCATGACTTGACAGTTGTTTCGATTTCGGTGTCCAAGCCAGGCCACCAAAGATAACTACGCGCACAAGCTTTCATGGCTACAATTCCACGATGACCTGCGTGAACTAATGAAATGGCCTGTTCTCGTGTTCCTGCAGGTATGACAATTCTTGAGCCCCAGCTGATGCATCCTCGATGGATAGCAAGTTCGGTGGCTCTTCTGCGGTATGGGGTGAAACTGTCTCCCTGCAGACGCTGCACGGTGCCATTCTGTACTGCTGAAAATATATCTGCTAGGATTGGATCCTCTTGCGTTAGTGTGGCCACAACCTCAGCTGTCAACGGCGGTCGTGGTAACGCCTCGAACATGAGCACGTCTCCAGGTGGGTTAGGCTCTTCAATGCGGTCTGGCAGAGGCAGTCTACTCAGCGCATCTGCATTCTGATGACGACTACCGGCACGATACTGGAGGTCGTAGTTGTATGCTGACAGTTTAAGGCACCACCTTTTCATTCGGGGCGAAAGCATTTCTGGTACCGGCTTCCGTGGTCCGAGAATCCCCAGTAACGGCTGGTGGTCAGTCATGAACGTGGCTTCTCGACCCACAATGTACTTGTGGAAGTGTGTGGCTGCAAAAACTACAGCAAGACCTTCACGGTCAAGTTGTGCATAGTTACGTTCAGCAGCACCTAATGTCCGGGATGCAAACGCAATCGGAGCCTCTCTGCCTCGGCTGTCCAGTTGAGCAAGCACCGCACCTACACCATAAGGTGAAGCATCACATGAAATCAAGAGAGGCTTGGTTTCGTCATAATGTGACAAGACAGTCCTCGACAACAAGCACTGTTTCAGCTCATCAAACGCTTTTTGATGCCGTTGTTCCCACTTCCAAGTCTTGTCCTTTGCCAGAAGTTCATACAGCGTTGCTGCCACTGTAGCACGACGCTCTAGAAATCGATCATAGAAGGCCAACATGCCTAAAAATGACTGCAGTGTCTGCTTTCTTGTGGGCGCTGGTGCCTTCACGATAGCTTCCACTTTTTCATCAGCTGTGTGAATTCCTGCTGCATCAATCTTGTGACCAAGGAATTTAACCTCCGCCACACCAAACTGACACTTGGATTTGCACAATCGTAAGTTTGCCTGAGCCAGCCGCTGGAGAACTGACGCTAGGCGGTCCTTGTGTTCTTTTGCTGTTGCTCCACTCACGATGATGTCGTCCAGGTAAACACTAACTCCCGGCAACCCGCTCAAAGTGGTCTCCATAAACCGCTGGAAAATTGCTGGGGCTGCTGAAACACCAAAAGGAAGCCTGTTTACCTTGTACAGCCCTTTTGTAGTGTTTACTGTGAGAATCTGCGCTGTCGCTGGAGTCACATGAAGTTGAGTGTAAGCTTGAGCCAAGTCCAAGGTGCTGAAAACCCGGCCACCTTTCAAAGTGCTAAACACTTCCTCTGTTGTGGGCAGGGGGTATGAAGCCTTTTTCGCAGCTTCATTCACTGTACAGCGGTAGTCACCGCAGGCGCGCAAGCTTCCATCTTTCTTCCGCACCCATACTAGCGGTGTAGCCCAGTCCGAGTGTTGGACCGGCTCCCAAATACCGTCTGTTACATACTTGTCAATCTGTGCCTCTGTTGATGAGCGCATGGCAAAGGGCACAGGCCGTGCCTTCAAAAACTTGGGGCTTGCCCCTTCCTTCAGTTCCAGATTCACTGGCGCACCCGTGTGTCCGGTGGTGTCTGCACGAAAAATGTCTTCATGCTTCTGTAGTAACTCGGTCAAACTGCTTTCCTCCGTTGCCTGGTGAATGCCGTGAAGCTCGATGCCCAGCTTGTCAAACCAGTTCCGTCCCAACAAGCTACATCCAGTGCCCTCGACAACGAGAAGTGGTAGCTTGCAAGCTGTGTTCTTGTGACAAACCATTACTGTTGCCGTTCCGACAACCTGCAGTTGCTGACCTGACCAGGTGCGCAGATGTATGTCGTCCTGCCTCAGAGAGGGTGGGTGTGCATGCCATACGGTTTGAAATGTGTCTCTGCTAACCATGGTACACGCTGCACCGGAGTCGACCTCAAAAGTCACAGGTCTGCCGTGCACTGTAAGCGTCAGAGTAAACTTCGGGGTGCTGAATCCGTCTGCCACTGCACAGAGGTCATGCAACGTTGAAACCTCATGCTTGGTTTCGTTAGTCACTTCCGCAGTCCGTGAAGCTTCTAAGGAGATGCTACGCTGGTGTGTCTTTTTCTCAGCCTTCTTCCTGGAAATACAAGCCTTGGCAATGTGCCCTTGTTTCCGGCAGTAATTGCAAATAGTTGTGCTGAACTTACACGTCTTGGGACTGTGCGAACCGTCGCAACGCCAGCAGCGTTGCGCTTGGTGAGAATGCGTCTTGGACGTCGAAGCGTTGTTGCCGGCGCGCGTAGCCGCCTTGTTGACTTCCGCATGATCCGCTTTTATCTGTCGTTGCTGCTGGACGGCGCTTTCCGCTCGAATAGCGAAATCATAAGCCTTGCAAAAAGTCAAATCCCTCTCCGCAAACAGTCGCTGTTGAAGATTCTGGTCCCGGAGACCACACACGAAGCGATCGCGCAACATCACATCTAACGGCAGAAGCGTTGGATTGCAGCCCGTAGCTCCCTGCTGTGTTGATGATGCCGTTCCCTCAGCTGGCGTCGCTGTAGCTGTTGTTGCCGTCGGCAGCGTGCCGAAATTGCAGCTCGTAGCCAACTTGCGTAGAGCGGCTACGTAGTCGTTTACCGACTCGCCTGGACGCTGATCTCGCCTTTGGAACATCGCACGACTGTAGACTTCGGACGGTCGAGGGTCGTAGTGTGCCTGAAGTGCGGCCACGATCTCGGCATAGCTCACTTGGTCGGGCGTCTTCGGTTGAAGCAGCGCACAAACCACGTCGTAAGTTTGAGCACCGCACAGTGTAAGCAAGTGTGGTCGTTGCTTGACAGGGTCAGTCACATCGTTGGCCTCGAAGAAAAATTGTAGTCGGCCGAACCACGATGCCCAGTTGGACCCAGTAAACACTTCCAAACGTGCAGAAAAAGCATGATGGCGCTCAGCCATGATTCACTGGATGCTCCACGATGCCCTCGGGAATCCCTGCCACGGGTTCTCCGCCTCGTCGCCAATGTTATGTACTCGGGAATTACTTTATTCCACACATAGAACACATAAAGAACGTAGCCTCGGAAAGATGGCGACCACACTACATCACACGGCACGAACACACTGTCCACGTCATTGTCCCACACCAGGCTTTGCCAGGGATGTGGCTCCACCCATCGGCACAGTGGGGAATGTTCACACATAGTTCCGGACACTCCCACTACGCGGCTGCACCCGTCCGCATTCGAGGACCGAAACCAGAACTAATCACAGACACAACAGCTCTGCCATTTAAGATTCTGAATATTTTCTCTTCAAGGGAAGCGTCACTATGTTTTTCTCAAGCCAACATTTCAGGTGTCATGTCGCATGTCTTAATCAATAACTTTCCTTAGTTCATCAGGGCGGAAGTTTTGCTCTAATAACGTTAAAGAAAATGGGGCCAGCAAATTGTTTAGATGTAACATATTATGTAGCTTGTGTAGCGTATTCCACAGCGACGCCTCATAGCTCCGCCATTTAAAATTCTGAACATTTTCTCTTCAAGGGAAGCGCCACTGCGTTTCTTTCAATACAACCTTTCAGATGTCATGTCGCACGTCTTAATCAATAACTTTCCTTAGTCCATCAGGGCGGAAGTTTTGCTCTAATAACGTTAAAGAAAAGGCGGGCCAGCAAATTGGTTAGGTGTAACATATTACGTAGCATGTGTAACGTATTCCACAGCGACGCCTCATAGCTCCGTCATTTAAAATTCTGAACATTTTCTCTTCAAGGGAAGCGCCACTGCGTTTGTTTCAAGAGAAGCTTTCAGATGTCATGTCGCACGTCTTAATCCATAACCTTCGTTAGTTCATCAGGGCGAAAGTTTCACTCTAATAACGTTAAAGAAAATGCGGGCCAGCGAATTGGTTATATGTAACATATCATGTAGCATGTGCAACGTATTCCGCAGCGACGCCTCATAGCTGCGCCGTTTAAGATTTTGAACATTTTCTCTTCAAGGGAAGCACCACTGCGTTTCTTTCAAGACAACCTTTCAGATGTCATGTCGCACATCTTAATCAATAACCTTCCTTAGTTCATCAGGGCGGAAGTTTGACTCTATTAACGTTAAAGAAAATGTGTGCCATCAAATTGGTTAGATGTAACATATTACGTAGCATGTGTAACGTATTCGACAGCGACGCCTCATAGCTCCGCCATTTAAGATTCTGAACATTTTCTCTTTAAGGGAAACGCCACTGCGTTTCTTTCAAGACAACCTTTCAGATGTCATTTCGCACATCTTAACCCATTAAGGACCAGCGTGACCATATGGTCACGTTAGTCTACACAGTGGATTTATATTAATTAAGATTAACAAAACGGCACCAAAATCGCCTTTGACGTGCTGTTTGACAGATTAGGGTTCCCTTTAGGGATACCAAGTGGCAGCAGCTTTCAGTCGTTTTGTAGAAGCCCCTCGCAAAGGCGGGAATAAGTGTTGCTCTGTGAGTAGCGTTGTCATGCATTGCTCCAAGAAGTAAGTGTTTTTTTTTTCACTACTTGTTTAAGCAATAGTCAGACATCTTTAACTCCGTATTGCTCTTCGAATATGTGACCTTCGATGAGCATTTGTGAAAGATTAATGTTTGATTTATCCATGAACGAACGTGTAATCTTGCGCGTTGCCATATGGTCACGCTGGGCCTTTAGGCTACCCAACCCTTTATTTTTTTAACTGCATTCTCATCTCTTGCGCATCTGGTGGCGTGTTCTCGCAATGGTCATTCCTTATTTTATTGTCTGAATAGGTTGATGTTGGATGAAATAGCGAACATAGTCAAAGAGGAAGATGACGACGTGTCATTGATTTATATCAAGCCGCAAGTGGCTAGCACCTATTCGGTTGAAGACTCGGCCGATGAAGACTCAGGTGGGCTCATCGACAATCTAAGCAAGTGGTAGCTATGAGCCGGCGCTGAAACGCGGAAAGCCTATCCACTTCGGGTATAAAGTATGGTGCCTAAATGCGAAGAACAGATACCTTGTAAACTTCAAAGCGTATCAAGGCAAGCAGAAGATCCTGGAACATATGAAAAATATGAAAAGTACTTCGGAAAAGCAGCGGCGCCACTTCTTCAAATGGTGGAACAACTCGCAGCAAAGACGCACGACCTTCCTTTCTTTTTCTGTTTTGTTAATTTATTCACAAGCATGCACCTACTCAGGCATCTCAAGGCACAGGGCTACGAAGGCACGGGCACAGTGAAGCAGAACCGTGTTCGCAAAGAGTGCCCTATCGCTTGACCAGAATTCGTCAAGCGCCAACCTCGCGGGCACGAATATACCGTGCTGAGTGACAATGGGATAATTCCTGCCCGCTGGATGGACAATTCTGTAGTAACAATCGTAAGCACCATTCACGGCGTAGAGCCAATGTAATCTGCAGACAGGTACTCTCGTGTTGAGAAGAAGCGAATCAAGGTGACCCGTCCAAACACTGTTCCTCAGTAAAAGTTTTATAGGGGGTACGGACGAGATGGATGCAAATGTAGGCGCCTATAGGATTGCAATCCATGGCAAAAAGCGTTGGCGGGCAAATTTCACTTGACTTTGTAATGTATCTATTAGCATAGCTTGGGCGCTAATTCGTAGCACAGGGTTCAACGTCACGCAGGTGGAATTCCGCAGGCAAATTGCACTAAGCTACCTGACGCGATAGAACAATAAGCGTAGAGGGTCTGGTCAACGCAGTATCCCAGAGACTGGTGATGTCCTGAATGGTACACGGTATGACCAAGAGGCCCACTTTGTTGCACCAATACATAATAGCAAGCGGTGGAGGTGTGCATCAGATAATTGCAACAGCGCGGTGCACACACAATACACAAAGTATGACGTCGGCATGTGTATTCCATGATTTAAACCATATCACACTAAATAAGTGCTCGACTATTCGCTATGCATGTTTTTTGTGGTGTTTCATGGCTTGAAATAGATGTTTTTAACTTCGCGTATTTTGCTGTAGCGTAAGGGCCCAGTGTGACCATATGGTCACGGGCTATATTTCAAAAACTAATTAGGTAAGAGTAATAAATTCTTGCATGTGAATTATCAGTATAAAGGTAAGCTAATATATTACATTAATTTCAAGATAGCAAGAAAGAAAAGAAACCGGTCCCTAATGGGTTAATCAATAACTTTCCTTAGTTCATCAGAGTGGAAGTTTTGCTCTAATAACTTTAAAGAAAATGCGGGCCAGCAAATTGGTTAGATGTAACATATTATGTAGCATGTGTAGCGTGTTCCACAGCGATGCCTCATAGCTCCGCCATTTAAAATTCTGAACATTTTCTCTTCAAGGGAAACGCCACTGCGTTTCTTTCAATACAACCTTTCAGATGTCATGTCGCACATCTTAATCAATAACTTTCCTTAGTTCATCAGGACGGAAGTTTTGCTCTAATAACGTTAAAGAAAATTCGGGCCAGCAAATTGGTTAGATGTAACATATTATGTAGCATGTGTAACGTATTCCACAGCGACGCCCCATAGCTCCGCGATTTAAAATTTTGAACATTTTCTCTTCAAGGGAAACGCCACTGCGTTTCTTTCAAGACAACCTTTCAGATGTCATGCCGCACTTCTTAATCAATAACTTTCCTTAGTTTATCAGGGCGGAAGTTTTGCTCTAATAACGTTAAAGAAAATGGGGCCAGCAAATTCGTTAGATGTAACATATTATGTAGCATGTGTAACGTATTCCACAGCGACGCCTCATAGCTGCGTGATCCAAAATTCTGAACATTTTCTCTTCAAAGGAAGCGAAACTGCGTTTCCCTCAAGACAACCATTCCGGTGTCATGTCGCACGTCTTAATCGATAACTTTCCTTAGTTCATCAGGGCGGTAGTTTCGCTCTAATAACGTTAAAGAAAATGCGGGCCAGCAAATTGGTTAGAAGTAATATATTATGGAGCACGTGTAACGTATGCCACAGCGACGCCTCATAGCTCCGCCATTTAAAATTCTGAACATTTTCTCTTCAAGGGAAACGCCACTGCGTTTGTTTCAAGAGAACCTTTCAGATGTCATGTCGCACGTCTTAATCCATAACCTTCGTTAGTTCATCAGGGCGAAAGTTTTGCTCTAATAACGTTAAAGAAAATGCGGGCCAGGAAATTGGTTAGATGTAACATATTACGTAGCATGTGTAACGTATTCCACAGCGACGCCTCATAGCTCTGCCATTTGAGATTCTGAATAGTTTCTCTTCAAGGGAAGCGTCACTAGGTTTTCTCAAGACAACGTTTTAGGTGTCATGTCGCACGTCTTAATCAATAACTTTCCTTAGTTCATCAGGGCGGAAGTTTTGCTCAAATAACGTTAAAGAAAATGGGGCCAGCAAATTGGTTAGATGTAACATATTATGTAGCATGTGTAACGTATACCACAGCGACGCCTCATAGCTCCGCCATTTAAAATTGTGAACATTTTCTCTTCAAAGGAGGTGCTACTGCGCTTCTCTCAAGACAACCTTTCAGGTGTCATGTCCAACGTCTTAATCAATAAATTTCCTTAGGTCATCAGGGCGGAAGTTTTGCTCTAAAAACGTTAAGAGTAATGTGGGCCAGAATTTGTTTAGATGCAATAAATTATGTAGCATGTGTAACGTATTCCACAGCGACGCCTTTTAGCACCGTAGTTTAAAATTCTGATCATTTTCTCTTCAAATGAAGTGCCATTGCGTTTCGCTCAAGACAACCTTTCAGGTGTCATGTCGCACGTCTTAATCAAAAACCTTCCTTAGCTCATCAGGGAGGGAGTTTCGCGCTAATAGCCTTAAAGAAAATGCGTGCCAGCAAATTGGTTTGATGCAATACATTAGGCAGCATGTGTAACGTATTCTACAGCGACGACTCATAGCTACGTGATTTAAAATTCTGAACATTTTCTCTTCAAAGGATACGCCACTGCGTTTCCCTCAAGACAAATTTTCAGGTGTCATGTCGCAAGTCTTTACGAATAACCTTTCTTAGTTCATCAAGGCGGAAGTGTTGCTCTAATTACGTTAAAGAAAATGCGGGCCAGCAAATTGGTTAGATGTAACATATTATGTACCATGTGCAACGTATTCCACAGCGACACCTCATAGCTCCACCATTTAAAATTCCGAACATTTTCTCTTCAAAGGAAGCGCCACTGCGTTTTTCTCAAGACAACCGTTCAGGTGTCATGTCCCACGTCTTAATCAATAAATTTCCTTAGTTCATCAGGGCGGAAGTTTTGCTGTTATAGCGTTAAAGATAATGTGGACCAGAAATTAGTTAGATGCAATAAATTATGTAGCATGTGTAACGTATTCCACTGCGACGCCTCATAGCTCCGCCATTTAAAATTCTGAATATTTTCTCTTCAAGGGAAGCGTCACTACGTTTTTCTCAAGACAACGTTTCAGGTGTCATGTCGCACGTCTTAATAATTTTCCTTAGTTTATCAGGGCGGGAGTTTTGCTCTAATAAAGTTAAAGAAAATGGGGCCAGCAAATTGGTTAGATGTAACATATTATGTAGCATGTGTAACGTATTCCACAGCGACGCCTCATAGCTCCGCCATTTAAAATTCTGAACATTTTCTCTTCAAAGGAGGTGCCACTGCATTTCTCTCAAAACAACCTTTCAGATGTCATGTCGCACGTCTTAATCAATAACTTTCCTTAGTTCATCAGGGCGGTAGTTTGACTCTAATAACGTTAAAAAAATGCGGGCCAGCAAATTGGTTAGATGCAATATATTATATAGCATGTGTAACGTATTGCTCAGCGACGCCTTGTAGCTCCGTGATTGAAAATTCTCAACATTTTTTCTTCAAATGAAGCGCCACTGCGTTTCGGTCAAGACAACCTTTCAGGTGTCATGTCGCACATCCTAATAAATAACCTTCCATAGCTCATCAGTGTGGAAGTTTTGCGCTAATAAAGTTAACGAAAATGCGGGCCAGCAAATTGGTTAGATGTAACATATTATGTAGCATGTGTAACGTATTCCACAGCGACGCCTCATATCTCCGCCGTTGAAAATGCTGAACATTTTTACTTCAAGGGAAGCGCCACTGCGTTTCTCTCAAGACAACCTTTCAGATGTCATGTCGCACATCCCAATCAATAACCTTCCTTAGTTCATCAAGGTGGAAGTGTTGGTCGAATAACGTTAAAGGAAATGCGGGCCAGCAAATTGGTTTGATGCAATACAGTATGTAGCATGTGTAACGTATTCCACAGCGACGCCTCATAGCTCCATGATTTAAAACTCTAAAAATTTTCTCTTCAAAGGAAGCGCCACTGCGTTTCTTTAAGGACACATTTTCAGGCGTCATGTCTCACGTCTTAATCAATACCTTTCTTAGTTCATCAAGGCGGAAGTGTTGCTCTAATAACGTTAAAGAAAATGCGGGCCGGCAAGTTGGTTAGATGCAGTACTTTATGCAGCATGTGTAACGTATTCTACAGCGACGCCTCATAGCATCGTGATTTATAATTTTAAACATTTTCTCTTCAAAGGAAGCGCCACTGCGTTTCTCTCAAGACACATTTTCAGGTGTCTTGTCGCACGTCCTAATCAATACCTTTCCTTAGTTCATCAAGGCGGAAGTTTCGCTCTTATAACGTTAATGAAAATGCGAGCCTGCAAACTGGTTAGATGAAACATATTATGTAGCATGTGTAACATATTCCACAGCGACCTTAAACGGGCTCTGTTAACTACTACACGCAGAGACAAAGCAACAGCGCGCGCATTAGATCCCATAGATGAGCTGCATATATATATATATATATATAGAAAATTAGCAGTCATAGCACTCGTAGTATAGCCCTCTGGGCCGTTTCTTTTTTTTCTCGAAAGTAGTCCTATTGGGTTTGTTATAATTACACGAAGGTATTTCGCCCTCGTCAGCAGCAGTCCTTGAGATCATTACTCTGGCTACCTTCCCACGCTATGTGTGCCGCGCTCGCACCTGTTTAAACTTTTCCTAGACGCTAGAGCTATACTATGTCCGTGCTACCTTGGGCGATCGGAAAGCACGTTTTCTGCTCTTGGCTGGCAGAGAAGGGAGGCTTTGTTCCGACCGCAAAGCCCTCCATGTCTCAGTAAGGTGCCTGGTGGTGGTCGCGTGCGGATGCATATTCCCCCTCATCTTTTAAAAGGTTCAATACTTAGAAGCATTTGTCTTGCAAACCATACTTATTTGAAGGGAATTTTCCACGTCTCAATAATTTCTCTCGTCGTATTCGAGTGCGGATTGCTGTTGTATCATGTGTTAACGAAGCTTTCCCTCAAGTCTAAATATTTTAAAGCAGTTTGTCGTGTGCGTAGCATGGCCACGCACGCTTATATCACTTTCCGTTTCTCTACCGTGGTTGCGCTTTAAAACCAAGGCGCTGCAATTTTGCTTCAGAAACTTTCGTTTCCTTCCTCCTTCTCCTCCTTTGAACTGCCTCTCTTAACTACTACGCGCAGAGACAAAGCAACAGCGCTCGCATTTGATCCCATGGATGCGATGAATATACATATATATATATATATATATATATATATATATATATATATATATATATATATATATATATATATATATATATATATATATATATATATATATTGTCGCTGTACAACGCGGACAGTAGACAGGGAGACGTTGACCCACTAGAGGAAATCCGTTAATGTCCCTATCTTCGTTGTCGTCTGCATAGAGGAATAGACGCAGGCGTCATTTGTTCCTCCCTAAGAGAGCATCGTCCCGATGCTAGACCAGAAGTGTCACTTGCGGAATTAAGGGTCTCTCGCATAGTTATTCGCTCCCATACGGCTTCATGCGGACAACGTGCACAAGTTCAGGACGGTGCGTGCGGCGCTGCGTACAATTGTTACTGTCGGGGACGACCTCGTACGTGACGTCACTGAGTCGGCGCAATAGTCGATATGTTGCGAAGTATCGCCTTTACAGCTTCTCGGAGAGGCCTCGTTTTCGTATGGGTGTCCAAACCCACACTCTGTCCCCGCCGTCATAGATTACTATTCGACGGTGAAGTTTATAGCGCCCTGCGTCGTAGTCTTGCTCCTGGCAGATCAGCGAGCGGGCGAGTTGCCGAGCCTCTTCTGCGCGTTGCGTAAACACAGCGGCGTCCGTATCAGTGTCGTCAAAGTCATGTGGAAGCATAGCACCCAACATCGTTTGTACATCCCGCCCATGAACAAGGGTGAACGGAGTCATGCGCGTCGTCTCTTGTTTCGCCGTGTTATATGCAAAGGTGATATACGGTAGGATGTCATCCAAATTTTTATGTTCAACATCCACGTACATGGAGAGCATGTCTTCAGTTGTTTTGTTTAGGCCTTCTGTTAATCCGTTGGTTTGTGGATGGTAGGCGGTTGATTTCCGATGCGCCGTTCCACTTAGCTGCCTGACGTGATCTAAAAGCGCAGCAGTGAATGGGGTTCCTCGGTCTCTTATTACGACGGTTGGTGCGCCGTGTCGCAACACAATGTGCTCAATGAAAAAGCGCGCCACCTCTTCCGTTCTGCTTCTCTGGATTGCCTTTGTTTCAGCGTAACGTGTGAGATAGTCGGTTGCTACGATAACAAAGTGATTCCCGGCAGTATAAGTAGGAAGCGGACCCAATATATCCATTCCGATTTGGGTAAATGGTCTTCGAGGTACCTGTACGGGTTGCAGGAGGCCGGCTGGGTTCGACGGAGGCGACTTGCGCCTCTGGCAGTCGAGGCAAGTGTGGACGTGATGTTTCACGGTGGTGTTAAGTCTCGGCCAGTAGTAGCTCTGCTTCACTCTGGCCAACGTTCTCGTGTAGCCTAAGTGACCAGAAGTCACCTCGTTGTGACAGGCTTGAAGTACTTCCGTACGAAGAGCTGGAGGAATGACGAGCAGATAGGGGGACCCGGTAGAAGAAAAGTTTCTTTTGTACAGGACTTTGGCCCACAAACAAAACCACAACAGGCCTCTTGCGAAAACTCTAGGCGGTTTCACAGATATGCCCTCTAAGTAATTGATGAGCTCAAGCAACTCAGGGTCGTCCCGTTGTTGGGTGATAGTGGATGTGTCCAGGACACAAAGTAATACCGAGTCTTCTTCAGGTGGAGCAGACGACTCTATCGGCGATCGAGACAGGCAGTCAGCATTCGTGTGTCGTTTCCCAGACTTGTACTTGACAGTCATGTCAGACTCTTGCAGCCGTAGGCTCCAACGATCCAGTCGTCCCGAAGGGTCTTTAAGGTTTGTCATCCAAAACAGTGAGTGGTGGTCGCTGATAACTGTGAAGTGGCGGCCATACAAATATGGGCAAAATTTCATAACAGCCCATACTACGGCTAGGCATTCCTTCTCAGTAGTGGAGTAATTGGCCTCTGTGCGTGAGAGTGTTCTGCTTGCACAGGCAAGTACTCTTTCTGTGCCCTCCTGCTACTGCACAAGAACAGCTCCCAAGCCAACATTGCTGGCGTCAGTGTGGAGCAATGTAGGAGCGGCCTCATCAAAGTGAGCAAGCACTGGAGGTGTCTGGAGACGTTCCCGCAAATCAGTGAATGCACCTTGCTCTTTTTCGCCCCATACAAAAGCAACGTAATCTCTCGTCAGGCGAGTTAACGGCACCGCAATGCGAGCAAAGTCCGCAATAAACCGGCGGTAATAGGCACAGATGCCCGAAAAGCGCGTGACAGCTTTTTTATCGGTTGGTGCTGGAAACTGTGCTACGGCCGCAATTTTCTCAGGATCTGGGCAAATACCTGCGTGGCTGACGACGTGACCGAGAAACTGTAGTTCCCCGAAGCCAAAGTGGCACTTCTCTGGCTTCAGGACGAGACCGGCGGACCGGATGGACTGCAGAACCGCTCCAAGCCGTTGGAGGTGTTCTTCAAAAGTTGCGGAGAACACGATGACGTCGTCCAGGTACAATAAGCAGGTTTTCCACTTCAGACCCGAAAGCACAGTATCCATGAGGCGTTGGAATGTAACAGGGGCAGAGTACAAGCCGAAAGGCAAGACTTTAAATTCGTATAGGCCGTCTGGCGTCACAAAAGCAGTTTTTTACGGTCTCTCGGATCTACCTCGATTTGCAAATATCCGCTTTTTAAGTCCATTGAAGAGAAGTAACGCGCGTGACGAAGCCTGTCGAGTGAATCATCTATACGGGGAAGCGGGTACACGTCTTTCTTAGTCACTTCATTTAGTTTTTGCTAGTCCACGCAGAAACGCAAGCTGCCGTCTTTTTTCTTAAGTAGAACTACAGGAGATGCCCAGGGGAGGGAGAAAAAGAAGAAGAGGCTGCGCACGGTTGCACCGCACATGGGTTCCGCCTTTACATCGCTAAACCCTGGATAATTGACGTCAGCGCCTCCACAACCAGCCTCAGTCGACGAATTACCGGACTCTGAACTTCGCAAGAGGCGCCTGCCCAGCTAAGCCTAACGACGGGCATGGTCTAGCCGAAGACCTTGGCCCTCTTCGACGCACCAATGGCCACCAATGATGGCACCGAGATTAATCTCGAGCACGCACAAATCCCACTTCCTGATGAACCTGCCGGCGGAGACTGGCTCACTGTTAAGTACGGTCGGAAGAAAACATTGACTTCCACCAATACACACCTCCAACCCCGACGCCCATCGGTTCCCCGACAAGCCTGACTCCCACCGCTACCCCAAAATGACCTCAAGGTAATCATCCGCACCTGAGAAGGACTCAACCTTGCCACCTGGACCACGCCACAGGTTGCTGAAGGCATCAAGCTGGCATGTCAGCATCCCACTATTGAGCACGTACGGACACTTACTGTAAGAATTGACCCAGTACAAACCATCGCTATTGCTAGCACACCAAACGAAGAGCTAGCTATAAGCATCCGTCGCATCTCTACAATTCACCTGGGCGGTCGAGAATTTGCAGTCACGGCATACGTGGCGGCACCCGAAAGCTCCGTCAAAGGGGTCATTCACGGCATTCCCGCAGGACCTCCCACAGAAGTCCTCCTTAATGGATTCTATCCACCTGGCCGAGAAATCTTACATGCCCGTATGCTCGGACAAACCGCTGCGGCAGCGATCGCATTCACTGGCAAGGCTGTACCCTTCTACGTGCGATACTACAGCGGTGAAGTGCGATGCAAGCCATACCGACCAACCACGCATTTCTGCCGCATCTGCCACCAAGTCGGCCACCGGTCCGATGTATGCCCAACTCCAGAAGCAATCGTATACCCTCAGTGTGGTACTCGGAACCCCAATCAGGACCACCCCTGTCACCCCCGGTGCGCCTTATGCCAGGGGCCTCCTCCTACGGCTTCCAAGAAGTGCCCTGATCGACCGAATAAGGCATCTTCGGCATCCCAAAGGACCAGCCGCCGGGACTACTCACGGTCGAAGTCTCGTTCACGTACAGACCAGCAAAGGAGGCGTCCCCGCTCCAGGTCTCGCTCCTGCTCGCGGAACCAACAAGGAGGTACCCGAAACCTCAGCGGACCTGCTGTATCGGGATCACAAGCGGTAAGCTGGTCAGCAAGGCTTTTCCCCTCTCACAAAGCCCACCAAGAGAACACCCTGTCATCGCGTCTACACACAGCACCCCCCCCCACACAATTCTTCACCCATAAACAATACTGATGTTCAACTGCAAATTCTAGCTGAGCTAAAGGCCATCAGAGAAGAAAACAAACGCATTCATGAAGAAAACAACAGACTTCACACGCAGATTGCAGAACTATACGCCACTCGTACTGCCACTCAGCATTCCACACCAATAACCGCACCCTCAATACCATCATCCTCAGAACGTTCTGAACCAATGATTCTCGCGGAATCAGCAAAACCGACAGAAATCGCACAAGTCGAGGAGAAAGTCGATGTACTGTAACGGCAGCTCCTAGCAATGCAACAAGGCATCCAGCAACTGGCAAGTGTTGTTGAAGAAACACGGCTCTCAAAAGATCAGCGACGCAAGTAAGTTAGAACACTAG
This sequence comes from Dermacentor andersoni, assembly GCF_023375885.2. NCBI lineage: Eukaryota > Metazoa > Arthropoda > Arachnida > Ixodida > Ixodidae > Dermacentor > Dermacentor andersoni. Next base: position 14,800,325 of record NW_027314752.1, read on the forward strand.
TACAACAGGAAGTAGAGCAGAAACACCCTGCCGATCCACCCGTCAGCCAGGACGAATAGCAAAACCAACCACAGGAACGAAAACCCATTCATAATCTGGCAATGGAATTGTCGCAGCTACAAACGCAAGCAAGGGTCACTAAGACGAAGACATAAGTAACGCCAAAACGACACCAAGCGTAATCGCACTACAAGAAACAAGCACACACCCAACTCAATCTGGCTACAACACACATACCACCACACCTGAAAGCCGCGTGGCCACACTTACAGCTAAAACGCTCACAACCACACAAAACACAATAGATGGCAGTGATGTCGATCATAACCTAATTGAGATCCTGCCGCTCCAACGAGGCCGAAAGCGCCTTTTCATATTGAATATATACAGCCCACCTAAGCAGAAGCAGGCCAAGTTCGACAACTTGATGACTAAAGCGATTGGCATAGCCAAAAATAACAGCCTGCTGATTGTAGGCGACTTCAACGCGGCTCACCCGGCATGGGGCTACACGACAGATACTGCAAAAGGCACTGCACTCCAGTACACCATACAGCAGCACCGTCTCACCATCCTCACAGATCCCGCATACCCCACACGTCTAGGAAACAGCGTCTCCCGAGATACATGCCCAGACCTCACCCTCACTAAAGAGATACAGCAAGCTGCCAGGCACAACACGGAGGAAACTCTGAGCAGTGACCACTGCATAGTTGCCACCACATTGAACGTTACGCATGCACGCCACCCGATAAAAAAGACAACACTCACAGATTGGACAGCTTTTCGCAAAGAGCGAGCGGATGACTCCGCAACCGTTATTACGGATCTCGAGCAGTGGGTACGAGAGCTCCAACAAGGCGTAGCCAGACATTCAAAACAGATCACACACACCATACACATACCGGCCGTAGACCCGCACCTTCTTCACATCTGGGAAGCACGTCGAGGCCTTGTTAGGAGATTGAAGCGCCAAAAACATAATCGTACATTGAAACTACGTATAGCGAAACTCACGGCAACCGCGGAATGTTATGCTGGAGAGCTCACCCGTCAAAACGGGCGACAACTATGCAACAAGTTGCAGGGCAATGTTAGCACGGCCAAAACATGGTCGCTGCTACGCCATTTTCTTGACCCCACACAAAGCAAGGCGATTAGCCAGCGAACAATTCAACGTATCCTCCACAACCATCCGGGTTCTGATGACGAAATCCTGGACGAGTTGCGGGCGCGGTACATAGGCAATTTCCAACCCGCACAAGGACAACCTCCAACCTACAGCGGGAGCGACAATTACGACCTCGACAGGCCGATCACTATCACTGAGGCGCAACAAGCACTCCATGCACTCACACGAAACACCACCCCAGGCAAGGACAAAATAAATAACAAGCTCCGGCGCAATGTGGATGATGGCACCATTCAATCTCTCACTGACCTCTTTAGTCATCACTGGGAAGTGGGTACGCTACCAGCAGACTGGAAGCACTCGGACATCATACTCATTCCTAAGCCAGGCAAACTCTCCAGCTCAGAAAATATGATACCAATCTCACTGACTTCATGCCTAGGCAAGCTTCTGGAACATTTCATTCTGAACCGGCTTCAACCTTACCTAGAATCCAGCTACCTCTTTCCCGAAACAATGTTCGGATTCCGGCCCCACCTTTCTACCCACGACATCCTTCTGCAGCTGAAGGAGCAAGTCCTTGAACACATCTCACCACACAACACCGTAGCGATCTTAGCACTCGATCTCAAAGGCGCTTTCGACAATGCGGCTCACCATACCATCCTTACAAACCTAAGCCTCACGAATTGTGGTCGTAATACTTACAATTATATACGCGCCTTTCTAAGCAACCGCACGGCCACAATAGGCATTGGCTCACTCAGAACCCCGACGTTACCTACTCGCCACAAAGGAACCCCACAAGGTGCTGTTCTATCACCCACCCTTTTCAATATTGCTATGATGAAATTACCTGACAAACTCAACGCAATACCAGGAATCAGGCATGCAATATACGCCGATGACATCACTATGAGAGAAACAAGACTAGGAGAGAAACACTAGGAGAGAAACAAGACGCCCTTCAACAAGCGACCGACTTCGTCCAGCAATATGCAAAAAGAATTGGTCTCCGGTGCTCCCCCGAGAAGTCAGAACTATTAGTCGTTCGACAGAAATCACGAAGAAAACTCAATGAAGTACCCCACATCACACTCACCCTCGACGACAAAGAAATACCCACAGTAAACCGCGTCCGCATTCTCGGACTCCACATACAACAGGACGGCGGAGGCGCATACACCATCCAACGTCTCAAACAGACCACCTTCCAAATCATGCGAATGGTCAGCCGTATCACAACCAAACAATACGGACTGAATGAAGACGACATAACCCAGCTCGTCCAGGCCCTGATAATCAGCCGCACTGCCTACGCTGCCCCGTACTTGCCCCTCACTCCCAAGGAACTAGACCAATTAGACGCACTTCTTCGGAAAGCCTACAAGCAAGCGCTCGGCCTACCACCGGGAACAGCGAAACTCAAGCTTGAAGCCCCAGGAGTCCATAATAATATAAGAGAAATTATAGACGCCCACCTCACAAGCGAACGAGAACGACTAGATCTTACACCAACAGGAAGAACAGTCCTAGCGCGCCTAGGCTACCCCACACACGGCAAGGGCCACGAACAAGCAATTCATCTGGCCCCCAACTTCCGGGAACACATCAAGGTAGCCCCTATCCCCAGAAGCATGCACCCAGAACATCAAGCCGATCGTCGCCAAGCTCGCGCAAGAACTCTACAGACAAAATATGGCAGTCTCCCCACCAAACTATACAAAGATGCCGCGCAGTACCCCCAAAAAGCAGCCATGACGGCCAGCGTTTTCACTATAACCTACAAGAGGTGGTTTCGATGACGGTCCGCACTGCCAGCACCCTCGTAGTCGAGGACACAGCCATCGCTTTGCCCATCACCTCTAGTCCAACGAACGAGTACGTCACAATTATTACTGACTCCCAGGCAGCTTGCCCTAGCTACGCGAGAGGCAGAATATCTTCAATGGCCCACCGACTCCTCAAACAAGCCTCCCAATTCCCGGACGTCGAAATAGTATGGACTCCAGGACACGAGTACCTCCGTGGAAATCAGCATGCGCACGCTGTAGCCCGAGCTCATGCCTCCCGGGCGCCACAAGAGAGGGATACGGCCGCATCCATGAAGCCCGTACCTTTACAAAACAACGCCATACTACAACACCACAGATAGAACAGACAACAATACCCGCCTCCACACAAGACCCTTTCACGTGAAGATGCCGTAACATGGCAACTACAAACCAGCACATACCCCCATTTAAGCAGACTACACGCAATACACCCTACACAACATTCATAGAAATGTCCCCTTTGTAACGAATACGCCTCCCTATATCAAACCACATGGGCGTGCCCCAACGTGAAGGCGGCCCCGCAAATACCCAACCCCACACGCGAGCAGTGGGAGGCCGTGCTGACTAGTTCGGACCCTCGTAACCAGCAGCAACTGGTGCGGTGGGCCCGGGAGACAGCAAGAGCCGCAGGAGCCCTGGACTAAGGGCGCCTCCCGCACAACCAGAAAGACACCTGCTTGTCCTTTCTTTTTAATAAATGTTGCTCCTCCTCCTCCTGCCCAGGGACTCGTTGATGGTTGAATCACGTCATCTTCCAGCATTTTTGTCACTTGTTGTTGCATGGCTTCACGTTCTCTAGGAGCCACACGATAAGGATTTTGGGGAATTGGTCTTGCCGTATCCTCTGTAATTATCCGACGCTTCGTTAGATGCGTCCGTCCGACGCTGGACGTCGACGCAGAGCAGTCATTGAACTTCGACAATAGCGTGAAAAGCCGCTCTCTTTCGTGCTGCGACGAAACAGTGCTGACGTCGAGTGCAGAAACTGGGCCTTTCGTAGTTGCTTCTTCGAGTAGCGAACAGCAGCCTCGAACATCCGCAACACCATCAAAATAAGCCACAGCCGTGCCCTTTGGAAGGTACCGTCGCTCTGTGCTAAAATTGGTTAGTAAGAAGTTAGTGCGCCCGTCGGTGACATTTACAATTCCTCGTACGACCGAGATACCGTGAGTAAGCAACAACGTGGTTATTTGGTCGGCAACTCCCTCGCAATGAAATGGTGTGTCACATGCTACCGTAACAAGGGTGCATGATCGAGGTGGGATAACGACGTCATCTTCTGCTAGACGAAAGGACTTGGGTTGCGGCGATAAGCAATGCACTAGACCAGGGCTCTATAAAACGTCACCATGCGGTCCGTAATGTTAATTATGGCGCCGTATTCTTTAAGGAAATCCATTCCAATAATGAAATCCTTACAGCACACAGGGACAACGATGAAAGTGGCCACGAAAGAAGAATCCCGGATGCTAATTCTAGCAGTACATCTTCCAATAGGCATCAGTAATTGCCCTCCTACCATCCTTATGTGGGGTCCCGTCCATGGCGTCTTTACTTTTTTCAGACGGAGGAGGAGTTCCTGACTCAATATAGAGAAGTCGGCACCAGTGTCGACTAACGCTGTCACCGACTGTCCATCCACCAAACATCAATGTCGGTGCTCACAATTTTTTCGGTGTCGAGGTTTACCGGCTTCACGTCGTTCTGCGGCGAGAGTGTCGGGGGCTTTTTATTGTCTTGCGGTGGGCCTGCAACCTTACCCCCAGAGGTCACCGCCTTGAGTTTCCCCGGTGTGGGCTGGGCGACCTTCATCCTCGGAGGTCAGCAAAAGTACGTCCAGTAGGGGAAGGCATCTGACGTGGAGGAGTTTGAGAGCGCGACCGATGGCCGAAATCGGACTGAACATGCAGCACATATTCGTCATTCGGGTGCGCTATTGGAGATCCCTGAAAAGCACTTTTCATCGCGGCGTAGCATGGCGTCGTCAGTTGCACGTCGACCATAGGACCACGGACGAAAAGGTCGAAATGATGTGTCGTGATGCCAGCATTGACACGAAATGTAGCCGAAGCCTCCGCAGTGAAAACAAAGTGGGTGCCTATCGACCATGCGCCATGTGTCGGTTCTCCGAAATTGTGGCAGTCCCGTAGTCTCGTTTTGCGAAGTTGGACAAGGCGCTGTGAACGGCTACTGGTGGTATGACTGTAGCTGCGTGACGGGTGCAGGCCTCGAAGCCTTCTCTTGCGGCGGCGACCAAGGAGCTACTGTCGGAGGCTGGTGGTACGGCGGTGTGGTTGTAACGGGTGGTGGACATCGGACAGCGGCTGCATAGGTCATGGGACGCTGGTGATCTTGCAGATCGGCTGCCGGTAACACCTGCCTGATTTCGTCACGCACCACTCCGGCGATTGACGCTACGGGTCTATCCACTGTCGGTGTCAGAATCTTTTGAATTTCTTCTCTGACGAGTTCTCTGATCAGTTCCCGCAAGGGGTTCTGATACTCGCCAGTCAGTGCGGTGGCATTGATTGTGGTGCTGGTGGACAGTCGATCGAACTGTCTGCATCTCTGATGAAGGGCCCGATCAATTGCCATAGCCTCTTTCATAAAGTCAGCGACAGTGACTGGTGGATTCCGCACAAGTCCCGCGAACAACAGCTCTTTTAACCCTTGCATGAGGTAGCGCAACTTTCTTTCATCAGTCATGTTCGGGTCGGCTCTACGAAAGAGGCGGGCCATGTCCTCGGCGAACATTGTTACCGACTCATTATGTTGTTGTACGCGAAGCTCCATCATCTGCTGGGCATGGTCGCGTCCGTCGGTACTCGCAAAAGTATCTGTGATTTTCTGACGAAAGTCATTCCATGTCGTTAGGCTAGCTTTGCGGTTTTCGTACCAAGTACGGCCGCTGTCGTCAAGGGCGAAATAGACGTGGGGGAGCTTTTGCTGCTCAGTCCACTGATTAATCTGTGTGACGCGTTCATATTTCTCAAGCCAGTCTTCAATGTCCTCCAAGACTGCTCCGCGATAGCGATCGGGAACCAGAGGCTGCAGAACGGTTACTTGCTCTGGACTGTAAAACCGGCTGCTTTGGGGTGCTTGCGTTGGGGTGGTTTCGGCCATTGCGAGATGTGTGGAGCTCCTAGAGAGAGGTGGTTGAAGAGGGGAGAACTCCGGGGCAAGGCCCCGCAGTCGACGACTAAAGCGATGCACGGGTGTTGAAACTGGTGATAGCGCATCCGGGATAGAGGAACGACTCCCAGAAGGACTCCCGAGCATCAGGCGCGGTCAGTACTCAGCACCTCCACCAGTGTCGCAGTACAATGCGGACACTATACAGGGAGACGTTGAAGAGCCGCCGGACAACTTTTCAAAAACCAAAACAGGCCAGAGACACGTGTTCGTCGTCCTCGCCGAATCCCACTGACCCACTAGACGAAATTCGTTAATGTCCCTATCTGCGTTGTCTGCATAAAAGAATGGACGCCCGCGTCGATATATATATATATATATATATATATATATATATATATATATATGTGTGTGTGTGTATATATATATATAGAAAAGTATTAGTCATAGCACTCGCAGTACAGTTTCTTTTTTCGAAAGTATTCCTACTAGGGTTATTATAAATACACGAAGGTATTTCGCCCTCGTCAGCAGCAGTCCTTGAGCTAGTTACGCTGGCTAGCTTCCCACGCTATGCGTGCCGCACTCGCACCTGTTTAAGCTTTTCCTAGACGCTAGAGCTATACTATTGCCGCGCAACCTTGAGCGATCGGAAAGCATGTTTTCTGCTCTTGGCTGGCAGAGAAGGGAGGCTTTGTTCCGGCTGCAAAGCCCTCCATATCTCTGTAAGGTGCCTGGTGGTGGTCGCGTGTGGACGCTGCCCTCTCGGTGCGCGCATATTCTCCCTCATCTTTTAAAGGGTTCAATACTTCCAAGCATTTGTATCGCAAACCATACTTATTTACAGGGACTTTTCTACGTCTCAATAATTTCTCTCGTCGGATACGAGTGCTGATTGCCGTGTTATCGTTTTTTAACGAAGCTTTCCCTCAAGTGTAAATATTTTAAGGCAGTTTGTCGTGTGCGTATCATGGTCACGCATGCTTATATCGCCTTTCGTTTCCCTACCACGGATGCGCTTTAAAACCGCGGCGCTGCAATTTTGCTTCAGAGAATTTCCTTTCCTTCCTTCTCCTCCCTTAAACTGGCTCGTTTAACTACTCCACGCAGAGACAAAGCAACAATGCTCGCATTCGATCCCATAGATGAGATGAATATATATATATATATATATATATATATATATATATAGATGTATGTATATGCAGAAAGAAAGAGAGAGAGAGAGAGAATTATCAGTCATAGCATTCTTCGTAGTACAACCCTCTGGGCCGTTTCTTTTTTTTTCGAAGGTATCCTATAGGGTTATTAGAATTACACGAAGGTATGTCGCCCTCATCAGCAGCAGTCCTTCATGTCAGTATCATGTCAGAATTTATTGCAAAGGGAATACAGCGGCTTACAAAAAATGATTCTTAGAGTTTGTGTACTAGATGTTTCAAGAGAAAACGTTCAAATATGAATTTATTTAGTGAGCTTCGAACTGCATGACGCATCATCTGTCGACCATGTTCTGTACGGCAAAAGGGAATGGTCCAGCGTTCGCGTTTTCGAAACGAGTATGGCGTTGAGTTTGATTAGAGGGATGACAATGCTATCAAGAAGTTGTCATTGTGAAAAATGATTTTTTTTTATCTTATGGCTAAGAAAAATTGGTAGAGCTTATGAGCGGGAATAATTTTGAATCGCCTAAACATTTATTCGGTGTGTGCGAGGTAGTCAACATTTGCTACGTAACGTACTGCTTTCTTTTGCAGCATGTGTATCTTGTGCAGGTTAGTTTGTGTAGTAATGCCCCAGACAAGGAAACAGTAGGTAACATATGACATCAATCATGTGTTTTATATTATTAATTTAATAGATACCGATAGATAGGAGAAAAATTTCGCAAAAATTCCGACGCACTTTGATAAATTGGTTAAAGTGGAGCTAATATGAGTGTCCCAGCTCATGTTCTTGTTAAAGAAAATTCCTAGTGTTTTTACTGTGTCTACCACCTCTAAAATAGAATTGTATATTTCTAGCCTAACGTCTTATGTAACGATGCTATGCCGGTAATGATGAAGGGACCATAGGATGGTAATATCTCGAGTTAGCCTAGACTTGAGGAGGGAACGGAAGAAACTGGCACATAACAAGCCGGTCAATGAGTTAGCAGTAAGAGGGAAATAGATGAATCCCGGATCAAGCTACAGTAGAGGTTCGGCTGTAACTCTGGAAGAGGACCTTAGTGTTGAGGCAATGAACAACAATCTTATGGGCATCATTAAGGAGTCTGCAATAGAAGTCGGGGATAACTTCGTTAGACAGGATACCAGTAAGCTATCACAGGAGACGAAAGATCTGATTAGGAAACGTCAATGTATGAAAGCCTCTAACCCTACAGCTAGAATAGAACTGGTAGAACTTTCGAAGTGAATCAAGAAGCGTAAGACAGATTACATAAGGAAGTATAGTATGGATAGGATTGAACATTTTCTCAGGAATGGAGGAAGCCTACATGCAGTGGAGAAGAAACTAGGAATAGGTAAAAGCCAGTTGTATGCGTTACGAGACAAAGCGGGCACTACCAATGCTAATATGGGGGAGATAGTTCATGCGGCTGAGGAGTTCTAGAGATATTTTTTTCAGTACCAGTGGCACCCACGACGATAATGGAAGAGAGAATTGTCTAGAGGTATTTTACATCCCACAAGTAACGCCGAAAGAAGTGAAAAAAAAAACAGCCTTGGGAGTTAATTGGGGAAGGCCGCTGGGTATGATCAGGTAACAGCAGATTTGTTGAAGGATGGTGGGCAGACTGTTCTAGAAAACCTGGTCACCTTGTATACACAATGAATCATGACCTCGGGTGTACTCGAATCTTGGAATAACGCCAGCATTATCTTAATCCATAAGAAAAAGGACGCCAAAGGCTTCAAAAATTATAGACGGATCCGCTAACTGTCCGTTGCCAACAAAATATTTACTAAGGTAATCGCAAATAGAATCAGGAACACATTGGACTTCTGTCAACGAAAGGACCAGGCAGGATTTCGTAAAGGCTACTCGACAATAGACCATATTCACTCTTTCAATCAGTTAACAGAGAAATGTACGGAATATAACCAACCCTTATATATTGCTTTCATTGATTACGATCAAGGCTTTGATTCATTTGAAACCTCAGCAGTCGTGGAGTCATTATGGAATCAGGGTGACGAGCCACATGTAAAAATACTGAAGTATATCTATAGCCGCTCGACAGCTACCGTAGTCCTCCATAAAGGAAGCAACAAAAAACCAATAAAGAAAGGCGTCAGGCAGGGAGATACGATCTCTTCAATGATATTCACAGCTTGCTTACAGGAGGTACTCAGAGACCTGGATTGGGAAGAATTGGGGAGAAGAGTTATGGAGAACACCTTAGTGACTCGCGATTCGTTGATGACATTGCCATGCGAAGTAACTCAGGGGACCCACTGCGATGTGTGCTCACTGACCTGGAGAGGCAAAGCAAAAGATTGGGTCTCCAAATTAATCTGCAGGAAACTAAAGTAATGTTTCACTATCTCGGAAAAGAACAGTAGTTTACTGTACGTAGCGAGGCTCTGGAAGTGGTAAGAGAATACATCTACTTAGGGCAGGTAGTGACCGCGGATCCCGATCATGAGACTTAAATAATCAGAAGAAGAAGAATGGGCTTGGGTGCGTTTGGCAGGCATTCTCAGATCATGAACGACAGGTTGCTATTATCCCTCAAGAGAAAAGTGTAGAACAGCTGTGTCTTTCCAGTACCCACCTACCGGGCAGAAAATTGGAGGCTTACGAAGAGGATACTACTCAAATTGAGGAAGACGCAACGAGCTATGGAAATAATACTGGGTGTAACGTTAAGGGATAAGAAAAGAGCAGATTGAGTGAGGCAGCAAACACGAGTTAATGATATCTTAGTAAAAATCCAGAAAAAAGAATCGGGCATGGGCAAGATATGTTATGAGGAGGGAAGATAACCGATGGTCCTTAAGGGTTACGGAATGGATTCCAAGAGAAGGCATGCGTAGCAGGGGGGGCAGCAGAAAGTTAGGCGGGCGGATGAGATTAAGAAGTTTGCAGGGACAACAGGGACACAATTCGCTCATGTCCGGGGTAGTTGGAAAAACATGAGAGAGACCTTTGCCCTGCAGGGTGCGTAGCCAGCTGCTGCTGATGATGATGGTAAGATTTTTCCACCAGCGCTTCAAATGCTGTCTAGCTTGAAAGTGCTGCATAAATTAGTTGGACTAAGATAGTCACAGCACATCCGTCAGAGGCAAAACCATAGATTGCATGTTATTGGTCCTCTTCACCAACACAGTTAGCCCAGTTCGCGTCTATTGGTTGCATAATTTCTGTTCAAGTAAAATCGCAGTAGCATATATGTGAGAGACAACACTACTGGTTGTATCCTATAAGCCTTCTTATACAGCACTATCATTCGAACTTAACACGGAAATATTGTATAATTTTTCTTCAGAAAATGTCGGCTGCTGCATTTCTGCTAGAATAAATAATGTAATCCTCTTGTTGTAGGTCTTCCTTACCACAACTGTAATAGCTATTAAGCGTAGAAGTGTTGTATGAATACTGTTCAACTAAGACCAGTGACGTATCTGTCAGAGGCAATACCATAGGTTGTGTGTTACAGGCCTCCATCACAGGTAGTTGTAGAGCTCTTTAGCATAGAAGTGTTGCATGAATCCTGTTGAGCAAAGATCTCCGCCGAACATATCTCATCGGCAATTCTATTGCTTGTGTGTTGGAGGTCTTCATTAGCAGCATTTCGATGGCTGTTTAGCCTAGACTGGTTCCCCATTTCGTTAGTCTAAGATATCCGCAACTTTCCTTCGGGGTGGGGGGCTCACGTTGAAGCTCGGCCTCCTCCTTATAAAATTTGTCAACGGATGAAATATATCAAAAATAACTGCATTGGCATTGCTAAACATGCTGCACAGGAATGCTTAGACGCTACGCACTGTCAAGATAAGTGAAATGTGTAGTTTTTTTTACAAAAAAGTATATTCTGATTCCCCAACAATACTGTCCAGAATAACAGATATCAATACTTCCACGTGCTTTTCTATTTATTACGTAAGGATAATATCACACGAACTTTAGAACCAAATCAGTTCAAAACCAGCGAACAGTGTAGACCACTAAAAATGTAAACGCCATGAACTTAACGAGTTGAAGACAAATATTTTATTTAAACTTTGCCAATAAAGAGCCCCGTTTACGTTTTTGTACATATGCAAGAGCCAGGAAAAAAAATCTCAATGCTGCTGTCCTTTGTTGCAATATATTGCGCAGGAGCTGCTGTCACCGGGCGTGTTTTGTGAGTAATTGCACTGAAATTATCGTCGCAGCAGAGACCACATATAAAAAGCAGGTGTTCTGCAACATATACGAAGGCGAGCCAAAAGAAAGTGAGCAAATGCGAGGTGGTCTCCATAAGCATTTACACATTTGTCCCACTGACTAACGAGTCGCGCGATTCCCGTCTCATGAAACTCCTTCGGTTTATGCTTCAAGAAGTCTGTAACTGACCCTTTCACATAATCGTTCGACACAAATATGGTTCCTTTGAGCTGTTTTTCTCAGCTGCTTTATAATGTGAAAATCGCAAGGCGACAGTTTCGGGCTGTATGGCGGATGTTGCAGCACTTCCCACTTGTACTTTGCAAGTTTTGTGTCAGCCACATCAGCGACGTGGGGACGGGCATTATCGTGGAGCAACATGTATGGATTCTTCAATTTTCCGCGTCGTTTGTTCTTGATTGCGACATGCAGCCGATCCGGTGTTTCGCGATATCGGAAACGATTGATAGACTCTCCAGGCTTAACAATTTTGATCAGTTTTTGCCAGTCAGCATCAAAAAAAAAAATCTACGAAACCTGTCAGGCGGAAATGACGGCCTTTGTTTTCTTTGGGGGTGGAGAATTTGGACGTTTCCACTGTAACTCTTGGCGTCGTGTTACAGGCCTGTGGTAGTGGCACCATGATTCATCCGCGGTCGCAATCGCAAACAAGACCAGATCAGATGACGCAAGGCAGCACCGAACTTTTCCGTCTTCTGGTGGTGGTTCCAAAACTTGGGCATCCATTGCGAACACAGGGGCCGATAATCGAGTAGGTTATGAATAATGGTGTAACTCGAACCGTGACTGATGTTCACACAGTCTGCCAATTCGTCGATGCTTTTCCTCCGTTCTTGTCTAATTAGCTGATGAACCTTTTTCAATTTTGTTGGGGGAGGCTTTTGCACGGTCTTGGATTGCCTTTGGAATATTACTGTCCTTCTTTCAACCAATTACTCTAACGCTTCACAGTGGCCAATGAAATACAATGTTAAACGTACACAGCAGCCATGCGGTGACTAATTTCTTTTTGGGAAACACCTTCAGATGTAAAAAACCTCATGCCACCACACTGTTGAACTTTTGGAGCATCCATTATGCCACACAGCCAGGTTCAATCAAGAGTATGAGAGCCTTAAAGAAAATTAATCCTCACGCCTGGATGTTACTTTTCTAAATGAGAAATGCCTGTGTGCTACGCGCATGCCTCGCAGATAATAAATCGAATGATTATTGCGGGGGGTGGGTTGGCTCACTTTCATTTGACTCGCCCTCGCATATTACAAATGCGAAAATACAGCTTGATAAAGGGCAACGAGATGTCACTGAAAGCATAGCACATCGCGCGTGTACACAAAACTTTACAACAAGATATTTAAATATGCATATGTCTCCATTAAATCTACGTGCCTAAGAAAAAGTCACTTTACAAATTGCGTCAAAACAGGGAAATAAACATGTTGCGCAATCAGAAATTCACAGATCACAGACTCCTAATGCATGCCCCCCCCCCTCCATACACTCCCCCTGATATATCGCGTGCGACGGAAGGTGGCGCGCTTCCTCCCCGCATTTCGCCTTGCGCACACAAGACTCAGCCGGCATCGTCGACTCACCCATGCACACCTTCCCTACGCTTTCACTCACAGATACAGCATGCGGCGAGTGGTCACGATGTTACCGCATAGGACTGTATACGGAACATGAGGGCGATGATAGGAATGCGCTTGGACTGTCCATATAATTTATATCCAAATGATGTAATACGAGTGTCCGGCCACTCAAGCGTCCCGTGGGCCATTAGTTTCCGCAAAATAAGAAGGAACGAAATCGAACTTTCATCGTGCGAAAATTCGCTGCGCTGCGACAATGTCTTTTTGTTCTTTTCTGGGGCGGCTGCATGGAAATGAAAAAAAAAAGCAATGTAAAACATGTTGGCCACAATCGAACGCCTACTTTTGGCACCTATAATGTGGCTACCGAAGGAATATCGAATAAAACCTGAGACGCTTGGTCCGGAGAGAAGCATAAGCATACTGCTCCGTACCCTCCACCGGCGAGACAAGACTTTCCCGAGAGGTTATGCTCAAACGAACGCGTTTTAATCCGCCTAGTCCCCTCAGGGATGGCGGCGAGCGACAGTTGTTTTTTTATCTCGTCTGTTATCCAGAGAGGATCCAAACCTCTGCCACGAAAAAATTCATTCAGCCAGAGAAAAATGAATGCACCCCGGAGAGTGCCGTGCGATGGCGGGCGATGGTCGGGGCCACGCGAACAAAGCGAATGCGCTTTGACTGGCTCTGCCAGGCCGCGGGAAGACAGAACAAGAAAATAAAAGAGGCTGAATTTTTCCTCGCGAATAAAACTCAAAGTAGAAAAATAAATAAGAACGTAGTTACCTTTGCTGTCGTTAGTGCGTTTGACATGGATGCTTTCGCGCGGGTAAAAAGAATGTTGATATTATTTTCTGTGACATGACGGCAAGAACGTACCACCACAATGCTTCGTCTCATCGGACCTCGCTGCGTGTTTTGTCAACTTGTCTGATAGTGTGTTGATTGGGCTTGTCTCTTTGTATGCTCCAATGTACGGCTTTCAAGAAGTCAAAGCACCACTGGCGTCCAAGGCTTAGAACATTAAACCAACAAAGTTCTTGGATTGAATATCTAAACCACGACTTCGGAAATGTCACTCCTCCTTTCTCGTCAAACAATTATGAGAACTTTATACCCATAAAATTTCGGAATTGAAATACATTCGCTCCGTAGATTCCTTGGTCTTCGCGAGATGCCGTGATTAGCCCACTCTCCCTCAAAACGCGCTTGAAACTGTGTGCTCGGATGGGGCACCTTGCGTCATGTGACTCCCGGTGCATGGGCGTTTCCGCGAAATCCGGCCCGAGTTCGCAATGTTAGCGCTGAAATGTCTTTTGGTGCGTGAAATAGACATTCTAGGCAAAAGCCAGAATGATTTCAGGCGCCGGGGGTTGTTTCGGTCGGTGTTGCATGACAGCACGAAAACATTTCTGCTGAGGCCGCATTACCCGCCCCCTCCGCCCCCTGATATGACCCGGCGCGGTAAAGACGTTTTCACTAAAACTTTCTCAGCTGTTCAGCGAAGTAGTTTCTTAGTTGTGTACTACCGAGATTGCCGCCGCATGTCTGTAAGAGGCAATACTATAGGGTGCGTACTACGGGCGTGCTTAGCTCGCTTTTTGGGGGCTGTTTAGCGCAGAAGTGTTGCGTAAATTCTGCTCGACAAAGAGCGCCGCACCATACGCGCCATGAGCAGTAGTATAGGACGCGTGTAATAGATATTGATAGCTAAAATTTCGATAGCCGTTTAACGTAGTGAGTGTTGTATCACTTTCCTTCACCTAAGATCAGTGCAGCATATCTGTCAGAGGCAATACTACAGGCAGCCCGGTACAGGTCAACTTCACCAGCTCTTTCATTGGTGTTTAGCCCAGAAGTATTGCCCCAACTGCGTCCAACAGTGAAGGTCGCAGCATATTTGTCAATGGCAATACTATATGCTGTGTGTTGTAGGTGACGTACACTAGGACTTTAAGGGCGTTTATCGTAGAAGTGTTGCATCAGTTCTGCTCAACTATCATCTCCGAAGCACACATGACATATGCAATACTCTTGGGTGCATGTTATGTGCCTTCTTCACTGGTTTTTTAGCCACTTAAGCGTACAAACGTAGCGGAAGTTGCCTTCAATCAAAGTCGCCGCACCTTGTATATGATAAGCAATGCCATAGGTTGCGTGTTTTGGTATTCTTCACCAGCATTCGAAGGATGTTTAGGTTAGAAGTTAGAATTGGTGCGCAGATTCTGTTCACATGAAATCCTCCGAGTCGTTTAGGATAGACTAATCTATAGCGTCTTTGGAATCTGAGCATACAGTTCAAGCTCATCGGATTTTATTCCCGAATCATCGAAGGTTCAATAGTAATTGCTGGTATCCGCGTATCTTCCAGAAAGTACCAAACAGTTCGAGTCGTGAATGTAATAAGATTCCGCGTGGTTCAGTGAAAACAGACAATGAATAGAACGGTCTATAACATTCCAGTGTGTCCCAATCATGCGGCCGCGTCTTGCACTGAGTGATGACTTCTGATTGCTAGTGGGTGAATCCATTCCACAAGAAAGGGATAAATAAGTGCACGTCTGAATCTTCCCTGTTAAAACGCATCTTCCCCGTGGAACAAAGAGATATGATGTATAAACTAAACCACGTATAATAAACCAAAATAAAAAGAAAGAAACAAGGAAACGAAGTTCCTAAGTTAGTCAGAGGGTGTAGAAAGGCTTAAGACACGCCACGTGACAAATTTGAGGTCGTGCGTGGTGCCGCTGTGATTACGAAAGGCCCTCTGAAAATGTTCGGCAAGGAGGCTCCATGGACTGTAGTAATCTCCCTGGCTCGTTGGCGGTGTCTTGCATCGTTAGCAGTCACGGCACGTCTTGACGTAACGGACCACTTCGGCGCTCAGGCAAGGCTGATAGTACTGTTCTTGTATTCTTGCTGGTGTATTGGAAAACCCGCGGTGCCCGGCTGTCTGATCGCCGTGTAGGGCGTGCGGGACTTCCGGCCGGAGTGCTGCGGGCACTACGAAAAGGTAGTTTGCGTAGACTGGAGACAAGTTCTTCCTTGCGAGGACGTCGTTGTGTAAAGGAAACGAAGACAGTCCTCACCAAAATGTCCTTTTCAAAACGGAGGTCTTGCCTATTCAGTATTCCACAAGGCTTGGGAGCTCCGGGTCTGCTGGCTGCTACTCGGCGAAGTTGCCTGCGGTAGTTGTTCCTAGGAAAGCGTTGTCGTCCAGTTCGCCTTGCGGTGGCAGGTTAATAGGGGCGAGCTTCAGGCTGTCGACTTCAGAATGGTTCCGCCCGGACTTGTGCACCACGCTGATGTCGAATACATGGAGTCTCAGACTCCATCGTGCTAGGCGACCTGAACGATCCTTTAGGTTTGCGAGCCAACACTAGGTGCCGTATATGTAAGGTCGAAATTTCACCGCAGCCCAAATGATCACAAGACACGCTTTCTCCGTCGTAGAATTATATGCTTGCGCTTTTGACAGTGGCCGGCTACCGTCAACTATAGCGCTTTAACTCTGTTTTGCCTTCGAACTAGCACGGCACCTAGGTCTAGGCTACTTGCGATGGCTGTTGTCATAGGTGGTGACTGCATCCGTGGTTTCACCTTCTGAAATGCGTCGTCCGGTCGTCGTGTTTCTCACTTAGAGTCGAAGTCGAATTTCGTGAGGTGATTCAAGGGTTCTGCAGTTCTTCAAAAGTCTTCTGCAAAACTCCTGTAATAGGCACACAGGCCAAGAAATCTGCGCAATACCTTCTTGTCAATGGGCCGCGGGAACTTAACGATGGCAGCTGTCTTCTGTGAGCCAGCACGGCCTCCAGAGTACTTAATACTGCGCTCCAGAAACAGAGGTTCTTCGTAAGCGAAACGGCACAATTCCGACTTCAGGGTAAGCCCGGTAGACTTGAGCCCATGGAAGGCTCTCCAGCCGCTTAAGGTGATTGCCGAAATTGCTAGCGAAGACTACGATGTCATCGAAGTAGACAAAAAAAAAGCCTGACACTACAACCCTGCTAACACCGTGTTGATCCCGAGCTAGAACGTTGCGGATACCGAGCACAATTCCAATGGCGTGTCTTCGAACTCATAGAGGCGTTCCGGCGTAATGAAGGCGGTATTTTCGCGATCCCTCTCATCGAATTCTATTAGCCAGTGGCCAGTCTCGAGATCCACCAACAAAACCTATTTAGCGCCGCGGAGCCGATCCAATGCGTCGTCGCTCCCTGGGAGGGAGTATACGTCCCTCTTCGTTATTATATTCAGGCGGCGATAATCGAAGCAAAAGTGTTCTCTGCTTCTTGTTCACTAAGACCACAGGATTTCTCTTGGCCCACGGGATTTTCAACGGTTGGATGGTGTCATCGGGCAGCACTTCGTCCACTTGTTGCCTTATAGCCTCTCGTTCTCGAGTCGGAACTAGGTAACGGCTCTGGTGGAGAGGTCAAGCGGATTATTCGGTTAATGTATGATACTTTGCAAGAAAAGGCCAGCGCATACGTGGAAAGCCGCGCTTTTATCGCTCACAGATGAAAATCATTTGGGGCTTTCCTTTAAACAAAATGAACGATTATGTTTTTTTTTCAGTGGCATTGTGTGCAAGAGACACGCGATAGCAAACATCGATGTCATTGGAATCAATGGGGTAACTAATTTGCTCTCCTATCTACTGGACTAGTAATTCACAGTTCTCATTTCGTGTCATGGGTATTCCCTTGATTTCGGTGCTGTTGCCCCTTGAATATTGCTCCAGGTACATCCCACGGCTTAACAGCTATTCATTTTGTCGCTTCAAATTCTCGTTACTTTTGCTCAAGGTTGCGTTTTCCATCACTATTTCATCAAATATGCTGAGGAGAGATTCAAAGTTTAAATTGAAAAGCTCCATGCTTCCTTCCATGCCAATGACCTGGTTTTGCAATTGTGCAAGATGGTCCAGACGGATTGCTATGTCATCCAGTCTGGAGGTATGTGCATTCACACTCTTACTATTGGAGCTACCTGTCTGTGCTGCAGGAGCCTGAATTTCGTTATCGTCTGTCATGGTTTTCGCAGCAGCTGAGTTACCCCTTAACCTTGCTGAGCAGCACGTCGGGCACTTCCACGTCCTTCGTACAGCTTCATTCTTTCCAGAAAAGAATGTTTCATTTCTGCAAGAAGATTTCCCTGCATGATAAATCTAACATAATTCGGGAAAAGTAATGTTGTTAAAGTCATTACAGATTGTCTTCTTGCATGAAAGGCAAGCGTAACGCGTCATGGTAATTTTTTTCTGCAAATGCAAAACACTGAGACTGTCTGGCAGCAGCGGCGGCAGGAAGGACCAGCGGAAATGTTCTGAAATATAGAACTAACCTATAAATACACGACAAAGCAGTTAGAACACGTCCAGGCAGTTCCACCGTCACTGTCGGAATAACGTGGAAGAAGGCACAGTCATTGTCTCGAAAAGTAGTAGAGTGGAGTCACTGCACTTGCTTGAATGGAGCGTCAGTGGAAGAAGATCCTGACGGGATTATGGCCACGTTCATCTGCACCCAAGAAGGACAGCGTATATTAGGTTTGCTTGTGTTCTGCGCATATGCTGTTAATACACGACGAATCAGTTAGAACAGGTCCAGGCTGCTCTAGCGCCGCGGCCAGAATAGCATCATTAACGAGGGTGTAGCGGTAGTCGTAATTAAACTTAACAAGAGGTATAGATTAAATGTCCCACAAGCCTACACTTCAACATGCAGTCACGACGATGAGGAAGTAGGTCAGTTTCACAATATGTTGAATTAGCGACGAGACAAGTGCAAACTCGGTATGCAGCAGTAACAGTTGACATCAATGCAAAATTTGGGAAAAAATGCAGACGGTTTAACAGGCAACTGGCAACGATGGTGTCGATTCTAGAAACGCTAGTGAAGAGATGTTGGTAGAATTCGCAGAAAGTAATACGCTGAGAATAACGAACACCTTTTTCAGGAAACGTGCCAACAGAAAGTGGACCTGGAGAACCCCAACAGTGAAACAAGAAATAGAATTGATTTCATACTTTCTATCGATCCCAGCAGAGTGAAGGATGTAGAAGTGATAGGTAAAATGCAGTGAACAAAGGTCAGTGAGGGCTAAGCTTAAACTAAATTTGAACACAGAAACAGTAAAATTGGCCAAGAGAAAACAGGTCCACTTAGAGGCAGTAACGGTAAAAGCATAAATATTTAGGCTGGTACTTGCAGACAAATATGTAGCTTTAGAACAACGAGATGATTATGATGATGCTGATGACATAGAGGTAATGAATGGAACCGTAATGAGGCTGGCTCCAGAGATAGCAATTGAAGTGTAAGGCAAGGCACCAAGGTAACCAGTAGCCAAGCTTTCCCAGGTAACAAAGGATCTAATAAAGAAACGACAAAGAATGAAAGTGTCCAAATCAAGACATAAGACAGAATTCGCAGAACTGTTAAAAGTGATCAACAAAGCGAAAATAGATGATATTAGAAATTGTAACGTGAGAAACGCCGAAGAAGCCGTAAAGAATGGGCGCATCCTGAAATGAATGAGAAAGAAACTTGGCATAGGACAAATCAATATGTATGCACTGTAAGGTAAGCAGGGTAATGTCATCAGAAATCGCGAACGTGTGATAAATGCAGTGGAAGAATTTTATGCTGACCTGTACATTACCCAGAGGACTCAGAAGTACCCTATTCGAAACAATAATGAACAGTATACAGCAATCCCTCCTATATCTAGAGATGATGTCAGAAGCGCCTTGCAAGGCATGACCAGAGAAAAAGCGGCAGGAAAGGATGGAATAACAGTCGATTAAATAAAAAATGAAGGAGACATACTGCTAGGAAAACTGGCGGCTCTCTATACGAAGTGTCCATCGACTGCAAGGGTCCCAGAAAATAAAAAGAAATGCAAGCATTACACTAATCCGCAAAAAGGGCGACATTAAAGAACTGAAAGAATGTAGACCCATTAGCTTACTTCGAGCATTATATAACATATTTACCAAAATCATGTTCAATGGAATAAGGGCAACATGGACTTTAGTTAACCAAAGGAAGAGGCAGGCTTCTGGAAAGGATACTCTACAATGGATCACCTCCATGTAATTAATGAGGTTATCGAGAAATCCGCAGAGAACAATAAGCCTCTCTACATGGCTTGCATAGAATACGAAAAAGCATTTGATTCAGCATAGATACCAGCAGTCATAGAGGCATTGCGTAATCACGGAGTAAAGACCGCTTACGCAAATACTCTGGAAAATATGTACAGATATTCCACAGCCACCTTAATTCTATACAAGAAAAGTAGAAAAATACCTAAAAGAAATGGGTCAGGAAAGGAGGCACAATCTCTCCAATGCTATTTACTGCGTGCTTGGAAGAAGTATTCAAGCTATTAAACTGGGAACATTTAGGAGTAACGATCGACGGCCAATACCTCAGCAAATTTTGGTTTCCTGATGATTTGTTCTATTCAGCAAGACTGGGGACGAGTTACAACATATGATTGAGGACTTTAACAGGGAGAGCGTAAGAGTGCGGCTGAAAAGTAATATGTAGAAGACAAGGAAGCAAGGGTACAAAAGTTCAAGATTGCAAGTCGGCCTCCGTGGTTTGTGAAAGAGTACGTGTACCTAGGTCAACTAATCACAGGGAACCCTTACTATGAGAAGGCAATTCATAGAAGAATAAAGTTGGGTGGGATCGCATACGGCAGACATTATGAGCTCCTGACTGGAAGCTTACCATTATCATCGAAAAATTAATGTATACAATCAGGGCATTTTACCGGAGCTGACATATGGCGCAGAGACTTGGAGACCGACAAAGAAGCTTGAGAACAAGTTAAGGACTGCGCAAAGAGCCATGCAACGAAGAATGCTAGGCATACCTTTAGGAGATAGAAAGAGAGCGGTTTTGATTAGAACAAATCGGTGTAGACGATATTATAATAGACATTAAGAGAAGAAAATGGCGCTGGGCAGACCATGTATTGCGCATAATAGATAACCATTGGACCATTAAAGTGACAGAATGGGTACAAAAAGAAGGGAAGCGAAGTAGAGGACGGCAGAAGACTAGGTTGTGTGACGAAATTAGGAAATTTGCGGGTGCCATTTGGAATCGGTTGGCGCAGAACAAGGTAATTGGAGGTCGCAGGGAGAGTCCTTCGTCGTCCAGTGGACATGAATAAGCTGCTGCTGCTGCTGCTGCTGCTGCTGCTGCTGCTGCTGCTGCTGCTGCTGCTGCTGCTGCTGCTGCTGCTGCTGCTGCTGCTGCTGCTGCTGCTGCTGCTGCTGCTGCTGCTGCTGCTGCTGCTGCTGCTGCTGCTGCTGCTGCTGCTGCTGCTGCTGCTGCTGCTGCTGCTGCTGCTGCTGCTGCTGCTGCTGCTGCTGCTGCTGCTGCTGCTGCTGCTGCTGCTGCTGCTGCTGCTGCTGCTGCTGCTGCTGCTGCTGCTGCTGCTGCTGCTGCTGCTGCTGCTGCTGCTGCTGCTGCTGCTGCTGCTGCTGCTGCTGCTGCTGCTGCTGCTGCTGCTGCTGCTGCTGCTGCTGCTGCTGCTGCTGCTGCTGCTGCTGCTGCTGCTGCTGCTGCTGCTGCTGCTGCTGCTGCTGCTGCTGCTGCTGCTGCTGCTGCTGCTGCTGCTGCTGCTGCTGCTGCTGCTGCTGCTGCTGCTGCTGCTGCTGCTGCTGCTGCTGCTGCTGCTGCTGCTGCTGCTGCTGCTGCTGCTGCTGCT
This sequence comes from Dermacentor andersoni, assembly GCF_023375885.2. Classification (NCBI taxonomy): domain Eukaryota; kingdom Metazoa; phylum Arthropoda; class Arachnida; order Ixodida; family Ixodidae; genus Dermacentor; species Dermacentor andersoni. The sequence continues at coordinate 14,822,149 of NW_027314752.1, forward strand.
GCTGCTGCTGCTGCTGCTGCTGCTGCTGCTGCTGCTGCTGCTGCTGCTGCTGCTGCTGCTGCTGCTGCTGCTGCTGCTGCTGCTGCTGCTGCTGCTGCTGCTGCTGCTGCTGCTGCTGCTGCTGCTGCTGCTGCTGCTGCTGCTGCTGCTGCTGCTGCTGCTGCTGCTGCTGCTGCTGCTGCTGCTGCTGCTGCTGCTGCTGCTGCTGCTGCTGCTGCTGCTGCTGCTGCTGCTGCTGCTGCTGCTGCTGCTGCTGCTGCTGCTGCTGCTGCTGCTGCTGCTGCTGCTGCTGCTGCTGCTGCTGCTGCTGCTGCTGCTGCTGCTGCTGCTGCTGCTGCTGCTGCTGCTGCTGCTGCTGCTGCTGCTGCTGCTGCTGCTGCTGCTGCTGCTGCTGCTGCTGCTGCTGCTGCTGCTGCTGCTGCTGCTGCTGCTGCTGCTGCTGCTGCTGCTGCTGCTGCTGCTGCTGCTGCTGCTGCTGCTGCTGCTGCTGCTGCTGCTGCTGCTGCTGCTGCTGCTGCTGCTGCTGCTGCTGCTGCTGCTGCTGCTGCTGCTGCTGCTGCTGCTGCTGCTGCTGCTGCTGCTGCTGCTGCTGCTGCTGCTGCTGCTGCTGCTGCTGCTGCTGCTGCTGCTGCTGCTGCTGCTGCTGCTGCTGCTGCTGCTGCTGCTGCTGCTGCTGCTGCTGCTGCTGCTGCTGCTGCTGCTGCTGCTGCTGCTGCTGCTGCTGCTGCTGCTGCTGCTGCTGCTGCTGCTGCTGCTGCTGCTGCTGCTGCTGCTGCTGCTGCTGCTGCTGCTGCTGCTGCTGCTGCTGCTGCTGCTGCTGCTGCTGCTGCTGCTGCTGCTGCTGCTGCTGCTGCTGCTGCTGCTGCTGCTGCTGCTGCTGCTGCTGCTGCTGCTGCTGCTGCTGCTGCTGCTGCTGCTGCTGCTGCTGCTGCTGCTGCTGCTGCTGCTGCTGCTGCTGCTGCTGCTGCTGCTGCTGCTGCTGCTGCTGCTGCTGCTGCTGCTGCTGCTGCTGCTGCTGCTGCTGCTGCTGCTGCTGCTGCTGCTGCTGCTGCTGCTGCTGCTGCTGCTGCTGCTGCTGCTGCTGCTGCTGCTGCTGCTGCTGCTGCTGCTGCTGCTGCTGCTGCTGCTGCTGCTGCTGCTGCTGCTGCTGCTGCTGCTGCTGCTGCTGCTGCTGCTGCTGCTGCTGCTGCTGCTGCTGCTGCTGCTGCTGCTGCTGCTGCTGCTGCTGCTGCTGCTGCTGCTGCTGCTGCTGCTGCTGCTGCTGCTGCTGCTGCTGCTGCTGCTGCTGCTGCTGCTGCTGCTGCTGCTGCTGCTGCTGCTGCTGCTGCTGCTGCTGCTGCTGCTGCTGCTGCTGCTGCTGCTGCTGCTGCTGCTGCTGCTGCTGCTGCTGCTGCTGCTGCTGCTGCTGCTGCTGCTGCTGCTGCTGCTGCTGCTGCTGCTGCTGCTGCTGCTGCTGCTGCTGCTGCTGCTGCTGCTGCTGCTGCTGCTGCTGCTGCTGCTGCTGCTGCTGCTGCTGCTGCTGCTGCTGCTGCTGCTGCTGCTGCTGCTGCTGCTGCTGCTGCTGCTGCTGCTGCTGCTGCTGCTGCTGCTGCTGCTGCTGCTGCTGCTGCTGCTGCTGCTGCTGCTGCTGCTGCTGCTGCTGCTGCTGCTGCTGCTGCTGCTGCTGCTGCTGCTGCTGCTGCTGCTGCTGCTGCTGCTGCTGCTGCTGCTGCTGCTGCTGCTGCTGCTGCTGCTGCTGCTGCTGCTGCTGCTGCTGCTGCTGCTGCTGCTGCTGCTGCTGCTGCTGCTGCTGCTGCTGCTGCTGCTGCTGCTGCTGCTGCTGCTGCTGCTGCTGCTGCTGCTGCTGCTGCTGCTGCTGCTGCTGCTGCTGCTGCTGCTGCTGCTGCTGCTGCTGCTGCTGCTGCTGCTGCTGCTGCTGCTGCTGCTGCTGCTGCTGCTGCTGCTGCTGCTGCTGCTGCTGCTGCTGCTGCTGCTGCTGCTGCTGCTGCTGCTGCTGCTGCTGCTGCTGCTGCTGCTGCTGCTGCTGCTGCTGCTGCTGCTGCTGCTGCTGCTGCTGCTGCTGCTGCTGCTGCTGCTGCTGCTGCTGCTGCTGCTGCTGCTGCTGCTGCTGCTGCTGCTGCTGCTGCTGCTGCTGCTGCTGCTGCTGCTGCTGCTGCTGCTGCTGCTGCTGCTGCTGCTGCTGCTGCTGCTGCTGCTGCTGCTGCTGCTGCTGCTGCTGCTGCTGCTGCTGCTGCTGCTGCTGCTGCTGCTGCTGCTGCTGCTGCTGCTGCTGCTGCTGCTGCTGCTGCTGCTGCTGCTGCTGCTGCTGCTGCTGCTGCTGCTGCTGCTGCTGCTGCTGCTGCTGCTGCTGCTGCTGCTGCTGCTGCTGCTGCTGCTGCTGCTGCTGCTGCTGCTGCTGCTGCTGCTGCTGCTGCTGCTGCTGCTGCTGCTGCTGCTGCTGCTGCTGCTGCTGCTGCTGCTGCTGCTGCTGCTGCTGCTGCTGCTGCTGCTGCTGCTGCTGCTGCTGCTGCTGCTGCTGCTGCTGCTGCTGCTGCTGCTGCTGCTGCTGCTGCTGCTGCTGCTGCTGCTGCTGCTGCTGCTGCTGCTGCTGCTGCTGCTGCTGCTGCTGCTGCTGCTGCTGCTGCTGCTGCTGCTGCTGCTGCTGCTGCTGCTGCTGCTGCTGCTGCTGCTGCTGCTGCTGCTGCTGCTGCTGCTGCTGCTGCTGCTGCTGCTGCTGCTGCTGCTGCTGCTGCTGCTGCTGCTGCTGCTGCTGCTGCTGCTGCTGCTGCTGCTGCTGCTGCTGCTGCTGCTGCTGCTGCTGCTGCTGCTGCTGCTGCTGCTGCTGCTGCTGCTGCTGCTGCTGCTGCTGCTGCTGCTGCTGCTGCTGCTGCTGCTGCTGCTGCTGCTGCTGCTGCTGCTGCTGCTGCTGCTGCTGCTGCTGCTGCTGCTGCTGCTGCTGCTGCTGCTGCTGCTGCTGCTGCTGCTGCTGCTGCTGCTGCTGCTGCTGCTGCTGCTGCTGCTGCTGCTGCTGCTGCTGCTGCTGCTGCTGCTGCTGCTGCTGCTGCTGCTGCTGCTGCTGCTGCTGCTGCTGCTGCTGCTGCTGCTGCTGCTGCTGCTGCTGCTGCTGCTGCTGCTGCTGCTGCTGCTGCTGCTGCTGCTGCTGCTGCTGCTGCTGCTGCTGCTGCTGCTGCTGCTGCTGCTGCTGCTGCTGCTGCTGCTGCTGCTGCTGCTGCTGCTGCTGCTGCTGCTGCTGCTGCTGCTGCTGCTGCTGCTGCTGCTGCTGCTGCTGCTGCTGCTGCTGCTGCTGCTGCTGCTGCTGCTGCTGCTGCTGCTGCTGCTGCTGCTGCTGCTGCTGCTGCTGCTGCTGCTGCTGCTGCTGCTGCTGCTGCTGCTGCTGCTGCTGCTGCTGCTGCTGCTGCTGCTGCTGCTGCTGCTGCTGCTGCTGCTGCTGCTGCTGCTGCTGCTGCTGCTGCTGCTGCTGCTGCTGCTGCTGCTGCTGCTGCTGCTGCTGCTGCTGCTGCTGCTGCTGCTGCTGCTGCTGCTGCTGCTGCTGCTGCTGCTGCTGCTGCTGCTGCTGCTGCTGCTGCTGCTGCTGCTGCTGCTGCTGCTGCTGCTGCTGCTGCTGCTGCTGCTGCTGCTGCTGCTGCTGCTGCTGCTGCTGCTGCTGCTGCTGCTGCTGCTGCTGCTGCTGCTGCTGCTGCTGCTGCTGCTGCTGCTGCTGCTGCTGCTGCTGCTGCTGCTGCTGCTGCTGCTGCTGCTGCTGCTGCTGCTGCTGCTGCTGCTGCTGCTGCTGCTGCTGCTGCTGCTGCTGCTGCTGCTGCTGCTGCTGCTGCTGCTGCTGCTGCTGCTGCTGCTGCTGCTGCTGCTGCTGCTGCTGCTGCTGCTGCTGCTGCTGCTGCTGCTGCTGCTGCTGCTGCTGCTGCTGCTGCTGCTGCTGCTGCTGCTGCTGCTGCTGCTGCTGCTGCTGCTGCTGCTGCTGCTGCTGCTGCTGCTGCTGCTGCTGCTGCTGCTGCTGCTGCTGCTGCTGCTGCTGCTGCTGCTGCTGCTGCTGCTGCTGCTGCTGCTGCTGCTGCTGCTGCTGCTGCTGCTGCTGCTGCTGCTGCTGCTGCTGCTGCTGCTGCTGCTGCTGCTGCTGCTGCTGCTGCTGCTGCTGCTGCTGCTGCTGCTGCTGCTGCTGCTGCTGCTGCTGCTGCTGCTGCTGCTGCTGCTGCTGCTGCTGCTGCTGCTGCTGCTGCTGCTGCTGCTGCTGCTGCTGCTGCTGCTGCTGCTGCTGCTGCTGCTGCTGCTGCTGCTGCTGCTGCTGCTGCTGCTGCTGCTGCTGCTGCTGCTGCTGCTGCTGCTGCTGCTGCTGCTGCTGCTGCTGCTGCTGCTGCTGCTGCTGCTGCTGCTGCTGCTGCTGCTGCTGCTGCTGCTGCTGCTGCTGCTGCTGCTGCTGCTGCTTTACACTAGACTGGAGCCAGAGCGCCAGGCCGACATTCACTCGCGCCAAGGGCAAAGGCCCACTTCGTCGTCGTTCTCACGGCGGCTCGTCTCTCGGATATCTACCGATCATATCGTAATACTACCCCCCCGGCAGCAAAAGCGCCGTTAAGGTGCTGGTAAATATTCAAGGCGCGTGGAGAGTTGTAGGGCTTGATTCGGGCGACGTGGACAATGTCACTGGTTGTCACAGCAGTGGACGTGGCGGGCGTGGCTAGAACGATTTCGTAGGTGACATCTGTCACTTGGCGAAGCACGCGATATGGGCCCGTGTAGCAGGAAAGAAGTTTTTCACAAATGCCAACTTTACGCGATGGTGACCAAAGCAACACGAGGGTGCCGGGCCCAACGTTGACATCACGGTGACGGAGGACTAGCGCTGCTTTCGTTGGTCTTGAGAGACTTGTAGACGAGCGCGCGCAAGTTGGCTAGCATGGTCAGCATGGGCGATAGCATCACGGGCATAAGTGCTAGTTAAAGCTGTGGTGGATGGAAGCACAGTGTCTAGTGGTAGCGTCGATTCACGGCCATACAAGAGGTAAAAAGTAGAAAAGTCTGCAGTGTCGAGACGGGAAGAGTTATACGCAAAGGTGATGTAAGGTAAAGCCTGGTGCCAGTCACGGTGGTCGTCCGAAACGAATTTGGACAGCATGTCTGTAAGTGTGCGGTTCAAACGCTCAGTGAGGCCGTTCGTTTGAAGGTGGTAGGAGGTGGCAAATTTACGCTGTATTGAGCAGGCACGCATGATGTCGCCAATGACTTTGGCTAAAAACGTACGGCCATGGTCTGTTAGCAATTGACGCGGGGCACCATGAATCAAAATGATATCATGCAGGAGCAGTGGCGTAGCCAGAAATTTCGTTCGGGGGGGGGGGGGCTACAGTTGCAGCTCGGCCTCCTCCTTATGCGGAAGCATTAGCTCGAGTGCTCCTATCTAAATACATGTCAAAGGAAAATTCGTTTTTCTCGACAACCACCGCACCAAATTCGACGAGGTTTATTGCATTTAAAAGGAAAACTTAAAATCTAGTGTCTGTTGGTTTCGAATTTTCGAGTTAGGTCGGCAATTTTTTATTAAAATTGGCGAGAATTGGAAATTCTCAAAAAACGAAACTATCAAGTTTACAACTCTCTAACTCAACAACGGAAAAGGGTAATTCAATTCTGTAAATTGCATCAGATAGTACATCTAAAGCGAACAAAATTGATATGTCACACATGAATATCAAGAATTTTATTATGTGGCAATACAGCTTTTGCAGAACCCTTGTACCCAACGTAACAAATTCACGTACGATGCAAAATGACCTATGGAATTTGTCCGCTCTGAATGATGTCATGTATGCCGTTTACATAACCGAAATATCTGTTCTTGACGCAGAGCTATGGATTTGTAAACTTCGCGCGTCTATTTTTTTTCGAACGGTCGTATATTTGAAAATTTTTTAAACAAAATTCAGGACATAACTCAAAATTCTGCTTCCAACAGTCGCTAGAACTTGACTTTCTAGCTCAAATGCAACAAATTGGATTAAAATCAGCCCAGTGGTTATCTCAGAAAAACGTTCTTGCGTTTTTCATGTATTTGAATAGGCCGCGTCAGAGTTGGGCTCGAGCTAAAGCTTCCTCTTAAGGGGAAGCTTTAGCTCCCTTAAATTTCGCTAAAAGGGGAATTCCTTTTTCTCGGCAACCACTGCACCAAATTTGACGAGGTTTATTGCATTTAAAAGAAAAACTTTAGTTCTAGTGACGGCTGGTTTCGAGTTCTTCATTTCGGTTGTCAATTCTTTATTGAAAATCGACCACAATCGCACATATTTCGCTAACGAAAATACCAAGTTTAAAACTCTAGCTCAACAATGAAGAATGATATCACAATTCTGTGAATAGCACCTAATAGTACATCTACAGCGGACAAAATTGATTTGTTACACTTGAATCTCAAAAAAGATAAGTAATATGGAAATGCGGCTTTTGCAGAACACTTGTACACAACGTAACTAATTCATGTAAGATACAAATTTACGCGCCAAGTTTATCCGCTTTGACTGTTATAATATATGTCGTTTACGTAGCGGCGATATCTGTTCTTGATGCAGAGCTGCTAGTTTGTAAACATCGTGCTTCTATTTTTTTCGAACTTTCGATTTTTTCAACATATTTTAAACAAGATTCAGGCGCTAAATCAAAATTCCGCTTCCATGAGACGCTAGAATTTAGCTTTCTCAAATGCAACAAATTTAATTAAAAGCGATCCAGGGGTTATCTCAGAAAAGCGTTTCTGCGTTTTTCATTTATTTGAATAGGCCGCGTCGGAGTTGGGCCCGAGCTAAAGCTTCCTCTTAAACAATTTGTCAAGGGATCAAATGCATGAATAACTGCGCTGCCATTGCCAAAGATGCTGCAAACGAATTCTTGAACGCTACGCAATGTCAAAAAAAGTAAAATATTTGTTTTTTTGTAAAAGAATATACTCATATGTACCAAACATTGCGTCCAAAATAACTTATATCAATTCTTTCATGTTTTTTTGTCTATTTAATAAGTAAAGAAAATATCACATGAACTTTAGAACTATATCAGTTAGAAACCAGCAAAGGAGCGCATGTAGCTGATATGAAATATGTAAAGGCCATGAAATGAACAAGTTGAAGACAAATATGTTAATGAAACTGTCGTTCAAGAACCGCGTGTTTACATTCTTGTACATATGCAACGACCAGTAAAAAATATAAATGACGTTGTCATTTTTCCAATGTATTAGGTAGGATTAGCTGTATCGTGAGTAATTGCATCGACATTATAGTCGCAACAGAGAGCACGTATAAAAAGCAGGAGTTTTGCAAAATAAACGAGGGCGAGTCAAATGAAAGTGAGCCAATGCGAATATATGACAAGCGGGGTACTTCATTTAAACGTAGTCTCCATGAGCATTTAGACAATTGTCCCATTGACTAACGAGTCGCGTGATTCCCGTCTCACAAAATGTCTTGGATTGCTGCTTTAAAAAGTCTGCAACCGACTCTTTCACGTCATCGTCTGACACGAATCTGGTTCCCTTCAGCTGTTTTTTTTTTTGGTTGGGCCATTATGGGGAAGTCGCAAGGTGACAGGTCTGAGCTGTATGGCGGAAGCTGCTGCGTTTCCCACTTGAAATTTGCCAGTTTTGTATTAACCCTATCAGCGACGTGGGGACGGCCATTGTCGAGGGGCAAGATGACCACCTTCGTCAATTTTCCACGTCGTTTGTTCTGGATTGCGACACACAGCCGTTCCGGCGTTTCACAATGTCAGAAACAATTGATAGCCTCTCAAGATTTAGCAAATTCTATCAGTAATGGTCCCTGACGATCGAAAAAAAAGTAAACAACACCTTCTCTGCGGAAATGACGGCCTTTGCTTTCTTTGGGCACGGTGAATTCGAATGTATCCACTGTAAGTTTTGCCATCGTGTTTCAGGCTTGTAGTAGTGGCACCATGATTCGTCCCTAATCACAATTGCAGACAAGAAGTCGTCACCTTCATTGCGTTACGGGATCAGATGAGTCGAGGCAGCGCCGAACTGCTCCGCCTTCTGGTGGCGGTTCAAAATTTTGGGCATTCATTGCGCACGCAAGAGTCGATAACCGCGATGTTCATTAATTATGTGACTTCTGGTACATGGGCCTTGGCGCGAAATCCAGCCTGAGTTCACAATATTCGCGGTGAAATGTCTTTTCGAGCGTGAAAAAGACATTCTAGACAAAATCCAGAATGATTTTCAGCGCCGGGGGTTGCTTTTGTCGGCGGTGCATAGACAGCACGAAAAAACTTCGGGGGGGGGGGGGGGGGCTGAAGCCCCATAAGCCCCCCCCCCCCCGGCTACGGCCCTGTGCAGGAGGAAGTCTGCAACATCAGCTGCGCAACTGGTCGGAAGAGCGTGGGTTGCGACATAGCGGGTCGCGTAGTCCACCGCAACTGCAACCGGCTTGTTTCCTGATGTAGATTTCGGAATTGGGCCGAGAAGGTCTAAGCCGACACGATGGAAGGGCTCGGCAGTGTTGTCGACCGGCTGCAAATAACATGCGGGGAGTTGGGAAGACTTCTTGCGTAGATGGCAAAGTTCACAAGCGGCGACGTAATGCCGTACGGAACGGGCAAGGCCCGGCCAGAAAAAATGGTGACGTACACAGTCATAGGTTCCAGATACGCCGAGGTGTCCAGTCATTGGTGCGTCGTGAAGCACCTCTAAAACGGTTGAGCGGAGGTGTCTAGGTATAAGTAGGAACTCAGAGCCATCCGGATGAAGGTTACGACGGTACAGAGTACTGTCGCGGAGGACGAAGAGGCGTAGTGTGGCGTTGGCCGGTCGAGAACGGTCGATGAGTGCTCTGATGTAGGCGTCACGACGTTGCTCGTCGGGGAAATGAAGCACCTGTGACAGAGAGAATACGCAAGCAGCACTGGTAATATTAGAGGAGTCAGGGTCGACAACAGGGTAATGCGACAAGCTGTCAGCGTCTTGGTGCAGGCGACCAGACTTGTACACCACGGAATATGAAAATTCCTGTAGCCTCAAAGCCCATCGACCAAGCCGGCCTGTAGGATCTCTAAGCGATGAGCCCCAGCAGAGAACATGATGTTCAGTGACTACGGAAAAAGGGCGACTGTAAAGGTAAGGACGGAACTTAGCTACCGCCGAGACTACAGCAAGGCATTCTCGTTCCGTAATGGAATAGTTGCGCTCCGATGGTGTGAGGAGGCGGCTCGCATAAGCAATAAAGCGTTCCTAGCCACGCTGACGCTGGGCTAAGACGGCACCTACGCCATGACCGCTGGCATCTGTACGCAATTCTGTAGGGGCATCAGGGTCGACGTGGGCGAGAATGGGTGGTGAGGAGAGAAGAGTAACGAGACGAGAGAAGGCGGTGGCTTCTGCAGTACTCAAAGAGAATTGTACGCCTTTCTTCAAAAGATTATTGAGGCGTCTAGCAATTGCCGCAAAATCTTGAATAAGATGACGAAAGTATGAGCATAGCCCTACAAAACTTGGAACGTCTGCGGCTGTCTTCGGAACCTGAAAGCCTCGGACAGCGCGAGTTTTGTCGGGATCATGCTGTACTCCGGAAACGTCAACGAGGTGGCCCAGAACAGTAATTTGGCGGCGGCCGAAGCGATAGTTGAACGACTTAAGTTGCAGCTTCGCCTTTCGAAATACATCAAGTATAGCTGTTAGACGCTCAAGGTGAGTGTCGAACGTGGGCGAGAAGACGATGGCGTCATCGAGGTAGCAGAGACATGTTGACCATTTGAAACCTCGGAGCAAGGAGTCCATCATACGCTCAAAGGTGGCAGGGACGTTGCATAATCCGAGCGGCATTTAAGTTTGTATAGGCCATCAGGTGTGATGAACGTGGTCTTTTCTCTGTCCATATCGTCAACAACAATCTGCCAGTATCCAGAACGAAGATCAATAGAAGAGAAATAGCTGGAACCGTGGAGGCAGTCAAGGGCGTCATCTATACGTGAAAGCGGGTAGATGTCCTTCTTAGTAATGTTATTCAGATGACGGTAGTCTACACAGAAGTGCCACGTGCCATACTTCTTAACCAACGCTACAGGTTACGCCCAGGGACTAGAAGAAGGCTCAATGATGTTTTCGTCTAGCATTTTGTTCACTTCGCTTTGAATTTCTTGGCGTTCTGATGCAGAGACTCGGTATGGTCGGCGGTGAATAGTAGTATTTCCAGTGAGAATCCGATGCTTGACCGCAAGCGTCTGTCCTAAAGGGCGATCGTCGAAGTCGAAAATATCTCTGTAGGACGATAACAGTTGATAAAGGTCTGTAGCCTGCGCAGAAGACAGGTCCTTCGCACCCATTTTCTGTATCTTGGGATCGGCGGCCGAGGCTGGCATGAGGGTCCTGCTAAGCTCGCAAGAAGCATCGGTCGATAAAGTTGCCACTTGATGGTCACGGAGACAATCAACGTTGGCAAGGCAAATACCTTGCTGTAGAATTTACTTTGCCAATCCAAAGTAAAAGATTAGCATGAAAGTGCGGTTTGCAGTAATAGTAAGTATACTGTGAGGCACGGTAACGACATACTGTAGTGGAATGTCAGGCAGAGGAATGACGAGGTACTCGCCTTCAGAGACTGGTGGGGAGACAAGAGTTCAGTATAGGCTATTGATTTTGGCGGCAGGCGAATAAAGTCGGTGGGGCGTAGGTGGCACTGGGGTGCGTCAGAAGGTTCTGCGAGAGCAGTCAATAGGGCAGAGTGCGCGGAGATAAAGTCGAGGCTGAGAATTAGGTTGTGGGGGCAATGAACAATAACGGTGAAGAGGACAGGAGTGTGACGGCCGGCGATGCTAACATGTGCCGTACACAGGCCGATGTTAGGCACAGTACCGCCATCCGCAACGCGGACGAGGCGTGCCGGCGCTGGGGTGAGAAGCTTGTTCAGTCGTCGTCGGAAGGCAGCACTCATAATAGGAAGATGTGCCCCTGTATCGATGAGTGCCGGGACAGCATATCCATCAACGTCAACGTCAAGAAGGTTTTCGTTCGTGTCTAACGTGAGCAGAGAATTTGAGAGCAGTGTCGACAACGCAGCTTCCCCTCCAGAAGCTGCAGTGTCTAGCTTTCCGGCTGGGCCCGGGAAGGCTAGGCGGCGAAGAGAAGCGGCGGGGTTGGGGCGAACGAGACTGACGGCATCGAGGTGAGTGCGAGCGGCTGTAGCGAAGGTTCGGAGCAGGAGCATCAGCGGCAGTGGGTTCACGGTGGGTGGCATAGGGAACAGAAGGTCCAAAGGTGCGGGAATAAGTGGCGGCATGTGTCCGAGGAGGCGGAGGTCATCAGTTGCGGCAGTGACGAGTGACATGGCCGATGCGACAGCAGTGAAAACAGACTGGTCTGTCATCAGGGGTACACCAATCGGACGGGCTGCGGCGAGATGTGGCGGAAAAGGACTGTCAGGGAAGAGGAGGGCCGGTAGAGAACTCGGGAACGCTGGGGTGAGGTGTTGAACACACGGAATTCAGACTCATGTTCTCAAATTCCTGTCGGACTACGGCCTGAATTATGGCAAGCGTGGTTCCTGGCGGATCGGGAGGCGTCGTGGAGAAAGCTGGCAAACATGCGGCCTCGAGCTCGCGGCGAACAGTACGGGTGACGTCTTCACAGGTGGTGGCCTGACGCGGTCGACCCTCACATGTCGACGTAGCAGCTGTGTTGGGTAGCCGCGTGATGTGTTGTGTGATACGACGGCTCTTGGCTTCTTCAAGGCGACGGCATTCTTTAATGATGGCGTCGATTCTTGAGACATTGCCGAAAACAAGCAAATTGAAAGCGTCGTTGGCGATGCTTTTTAGGACATGTGACACTTTATCTGATTCAGACATAGCATCGTCAGCTTCGCAGCATAGAGCCAAGACGTCGAAGATGTATGAAACGTGTGGCTCTGTAGATGTCTGAACACGATAAGCAAGAGCCTTGCTCGCGGCAACCTTGCGGCCAATGGGGTCGCCGAACAGTTTCCGTAGCTTTTCTTTGAAAGTCTCCCAACTGCTTATCTCGTCGTCATGCGTCTGGTACCACACGCGTTGGGTGCCGCCAAGATAAAAGATGACATTGGCGAGCACAATGGTTCGGTCCCACCTGTTATTAGCGCTGGCATGTTCATATAGCTTGAGCCATTCGTCAACGTCGTGTCCCTCCAGACCAGAGAACACACCAGGGTCGCGATGTTGGGCAACCGTGACGATTGGAGCAGTCGGACCATCCGAAGTCGCTGCAGACGTGGGCTCATCACCGGGAGGCATGGTGACAAGCTCGATTTACCGACCACTCCGGAGTTCTGTGGTGAGGACGGGTATCGCTGACCTCCACCAGAATGTTACGCGTAGAAAGACACAGACGAAATAGGCTATTTACCGAATATATACACTAGATTGCAGCCAGAGCGGCCGGCCGACATTTACTCGCGCCCAGGGCACAGACCCACTTCGTCGTCGTTCTCACGGCGGCTCGTCTCTCGGGTATGTACCGATTTTATCGTAATAATATACCATGCCTCGATTATTAGAGGCGTTTACTCGTTCTTGTGCACGTAGAATACAGCGCATTCATCAAACTTTCGCATGCATTTTCAATCTCTGCAGTGCAAAGAAATATTACATGGCGATCGGCCAGTTAGCGACCTCTTATGCTCCAATGATCTATGCTTAATACTATGGCCTGAATGCCCTACATGGAAGCGGCCGCAGCTGTAAGCAACAGTATATAAAACACCAGTTCGACAGTGCACAAATTGTTTGGTTGTTTACCGAAGCAGACATCTGCCTACATTTTTTTTAATTTTAACTGGTCACTCTTTCTCAGCTCGGGGCCCAACACTTACCTATCGTTTCTGCAGCAACAAATCAACGTGAACACCTTATCTAGTTACACTTTACTTAGTCTGTGCGATAAAGAATATAAGTACCGAATGTCAACGGCTCTTCTCTTGGTAATATTGCCTTCTGTATCCATGTTCGAACTTGGTGAAATGATGGACATTTTCTGAGGTCAGCTACAGTGGCTACTGCAACACGAGGATAACTTACTGCTTAAATACACATAACCTACGCATTAAAGCTAGCGCTCATTTTGTGCACACACAATTTCGTGACACAGGACTTAAGGCATGGCACGGTGATTTCTTTTTTGCAAGCTCATAGTTCTTGGATGAAAAGATATGCAATAGTTTGAAGTCTTAGGGGTGTACTCACAGCACACGTCGCTCTCCGGAAACATCAAGACGATTAGTTGGTAGATCAGAAGCCAGCGTGTTGCTCGTCTTTTCTTTCGCGCTCAACAAGACCGCACTGCGTCACTAGAATTCTTAAGGACTAAAAGTCTTACCCCCGTATGCAGAAATGCAACTTAAGTTGAAGCCCATGCTTGACTTGATCCGAGTGACGCCTATCGGGAACGCACCGAAGGAAACGCAGTGAGCGTCTTTGGGCACGTTAACGCCAGGCGTCATGTAAATCAAGTCAAGCATGTGTTTCGACTTAAGTTGCATTTCTGCATACGGGGGTTACCTTCTCCCTTCAATATGAGAAAGGTTCGATGTATTATTTGCAACAATAGTATAAAATTTCAACGAACTTCTCGCATATTTCCACGAGTTATTTGTCCATTGTGTTGATGTGGTGACAACAAAAATTGGTCATATCAGCGTTCATTTCTTCTCGTCCATAAGCTCAAGTTATCTCTAATATTTTGTTAGCTGTTAGGTGTAGGGGCATTTCATTATTTCTCTTCGGCAAAGAACACAGTGCCGTATCTTTTTTACCTAATATTTTAAATATCGCTTAGTTTTGCTCTCGTTTGAGACATAATGAACTTGTTCTACATAGAAATGATTGAATTGTATTTTAGAGAAACGAACCCGCTGTGGTTGCTCTGTGGCTATGGTGTTGGGCTGCTAAGCACGAGTTCGCCTGATTGAATTACGGCCACACCGGCTGCATTTCGATGGGGGCGAAATGCGATAACACCTATGTATTTAGATTTAGGTGCACGTTAATGAACCCCAGGTGGACCAAACTTCCGGAGTACCCGGAAGTTTATATAAAAAGAACAATTATATATCTGATATAACTTATAGTGGTTAATCGAATAAAACGGTCGCGTATAGTATAGCCTAATGGCTGCAAACAACTAAGTGTACGGTTTTGCTTTTCAAGAACGCTGAAAATGTTCCTTGTCAGAGGTGATATCTGAAGTACCGCATGCTACGCTATCATACTTAACATTTTCAATAAGCTTACCTTATGGAACTAGAAACAGCATTGTCGTTCTAAATTCAGAGATGCATTGCTCGAGAGTGCTTTTATCGATCTGTGTGGGGGTCATCTCGGCAGAGAAAACACACTTTCCTGCTGTCATCTCAAACTTAAATATCTGGTCACCAGGATTTATACTGCTTGGAACTGCACGTTTTAATGCAAATATTTGAAGTTTGCTCAACAATCACGGCTTGCGTTCACTACTAATGGTTCACAGTCTATGGCAGCAAAGCAGGTGGATGACATTAGCGCCTCTAGATTTGAACACAGCCTACTCACTACGATTAGAAAGCGCCAAAAATACCAAGAACATACCACAAGAATACCAGTACTCTTATTACACATTTACCATATTATGTTTGTACTAGATGAATAAATCTTACTAGTGCAGCTCATACGTCCTTTCTATATGCGACAGTCATGCACGGTTCAGTCACGCTCGCAATGCATTCCATAATTCCCCCAGCACCTACGTTCCTCGTACAGCCTACCTAGATTCTTTTCAATAAAGAATATGTTTTATATTTTACCAACTACCGCTTTCTTCTTCAATACTGTATGTTGACAGAGTGTATCTTCGTTGCTTTTGTTTTTGAAGTGTCATCACCGCATACGTATTATTAATTTTTTTTTTCAGAAGGAAAGCTCTCAGCAACAACTGTCAATGGAGGTACGGTATATTTCAACGAACTAAGAAATATTGCAGAAATATTTATTAGGCTGACAGGTAGACATATAATGTGAGTGCTTTCTTAGTTTAACGAAAAGCTTTGACAGCGCAAGAGGCTTCTGGGCAATATGCGATTGAATATAGACACAATTTTTCTCGAATGGACCTAAAATCAGGAGATGAAAGCCTTGACATGCAAGGTCACGGCAGTACGCGAAATATCAAGAGAGAATGCGCAAACTGAATGTGTTGAGAGAAAAATCGATGTACTCCTCCAGTGCAGTGAATGAAAATCAGCAATTCTGAGCAACTTCAAATGAGCTTTCGTTCGGGCGCTTTATGAGAACAAGCAATCCAGACGATATGCCACGCGTCGGTGCATTCCAGGCGGAGGCACAAATTGTAGCGAAATGTTTCATGTGTATAGTATGGCGCGCCCTATATGTGCGGTAATCCTCTCATCTAATGACATTGTGCATATTAAATAAATAAGCTGTATCGCAGCGCCTATCTTGGTTACTGGAAGCAACACAATCTAGTCTTTTTTACAAGACTTCCGACCAGTCTCGTCTGTGTGAATAATTTCAGAGACAAAGGCAATAACGAGACATCAACTGAAAATAAATATCATGGCCTTTTTTTCTTAAGTGATGGTTTAGGTCACCAATTTGGCACGCCAGTTTGGATGCAAGCTTTATGTTGGAGCAACGAGTGCCTTAATGTTTTTTTTCCTGCTGTATGTCGCGCAAGACATCCTATTTTTAAGTTTTTTTATTTGTTGATCATATGGCCCGGGTTCAGGAAAGTGGTTAAGTCCTCAGCTGTAGACCTAGTGAGATGCGATGTGCTTAAATACTGCGCTGCTATTTTTCTCGGATGATTATATCCCCGATGTCACTACCAGATTTAGTTGAGCTATCAGTGAATAATTTGAGTGCACTTGGTTAATTTGTCTTTCCAACACGACGTAAGCTATAACGGGCTGAGTCAATAATTTATGCTGTGCACGTACTAGAACCAATAATCATCATGCTAAGTTGCCCGCATGTGCTAGAGGTAGCACTATTTTCCTGCTTTTCCAGGCACTGGGACGGTATGGGGAATGGTAGGCGAACGCCGCCAGAGGGCATTACTGTCCACACATGATATCTTGCTGGCACATCTAGTGGAAACTCGAGACTGCGGCCAGCATTAGCTTTAGACTTTTGCCCTGCGTGCATTCTGCTAAGTTTTCGTTTTACAGAGTCTCGGTCGAACGTTCCTAATGGACAAATCCACCTTTAACAGTGTCCTCATCGCTGAACACAATGGGCGCTGTTGAATGAAAACGACCGCTACACTAAAAAGTAGGAAACGCCAGGCAGATGCTCGACTAGACTGCACCACGTTTGTATTCATCTCCATGCATGGTACTCGCTCGTCGGCGGCGGCTTGTGCGTTTGCAGCGCGTTGCGTTCTCGCTCGCAGAACGCAACATGTGGTAATAGTGCAGTTTGTCTTACAGGCCCTACAGGGCTGTTAACGCTACGTATCAGCACAGGCCGTCTAGACGCGAATGAAGTCATTATTTCGCTCTTCGATAGTAATTTTTTCAGGCTCTACACATTTGTTGATTTCTATTCGGGAACTGTAAACAAACCTTGCCACTGCTTCTGTAAAAGCACATTAAACTCAGATTATGGCAATTCCTTTGAAAGAGGGATGAGAACAGTTTGTAAAGCCCCGTGATCATGCCTTTTACTTGAAGAGACCTCACGTAATATTTCGGAATCAATGATTTCGCACCATGTGTGCACCCTCTTGTCAGCGAGGCACGATCCCGAGGATAGCTGCCCTTATTGTCATCTGGGGCTATTCTGCTGAAATGAAAGGTTGGTGAGATGATGGGTAGCAGACAATGCGAACTTACATGAATGCACACATACGTCTCCATTTATGTGTGACCTGATCATGCAGAATCTTAAGGGATGGCAAACAGTTTTTTCTACGCGCTGCACAGTAGACAAAGTAATATCTTAAAGACTTTGCAGATATGTGCGCAGTAATGTCGTTACACATTTAAGTTGCATCTTTTGTGGCTGCACCGCGCAAATCTAATAAAATTTCGATCTAAATATGCAGCCAGTAATGTATCGACACTCCCCTGGTTTCTCTTGCTAAAAGCTTAAGAAAGTAAAATGGCTTCGTTATTTTTCATGCAGCTAATAAAAGTTTCGAGGAGAACTCATCCCCAGTCCCCAAGTCATTCCAGGAAACGAACTCTGCTTCTTGACGTAAAACTTCTATAAAATGGGTAGGACGTGTGGGTAGGACTTTAAATTGGTAGGACAAAAACGATGCAAATAAAAAGTGTAACGATATTAGTGCGCACATCTCTGCAATTACAATACCCGAAATCTTTACTTCGATGTCATTGTGCGGAAGAAGCAAACCAGTATTTTGCACTGTCATGCATGAGTCGCTTGTATTTATGGCGTCATTGTCGTGCCTCGCACGATGCCATCAGAGCTATGTTTGCCTTCTCGTTAAACGTTCACAAAGGCTAAGCGTAGCAGTAACTTTGTCGATCCAAGCAGGAGTACTTGCATTTGAGAGAGTTCACTCAGCCATAGTAGGCCAGGTGAACAACTTGCGTCTCGCGCGGATGCGGATTACTTGTCGGCAGTTCGGTGGCAACATAATTCCCGTCACTTAAGTTGCTAAGCACGACAAACTAAGCAGATTAAATTGCAAGAAACTTGCTGTGTTATCCCTACGTCCGATGATGTGCCAGACGACGTGCTTTTAAGCATGACATAAAGCTTCGGCTATGGAAGGGTCTTCTTGAGGCGAGAAAGGTGGAATAGTGTCCACAGTGTCCCGTAGTCAGTGAGGGAAGGTGTGCGTACAGGGGAGAATTCGAGGCACACCCAGTATTTTTCTCTACACTATTCCAGGAATGGGGGCATACAAGAAACGTAAGATGGCGTCCATATTTACTAGTCACTGATGGCATACATTGAAAGTATTTTCGGTGGTGTTAATTGAGTGCACTCGGCCAGTACTTTGCTTGCAGGGGAATGAGGGGTGCGACTGCCTCATGCAGATCCTAAAAGTTGTAAATACCTTTAGGGGACGTGTGCGGTGAACTGCCGTCGTTGGCCACTGATGACAACCTGCCGCATGCAGGGACGTCTGCTGTGGCAAATGTAAGTGTCTCCGCTTCTGAATGCGAAGTTAAGTAATCGATGCACTTTGTATTCTAGCGGAAGCAAGCGGAGGCGTTCTGAAGCAGGCTGAGAAATTCGATGCCGGCCTTAACGAAAAATGTGCGTGGTCTAATTGATTGCAAAGAGCCTGCTGAAGCCCCAATAATTATTTGATGGACAGAACAAACCTCTTGGAAGGTTGGTGCTGAGTATGTCGAAAGCCAAAATGACTGGATGTTATATCGTCACGTATTGAAAGAACCAAGGAGAACAGGTTTGATATGACCCGCTTTGGATGTAAAATAACCTCTTTATTCTTTATGGTGCAACGCCTTCTACACAATCCGGCCATATGTTGTGTAAAACCTAACAAGACATAGTGAATGTGGGTCATTGACTATTGTATACTTGCGGCAGTGGAGATATGCTCAGGCCTTCCTAATGACGAAGATGACTGCTAGGCACTGGAGTTTAAAAATTCTGTAGTTTGTACGCTCTTGAAAGCATCAGAGCATTACAAGAGATCACATGTTGCGGACTGTAGAAGCCCTGCACAAACAAAGCATCAACCTTCACACCTATACTACATGTCCGCGTATACAACTCGGTCCGGATTGCTATATCTAAATTGCCACAGAACCAGTCTTGCAGTGGACAAAACATTTACCTTTTGATATGCAGACTCGCAGTCTGCGGTAAGCAATTATAAGAGTTCTCCTTGCGACACCAGCGGTGTCAATATGCAACTTAGTCCAGGCAGTCAGATGAAAATGCCGTGAGCTGGCACTGAAGCCACCAAAAGTTTTAGGTCTCGAAATGTGCACTCACAGGCCGGACTCCAAAGATGAGGTGTCTTTATAAAGGAAAAGCATGCCCTTTGCTGCTGCAGTCATCTAAAGTTACTATGATATGTCCAGGAATTGACGGTGGGCACATGTGTTGTCTGTTGCCACGGATCAGGGGACATGGTGTAAAGGCATGCTGACTATCAATAAGGAAGACTATTTTGCAGAGGGAACGTGCAGCTGGTTCGGGCAGTAATCGTGTGCACAAAGCGTTAACTCAGTTTGTAAATATCTTTTAAATATACCGACGCTTGATTATTTCACTCCTTAAGCAGTTCGAATGAGGTTGGCGGTAGCCCCAAGAGGACACGAAGCTCCGCAGCGGCTGTCGTCTCGCTACTGGACTTACTCGATTCCTTTTCGAAGTCTCCTGCTGCCGTGTGATGGGTAGCGGTCGCCACCGACTATATTGCCCGGTAGTGCAAAACTAAGGGACATGTCATGCTACTCTTCCTTACCACCGCGGACAGTAGCCGTTTTCTTGGGTGAAAACACTCTTTGTTGAGGGCGTCAGTGTCCATGCTAACCACAGCTGCAGCATGAGCCAGCCTGGTATGCATTCGCCCTGTACTCTCTCGGTGCCTGCGGCCTATAACCTGTACGAGAGCAACCTCTGGTGTATAGAGGACTTGGTCATCATCATCATCAGCCTGGTTACGCCCACTGCAGGGCAAAGGCCTCTCCCATATTTCTCCAACAACCCCGGTCATGTACTAATTGTGGCCACGCCGTCCCTGCAAACTTCTTAATCTCATCCGCCCACCTAACTTTCTGCCGCCCCCTGCTACGCTTCCCTTCTCTTGGGATCCAGTCCGTAACCCTTAATGACCATCGGTTATCTTCCCTCCTCATTACATGTCCTGCCCATGCCCATTTCTTTTTCTTGATTTCAACTAAGATGTCATTAACTCGCGTTTGTTCCCTGACCCAATCTGCTCTTTTCTTATCCCTTAACGTTACACCTATCATTCTTCTTTCCATAGCTCGTTGCGTCGTCCTCAGTTTGAGTAGAACTCTTTTCGTAAGCCTCCAGGTTTCTGCCCCGTAGGTGAGTACTGGTAAGACACAGCTATTATTTACTTTTCTCTTGAGGGATAATGGTAACCTGCTGTTCATGATCTGAGAATGCCTGCCAAACGCACCCCAGCCCATTCTTATTCTCCTGATTATTTCCGTCTCATGATCCGGATCCGCCGTCACTACCTGCCCCAAGTAGGTATATTCCCTTACGACTTCCAGTGCCTCGCTGCCTATTGTAAATTGCTGTTCTCTTCCGAGACTGTTAAACATTACTTTAGTTTTCTGCAGATTTATTTTTAGACCCACTCTACTGCTTTGCCTCTCCAGATCAGTGAGCATGCATTGCAATTGGTCCCCTGAGTTACTAAGCAAGGCAATATCATCAGCGAATCGCAAGTCACTAAGGTACTCTCCATTAACTTTTATCCCCAATTCTTCCCAATCCAGGTCTCTGAATACCTCCTGTAAACATACTGTGAATAGCATTGGAGAGATCGTATCTCCCTGCTAGACGCCTTTCTTTTTTGGGATTTTGTTGCTTGCTTTATGGAAGACTACGGTGGCTGTGGAGCCGCTATAGATATCTTTCAGTATTTTTAAATACGGCTCTTCTGCACCCTGATTCCGTAATGCCTCCATGACTGCTGAGGTTTCGACAGAATCAAACGCTTTCTCGTAATCAATGAAAGCTATATATAAGGGTTGGTTATATTCCGCACATTTCTCTATCACCTGATTGATAGTGTGAATATGATCTATTGTTGAGTAGCCTTTACGGAATCCTGCCTGGTCCTTTGCTTGACAGAAGTCTAAGGTGTTCCTGATTCTATTTGCGATTACCTTAGTAAATAGTTTGTAGGCAACGGACAGTAAGCTGATCGGTCTATAATTTTTCAAGTCTTTGGCGTCTCCTTTCTTATGAATTAGGATTATGTTAGCGTTCTTCCAAGATTCCGGTACGCTCGAGGTCATGAGGCATTGCGTATACAGGGCGGCCAGTTTCTCTAGAACAATCTGTCCACCATCCTTCAACAAATCTGCTGTTACCTGATCCTCCCCAGCTGCCTTCCCCCTTTGCATATCTCCCAAGGCTTTCCTTACTTCTTCCGGCGTTACCTTTGGGATTTCGAATTCCTCTAGACTATTTTCTCTTCCATTATCGTCGTGGGTGCCACTGGTACTGTATAAATCTCTATAGAACTCCTCAGCCAATTGAACTATCTCATCCATATTAGTAATGATATTGCCGGCTTTGTCTCTTAACGCATACATCTGATTCTTGCCGATTCCTAGTTTCTTCTTCACTGTTTTTAGGCTTCCTTCGTTCCTGAGAGCATGTTCAATTCTGTCCATAATACACTTCCTTATGTCAGCTGTCTTACGCTTGTTGATTAACTTCCAAAGTTCTGCCAGTTCTATTCTAGCTGTAGGGTTAGAGGCTTTCATACATTGGCGCTTCTTGATCAGATCTCTCGTCTCCTGCGATACTTTGCTGGTATCCTGCCTAATGGAGTTACCACCGACTTCCATTGCACACTCCTTAATGATGCCCACAAGATTGTCGTTCATTGTTTGAACACTAAGGTCCTCTTCCTGAGTTAAAGCTGAATACCTGCTCTGTAGCTTGATCTGGAATTCTGCTATTTTCCCTCTTACCGCTAACTCATTGATCGGCTTCTTATGTACCAGGAATTGGTAGCCGGATTTTGTTACCAGAGGTCAGTAATATGGGAAAGAGACCCATGCCATAGGAAGCATGCACGGCATTCTATGTACGCAGGAGGCACCCAATACGCCGAGGATGGATGTGCACGACAGCGTGGACGACATGGTTTCGCGGTTTGGAGGTCGAGGTAGTCCCACATGCAGCATTCATGATAAGGGAAGTCTTGGCGCCATTCCCACACCGGAAGCATCCAGGACAAAGCGATGCAGGAGGACGCAAGGGCTCCTCAATACGTTGATTAAGGCTGGAGCGCCTTACGACTTGACTTTCGTCGACTGCGCCATTATAAAAGGTTGGCGGAGAAAATTGGCTATCTGACAGAAGGTCTAGTTTACTTATGCTTCTTTGTCGTCTATCCTCGCACTCGGTATGCGGGCGTCCTAGCAGATGTGTGCACTTGGACTTCAGAATATATATATATATATATATATATATATATATATATATATATATATATATATATATATATATATATATATATATATTACAAATGAGGGCGGCCCAGCGTACCAAACGTATCGCCAACAATGAATCTAGTCCGAAAAAGGGTGGCCCTGGTACAAGGCATATTGCAAGCACAGCGTAAAGATAATCATGAGCCCATTTTATGTCCACTGTAGGATGAAGGCCTCTCCCTGCTATATCCAATCGCCTCTGTCCTGTGCCAACTGATTCTAGCTTGTGCCTTCGAATTTTCTAATTACATATCTCACCTAGTTTTCTGCCGGCCTTGACTGCGTTTCATTCCTTTTGGCACCTATTTTGTAACATTTATAGTACACCGGTTGTCCATGCTATGCATATCGCGTGGCTTAAAGCAGTCCTATTTGCCGGCAGCGAGAACAACAGATAATTTATTGCGAATTAGGCGGCCTAGTCTGCCAAACGCCGACATTGTGTAAACAAAAACCGGATATCGACTGTTTTATCAACGAGAAGGATTATAGCCTCAAACCATTGCGTGGCACCGCTCTCTTCCTCGCACAGCTGTGAGCGGATCACCGTTCCTCTCAGCGGCAACCTGGAACACTAGTGGTGTTATTTCAATTTAGTGGGATTCTAACTCGTTCCGTCTATGATTTGTGCGATGTCACATCCCTCAAGGCCGAGGGGCTACCACTGTGCTGTGCTGAGTTGTAAGAATAGCCTTCGTAAGCGAATGTTAGCTGCGTTGACTCCGCAGACTCTTGATGAGCGCTCACAAAGACTCGTCGGCTTTGTTTTGCAAGTATAAACAGAAACACTTCTCGCCATGAGGCAGGTCGCGTCTGTCGTCTCAAAATGTCTCCAGTGAGCGCCTGGCGACGAACTCGGGAACCATGATCAAAGTGGAGATATGAGTAAGGTGCCTACATGGGTCTTTAAAGTACTGGCAACAGATGAAGTTCCCTATTTTTCCATGCACGCAATTGAAAGTTATTCTGTTATACTGTGTTCCGTGATTAACACGCTTTTCTACCAACGCTTGGTGGAAGTTGACTGGGGATGTATTATGAAAACAGTACGCTCCGGCAAAGAAAAGGAAGCTGTGTTCCATTTCATTCTTGAACCAAAGTAATACCCACCATGTGTGCCACCTGAATAGTTCACACAATCTCTCCCATTCTTCCGAATCTCGCCATCAAGATGTCTGGCTGACGCCTCGCTTTGCGCACTTCATTACTCAGAAAATAAAGTTGCTGTTGCAGAGGCTCAGTGTTCGTTTTTCAACCCTTTTAATTCAGCGAGGCGCCTTTGAACAGACAGGATTCTAAATCAACGACTGGCATATTTTCCAACGGGTGTCGTCAGTCTCATTGATCACTGGCTGTTCGCGGCCGCTGTCCGCATGTTTTTTGAACGGGTGCGTCAAGTTAATGGCTATTCCGTTCGAGTAATTTTAGAGCCCCTTATTTTGTAAAGCACTGTTATTCCCGAGTGTCTAGTAAAGGATCCTCAGAAAAGTCTACCGTGAAAATGTTAGGAGCATGAAAGCTTGCAAGGCGATTTTGCTCAAAGATTCACTGGTTACGTAGATTGAGATGTACACTACTGCGGCATAAAAATATCCAGCTTTTCTGGACACCAGGGTCTAGTTCGCGTGAATGCTGCCACATAAGGCACTGACATCAAAGATTCCAAACTTCCCGCGCTGAAGCAGTGATGATGTCAACGAAGCACATATAAAAGCATGAAACGAAATTCCTGCGCACTGATCTTAACCACAAAGCTTTCTCGTCGGCGTCATAAGTGTTCTTAATAAAAAAACAGCTGCTTGTCGGCTGGAACTGACTTCTGATCCGAAGAGTGTTTACCTGCGACACAGCAAACATAGCGATTATTTTTTGTTACAGTTGATACATGCAGATTCCAGGAATTCAGACCATCAAATGGCATGCCTTTATTACATTGCAATGTAACCGGGCAGCAGTCTGGCTGCCGGTGAACAACTATAAGATAAGGTTACAATTGACCGCATCAAGGCAGTGGCAGCCGCTTATGAACACATTTTGGGCAAGCGTGATAGCTGACCAGCCTGGCACAAGAAAGCTGAATGGGGCATTATAACAGTTCCTCACTGACATACCATATCCCCCCGTATTTATTTACATTTGCTATAAGCGTGCAAAACAGTCAGCACGTAACGTACATGTGGTCGGCGCTGTCTCAGAAAGCATGGACGACCACTATCGTTGTCTGAGCCGTTAGCGTGGACCGATGTTTGAAATGTTTGATCATGACTGGCTGGAACACTTGGTTCCGTTGGCGAGGGCTACTGCTGCTCCTGCTGCGTTGATCGGTGTGATGGGCCAGGTCGGGAAGCAAAATCAGTGGCGAGCTGTCGCGTACAATGTGGTTACAATATCGCACTCACTAATGAACACCACGTGGAGTCACAACACTAATTCTGCACGACACTGGCCCGTGCGGGCTAGCACTGTTGCATGCAGCCACTTTGGCCCCGCACGTAAACTGCGTACGCGTACTCTTTCGCCCTCACGGAACACTGACATGCGACTGCCTCGGCGCTGTGTCTACTGTACCTGGCGTTGCCCGAGATGTTCCTCAATAGATGGCCTGACCAGGCCAACCTTGTGCGGAAACACCTCCCCACGAGCAGCATGGCAGCCGCTTAGCCTGTAATCAAGTGTGCCGTGTCGCGATAGGCCACCAGAAAATCCACACAATCCGATGGTGACATACGTAGACTTGACTTTCGAAGCGCTGACTTCAGAGTCTGGACAAAATCCTCAGCCAAGCCATTTCTGCCTGGGTCGTAGGGCGCGGTTCGTAGGTGCCTCGTGCCAATTCCTTGCCTATAAGACTGGAACTCTGCAGATGTAAGCTGGATGTCCTTGTCCGACACTAATGTCTCCCGGAACCCAAATCTACAAAAAAGATTGTGGAGACAAGTAATTGTGGCTTGAGCTGAACTTTTGTTCATTGAAAACCCTTCACGCCATATTGATTGTGCGTGTGCAATAACCAAATACCAAAGTCTCTTCACTGGACCAACAAAGTGCGCTTGGAAATGCTGCCAAGGTCGCGTAGGCCAGGCACAAGGATTAAGTGGCGCTTTGACCGACAGGTTGCGCGTTTCCATGCACATTTTTCATGAAGAGGCGTAGTGCTCTATGTCGTTATCAGTGGTCGGCCACCATGCATAGCTTTGTGGCAGTTCTTTTGTTCTGACAATTCCCGGTTGCCCCTGATGCAGTTTATCCAAAACAAATTGGCGTTACTCCTGCAGAACAACAACACGCTTCCAAACATGATGCACCCCTGATAGAGAGAGAGTATGAGCTTCCAACAAAAAAATGGTTTGATCTCTTCAGAGACGCGACTCGCCCATCGATGTAAAATATACTGGACGATTTCACAAAAAGCTGGATCGCGTATCATTTCGTCAATTCTTTACTGCTTACAGGCATCGTATCAAAACGGAAATCATAAAAATGTTCATTCTACTGATCTGGAATAGGCTCTTTGAGCGGGATCCGAGACAAACAATTGGCGTCAGCATTTTGTGCTGAAGGGGGTTCTGAACAGAAAGAAAGTATACGCCGATAATGCAACTGCCCAATGCTGAAGCCTGGCGGCTGCAGGAGCTGGAATGCCTGTCTTAGGACCAAATATTGTTTTCAACGACTTGCAGTCAGTCAGCAAAGTGAACGGCCTTGCATGGACGTAATAATGAAATTTCTGCGCACAAAAACGACAGCCAAAGCCTCTGTTCTCTACTGACTATAACCTTGTTCGGCCTTGGTCAGCGTACGCGAGGCATACGCTACTGGGTGCGTCTGCTCGTCCATGAGAACACGAGACAGGGCTGCGTTTACGCCATGAGCCGAGGCGTCACAAGAAATCTGCAAGGGCAGGTTACCGCCAAAGTGTGCTAAGATCAGCTGCGTCGATAACATCTGCTTAAATTGTTGAAAAGCTCCTTCGCAAGACGCTTCCCACACCCAGACTGCATCTCTTCGACGAAGTTTGTTCAGTGGATACAAAACTGTTGACATGTTTTGAACAAAATTGCCATAGCAGTTGATAAGACCCAGAACAGCATGAACCTGTTGCTTGTTTGTAGGTGTCAACCCGTTCATCATAGCGTGAAGTTTTTCATTTGCCGGTCGGGTGCCGTCCTGGGTGATTATGTGTCCCAGATACTGCAGCTCATTTAGAAAAGAAACGCATATTTCTTTTGGTTTGACACGAATTCCTCGTTCTGATAGTCTATTTAAGACAACTTCAAGGTTACGCAGGTGCTCATCTTGCATACGGCCAGTGGTCTAAATATCGCCAAGGTAGCAAGTAACTTATTTGGGCCGTTTTAGCACATTGTCCATTATGCACTGAAATATCGCTGGCACTGATGCAATACCGAATAGTAGACAGTTAACAACATTAACAACAAAAATACCCTTACGAGTATTCCACGTGAATATTGCCGGGATTCGTAGTCCAATTCTACTTGCTGGTATGCTCGGCTTAAGCCAATCAATGAAAATTTATCTTCTCGAGCAAACACCGCAAATTGCTCACCAGCTTTACGGAGCGGGTACCTTTCTACGTGGAGTTTGAGATTTCCGGTGGCTTCTTCCGACTGAACATCTTCCGACTGAACAATCGCGCCTAATGAGTGGTACTATTCGCGTAGCGTATTCGCTGCTGACACCTGGAATAATTATTCCTACCTCTTCTAGCTTGGACAATTCGGCTTGAACCAGTGCTCTAAAACGAATAAACACACATCTTTGAAAAGAAAGTTTTGCCTTTTCACCTTGAACCCGTCCTAGTAGTGGTTAAGCAGGCTTTGTAGCTTAAAAAGCTTTGTGCTGGCGATTGGTGCTTGCTCCTGATTCCAAAGGCCGCATGGCTTTATCTGATGCAGCCAGTTGCGTCTGAAAAGGGCTAAGCACGTACAGAGGGAAATGTTGTCCCTATTCATTGCGCTGGACAGTGACGAAGGCTACGTCACATGGCAACAAGGGATCATTCGTGTACGTTCGCAAAGTGAGGCTTGTTCTACGCGGAACACTCGGAAATTGTGAGCGAAACAGAGGCTCAGATATCACCGATACAGTGGCACAGTATCAAGTTCCATGCCTAAGGGGTTTCTTTCGTGTGTCACATTAAGCATAATTGGCTCTTCTTTAGTTAATTACCGTCCCTTGACGCTCTGCAATAGCTGACGCGGCGGGGCGAATGTTTGCACTTGTAGTCTTTTGTTTCGACCGAATTTCCTTTACTTGGCGGCTATGGCATGCGCGCTGAATCTGTCACTTGTTGCAATGAAAGCAGATCGCACCAGCACGTGGACAAGAGCTCGTCCCATGCTTTGTTGACCCACAGCGTAAGCACGAGATAGGCGTTTCCTTAGATGGGTGTATCTTGTACACATCGGATTCAGCCGCAGAAGTTCGTTGCTAGGTGTTGCGTTTTTAGCACAGTTTCTAAGGCTATGGATCGGTCGACTGCCTGCTGAAATGTTAATTTCTTGTCTTCAGAGAACAACTTACGTTGAACGTCTAGTCGTAGTAGACCGCAGACAAACCGGTCCCTAAGCGCCTCGTCTAGAAATGCGCCAAACTCGCAAGCTGCGCTAGCGTCCTGTGTTCAGCAAGATACTGCACAATTATGTATTACTCTTGTTGGGAGCCTCGGTAAAACTTCACTCTTTCATTACGCAAGGCTTAGGCGACAGGTGATTGCGCAAATGCGGAAGCAGTTCTTCGAACGGTTTATCAGACCGAGACTCGGGACCAGTTAGTGATTTCAATAAGGCATAGGTCTTCGGCCCTACCACGCTAATGAAGACGTCAACTTTAAGCTTCTCTTCCACCTTGTTAGCTCACCAGAAAGCCTGAATGCGCTCTTAATAGCTTGGCCAATCTCCGGAAGTGGTTTCAAAATGTTTTACTTGCCTGAGCTGCACAGAAATGAGGGGCGTTGTTCCGGCTATGGCGCGTCGACGTCTTGAACGGGCTCTTCCTCGCTGGAGCATTCGTTAGCTCGCGCATCCTTGCCACCGGCGAAGCCTGAAACCCTCCACCGGGACCCCACACTCTTCGTCAGTTTATGTTGCAGTTGATACATGCAGCACCACGAAGTCAGACCTTCGAATAGCATGCCTTTATTGCATGACAAAGTGATTCTCCGCTAGGAGGCCGTGGATTATTGACGTGCCTCACATGGAGTCTGTGTCTTGCGCTCATTTCTACAGAAAGGCCACTCACCTCTTTCATTTTGCCCCAATATAATAGGCAAGTTATAACGAATCAGCCGATACCACCTACTTTAAAAGTGAGTGTGTATTCGTCGAGATTTCGAGCTTCATTTTCACCGACCAACGGGCGTTTCGCTAAGCCTAACGCCGCGCGATACCGCGCCGGCCCGCCGGGGAGTACCACCGTCGCACGAGCAACAGGCACCCAGCGCGTGAAAGGAGTCCACAGCGTTCACTGCTGCACGTGCAGCAGGGGTTACACGTGCACTGTGGGGCAAAGCCGACGCGTCCAACGCGCGAGGGTCGTTTCGCAGAAGATGATGTGGTAGGCTGTGGGTCGCTCTGAAGTCTCGGGCCAAGATGGTTTTTTCTTCACCCTAAAAGCGCCCGTCGCGTGTTCGCCACCGTTGCCACGCCAGTTGGAGCCTGTTGAGGGTAGGCCCTGCGTACCTCGACGAACTCCGGGCAAGCGAGAACCTGGAACTTCGTGCCACTCGTATGCTGGGCGAGTGGCTCAGTCAATCGGCCACCACCATTAATCTTCTAGTGGGACCCCCCTGCCTACTACCGCTTCGGATCCTCTTGAGCACGGCCCCCCAGTACAAGAGCTCCAAGCTTCGGTCCCGTTCCCTCCCCCCTCCGAAAACGAGGATATGGAGGTGTCGAGCTAACGGAAACGCGCCCGCGAGATGGGAGAGCGAGCACGAGGAGGCAACTGGGCGACGTAAGCAGGCGTCGACCGCTCCCCTCAACTCAGAGCAGCACACCGCAGCCAGTTGGAACGTGCAGCAACCGGACAACGGCAGTATCGTTTCCCCACACTCGGGCGAAATAGCCGCCACCTCCACCCCGCCTACCGCGCGAGATGGAGCCCCTTCGGAAACAGCAAGCGCCGCCTCTCGATATCCCGCCGAGTTTCCAGCCACCTCCTTCGCACCCCCTCTGAGCGAGGGCGCGCCCGGCACCACCATCGACGCACCGCCTGCTCCTGATCGCAGCGCGTCTCCTGCAGTGTCTGCTAGCAACCCAGCTACAAACGAGAGCACTACCGACTCGATGGAGCTGACGGACAAAATACCTTCTGTTTCGTCACAGCAGGGCCCTGGGCACCCTGCGGCGCGGTTGCTCAGGGACCCACCCCACCAGCCTGCTTTACGACCGAAGCCAAAGAAGAAGAAGAAGAAGCAGAAGCAGAGGAAGCAGCCTATCGATGTTTACGTTCGTCTCCCGCGGTTGCGGAAGACTCGCGGTGCCCACCCGCTACCATGGTAACCCCCAGCGTGCCTGCAGTGGCAGTACAGAGAGCTAGACCATCCGCTCGCGAGCCCACCACGTACTACTTCACCCTGGCGCAGTCAAAGGGGGACCGGTGGCGTGCACGTGCCCTGCAGACTGCTGCACTCCCGATGAACCCTGTGGTCGTCGGTACGGTGTTCTCCGTGCCTCGGCTCCCGGCGGAGCCTTCTGAGCAGCACCGTGCCTCACACTTGCTAGAGCCGTCTCTTCGCTACCCGGTGTTGCAGTGCTTCGCGTTAAACATAAACGGAACATCGTAGCCGCCGATACTACCACCCGGGAGTGCCCAGAGGAGCTGCTGGCAGTCTCTGAGCTGCACGGAAACCCGGTGACTGCCCGACTGCCAGCCGAGCCCGGCAAGAGCTCCGGCTTCCTGCACGGGATGGTCGGGTTGCTCACGGACATGGACCTGCTGGGAGCCATCGAGTCGAGCGTCACCGTGATGTCGGCAACGAGGGACTGGAACACCATCACCATCCGATTAGTGGTCCCGGTCCCTCCCTGGACACGTGCGCCTTTTTGAGCTCGGGATCAGGCTGAGGCATGCCAGGCCCCGTACAGTGCAGTGTCGGCAGTGCTTTCGCTTTGGGCACGTGCTGGAATCCTGCAGATGGCGGACGGACTGCGTCTTCTGCGGGAAGAGCCATGCGGAGGGCGCCTCCTGCAAGACAGTCAGCTGAAGGAACTACGGGGGACCTCAATTGGCCGACACTCCCGCCTGCCCCAAATGGAAGAAAGAAAGGAAGGTGGCCACCATCATGGCTTCCTTCACCTCGGCATTGTCGAGGCGTGCTGTCAGGGCAGCAGTACGGGAGGAGAAGCAGCCGCAGCAGTCCTCCTCACCCCCGGCGCCATCCTATGCCAGCGCGCTGCACGGCCCCAACCCTGCCCCCAGGCCTCCGGTACCACCCCTTCGTGCCTCATAACGCAAGCAGACACAGGATACTGCTGCTCTATCTGCCCAGACTACTATAAATGAGCTGGTAGAAAAACTGCTGCTCACCATGCAACCAGCCAGCACCATGCTGCCAACTGACCCACCGCTCCGGGCCATCTGCCTGCAGGCAGTGGCATGACAACAGCAACCCATTAACCATGGCACTGCGAAACGTCGGCCGCGCGTCCGGCAATGGAACGACGTCCGCGAGTGAGTCGGCTGCTGAGCGCAGTCGCCGGAAACCACTGTGTTCACTGTGCTCACTTTGCCGTCGACACGCCGAACTGTCCGAACACCTAGTCATGCGCGAGTACAACGTGCTTGCGCTGCAAGAGACATACATGTGCGACTGGGAATGCAACCTTCCCGGATTCATCGGATAACACAGTCCGACCACCAGTGAATTACGGAGTTGCGTCAACGTGCTGTGCTGTGATTTCCTCCATCCAAGCGGTGGCTCAGGCGCGTCTATTTACCTCCGTGCGCACCTTGCCCAAGGCGTCGTTCGTGTGGCCGACATCGTTACCACCTCTGTAGTGTGCGTGGCTGTGCGTGTTGGGGGGGGGGGGGGGGCACACTTGTGCCGCCAGCGTATAGGTGCAACGCGTACGACGGTGGGTTACGACCTTCATCGAGAGCCTCACCGCGCACATCGGTGGAGACTGTGTCATTTGCGGTGATTTCTATTCCCGCCACATGGCATGGGGCAGCGCCTGCAGCGACCTTAATGGCAGGGAACTGCTGGATTCCATCTGCACTTCGGGCCTGCTAGTCACTGTCACATATAAGAGGGAAGATAAAACAACATGGCAGACGAAGAAAGGTTTCAAGAAGACGACGAGGATGGCGTTCAGAATGACGTGGATTACCCGAAGACGAAAGAAGATAAAGAAGTTCTCAGTGAGGTGACAGGAGATGATCGGTGGAGAAGTATCCAGTGAGATGGAAAGTGATGATTGGTGGAGAAGAGAAGAATACGAAGAGAAGGATTACGTGGACTAACAAGAAGGCTATAAAAGGGCGAGGAAGGGCGAGACACAGGGGGGAAGAAGAAAGCAGCGGAGACTCGGCGGGTGAGGGACGGTTCGACCGGAAGAGAGCGACGCCGGCTAGTGCTCCGGTGAGCTCGCGTTCTACGGCTTCGCACCGCTGACTTCCTGCCGTTCCTGAGCCCGTTCCGGGGAGTCCACGGAGGACGCTACCACCTGCTACGGCCAGGGATGTCTCTACCGCTGCTGCCACCCTTCCGGGTGGTGCCCCAACGCCAACGTCATCGGCCACACTTCCACGGGCGCTTGGACCGGGAGCGTGTACGACGCAACCAACGACGCCTCCAGCGACGCCAGCCCTCGAACGTCGAACGCCACTCCGACGCCGGCTACGGGACCCACACCACGCCACATCCGCACCGAACCAGACGTGAGCACGAACGCCAACCACTCTCAATAGAACGCTAGTGGCAGTGTTACCTGTTCGTGTGTACTGATAGTTTTTGTATCTTGTGTGTTTTGTTAGGTTTGTGTGCTGTTGTTCGTGTCGCATGGGTTGTATTAAATGTGCATGTGTGTGGGTACACCTGTCGCCTAGTCCATTCTTTCGGCCAGAGTGCTCTCCGGAGGAGATCCGTGACAAAGACAAGTCGCGAGCCTGCCAGGATTCATTTCCTTGTTTCTTTTTTATTTGTCTCGGATCGTTCTGATCTCTCGACGGCTGAAAGTATGGATTTGGACAAAACGCTAAAACTTGCGCTCAAGCTAGGGCTAAGCAAGGAAGAGGCGATGCGTCTTTGGGACGAGAAGAAAGAAGAGGCCAAAAGGCAGAGAGAGGAAAGGGCGCATGCACGCGCAGATGCTCGCGAAGTAGCTCGCGAGGCAGAAGAACAGGAGAAAAAAAGGATAGAACGAGAGGAGTTTATTTTGTGGAAACAGGCGCATATCGCCGGAGGCTATGAGGGGATCACGGATGATGATCAGCGTTCGTTAGCTGGTACCGAATCTCCTAGACCAGCCAGGGTTTGTCCAATAAAGTTGATGGCTCCTTTTCATGACAGAAGAGATGATGTGGACGCGTATCTGCAACGATTCGAGCGGATAGCTCTGGGGCAAGACCAATCTGCATTCGTTGTCGACTCTCGGGCAGAACTTGTCACACCACCTAAAGTTCCACCGCGGAAAGGAGAACAAACCCCGCTGGGAATTGAGGTGGTGAGTAGAGCACTCGAGTCAAAAGAAGCAATGCCAGTGGTGGTTGGTGCAAGAAGTGTTGAGTACCTCGATCCTGAGTGGAAGATGCTCGACGTTGAAGAAACCCCAAAGGAGGAAAGGTCCACAGCAGCTCAGATGTGTGGTGGAGCAGTCAGTTTCCAGTGGGCAGTGGAGACAAGAGCTCAAGCAACAGGCAGAGCAATGCAGCGTTTGGAAAGAAAGGAAGAGGGTAAGGAGAAGAGATCCAAAGACAAGAAACGCACGACCAAAGACAAGTCCAAAGGCAAGAAGCGCACGAGCAATGACAAGTCCAAAGACAAGAAGAGCAAGAGCAAAGACAAGAAAAGCAAAGGCAAGGATAGTAAAGAAAAGAAGAAAAGGAAGGGTTTCTATCCCTGGCTAAGCAGCAAAAGCAGCAAGAGCAGCAAGAGCACCAAAGAGAAAGGGGGAGGAAAGCGGAAGTCCAAGAAGGCCAAGAAAGGCACCTCTAGGGAAGGCAGATCGAGACCCAGAAGCAAGAAGGCTGGCAAGGCTAAGTCCAGCAAAGAGAAGGTGGGCAAAGGAAGCAAGGAGAAGGCGCACAAAGGCAATAAGAAGTCGAACAAGGAGCGGGCCTCCAAGAGGCACAGCAAGGAAAAAAGCAGCAAGGAGAAAGACAACAAGGATAAGCAACGTAAAGAAAGCAACAAAGCAAGGAGAAACACAGCAAGGATAAGCTCGGAAGCAAAGAAAAGCATAGCAATGACAAGAGGAGTAAGGAGTCCAGTAAGTCCAGTTTGACCTTGCAAAAATGCTCATTTCAGGTGAAATATATTACAGGGAGAGATAACGCTGGAGCGGACTTCATGAGTAGAGCCAACTGAACAGCTCTAGGTATCTCTGGGAGGTATCTTGTTGTTGCTGCTATGTATGTATTTCAGGGATGTATCGTGTTGTTGGTGTTGTCGTGGTTGTTATGTGATTATACAAAGGAGTGTGTTTTGGACATTAACATGTTTATTAAGGACACCGTGTGGACAATTACATTGTTCTGAAAACGCAGTTTAGTTGTGGACATTAACATGTTTAGAACACCGTATGGACAACGGCAGTGATGTGTTAGTGGTGTGCTTTTGGTGTGTGCTGGTCATCTGCGTTGTGCTGTGTGGTGTGCTGGGGCCAGAATCGCCACAGAAGATAGTCGGCTGGCTGGATGGCTTGAAGAGAAGGACGACTTGAGCAGTTTTTCAGGGAAAAACTCTTGAGAGAGGGGGCCCTTGTCACATATAAGAGGGAAGATAAAACAACATGGTAGACGAAGAAAGGTTTCAAGAAGACGACGAGGATGGCGTTCAGAATGACATGGATTAACCGAAGACGAAAGAAGATAAAGAAGTTCTCAGTGAGGTGACAAGAGATGATTGGTGGAGAAGTATCCAGTGAGATGGAAAGTGATGATTGGTGGAGAAGAGAACAAGACGAAGAGAAGGATTACGTGGACTAACAAGAAGGCTATAAAAGAGCGAGGAAGGGCGAGACACAGGGGCGAAGAAGAAAGCAGCGGAGAATCGGCGGGTGAGGGACGGTTCGACCGGAACAGAGCGACGCCGGCTAGTGCTCTGGTGAGCTCGCGTTCTACGGCTTTGCACCGCAGACTTCCTGCCGTTCCTGAGCCCGTTCCGGGGAGTCCATGGAGGACGCTACCACCTGCTACGGCCAGGGGTGTCTCTACCGCTGCTGCCACCCTTCCGGGTGGTGCCCCAATGCCAACGTCGTCGGCCACACCTCCACGGGCGCTTGGACCGGGAGCGTGTACGACGCAACCAACGATGCCTCCAGCGACGCCAGCCCTCGAACGTCGCACGCCACTCCGACGCCGGCTACGGGACCCACACCACGCCACATCCGCACCGAACCAGACGTGAGCACGAACGCCAACCACTCTCAAAAGAACGCTAGTGGCAGTGTTACCTGTTCGTATGTACTGATAGTTTTTGTATCTTGTGTGTTTTGTTCGGTTTGTGTGCTGTTGTTCGTGTCGCATGGGTTGTATTAAATGTGCATCTGTGTGGGTACACCTGTCGCCTAGTCCATTCTTTCGGCCAGAGTGCTCTCCGGAGGAGATCCGTGACAGTCACCAACACCGGCAGTCTCACTTTTGTGCGTCGCACTGTACACGGGAGTGCGACAGAGTTGTCGATCATGAGTGAGCGATACCACTACGAGAGGGTTCGCAGCCCGAACACGCAAGGGTCGGATCACTATCCGATCTCCCTCGAACCGCTTGGCCTGAACTGCGCGAGAGCATACACCTACCGCATCGCGGATTTGTCCTAGTTTCAGTCCCTCCGTGCCACCCCCCCCCCCCCCCAGAGAATACAAACTTTTTAAGCATCTTACAATGTGCATGGATGCCGCTGTAAGATCGTGCACGGGGCCTGCTGCAACACTGGCCCCCGACATCAAGCTTCTCAATCTGCGCGATGTCCGTCGTCGCGCCGAACGCCGTGCCATCAAGAGCGACAAGGCACAGCATCGGATATTATATGACCGCTTTGACACTGCGTGCCGCCGTCACGCCAGGCAGCGTCGCAAACAGAACTGGCAAAGTCTCTGCGTGTCGTTGGAGTGCGCTCGCGACAAGTCGCGCCTTTGGCGCATTATCGCTTCCCTCCTTCATCCAAAGATCCCTCGCCATCCTGCACTCTCAATGGCGGTGGCTACGGGCTAGAGCACAGAGCATCTGGCCGAACTCTTTGCCAATGCCTTCGCTTAGCCGTCACCGTCTGTGCGCCCCTTCGATGCAACCTGCGAGCTACCGCCGCACAACAAGGCTGAATTCTTCACTCCCCTGCGTTACTTTCCTACGAGTGCAATCTTGGAGCACGTTGAGGTGCTGTGCTCGTCCGAGCTTACCCTCAGTAGTTGCACATTGTTTTGAACACGTGTAAACGACGCTCAGCGCCTGGTGCCAACGGGCTAACACATCAGGTCCTCAGGAACGTCGATGCAGCGCAGCTCGCTTCCCTACTCGAGGCCTTCAACGGCGTCAGGCGCAGTGGCATAATTCCTGCTGACTGTAAATGGGCGAACGTCGTCCCTATCCTCAAGCGCGGCAAAGCTGCCATGAACATCAGCTCATATCGCCCAGTGTCGCTTACGTCGGTAGCCGGCGAAAATCTGGAGGCCATGGCTTTGCACCACCTTGAGTGGATTGTCTCCGCTCTCGACGCTTTTGCCCCTGAACACAGTGGTTTCACTCACTCGCGGGCGGCGTGGCGACGCTCGAGCACGCAGCAAGTAGCCAGGAAACCGGATATCTCGTGGTGCTCGATGTGCGACGCGCATTTGATGGTCCCCCTCACACCCACACCATTCAAGCCCTTCGTGAGCGACGTGTCACCGGCCGCCTCTTTGACTATGTCGCGGCCTTCTTCAGCGAAAGCACGTTTAGAATGCGAGTTGCTGACGCACTCAGTGCTGCTCGCACCGTTACCTCCGGCGTGCCCCAAGGCAGCGTGATCAGCCCATTTATTTTTAACTTGGCTCTGGCAAGACTACCTGGCTACATCGCAAAAATGACAGTCCATGAAGTCCGTGTGGCGATTTACGCCAATGACATTGCACTGTTCGCGTGCGGGCCCACGGACTTAAGCTTTCAAGTGTGAGAATGTCCTGATTTCACTGTGGAGCGCACGGAATTGTGTTCCTCGTATCGGCTTTTCGGACTGCCTTGCGACACGACCAACGCGCTGTTTTTCCTGTAGCCCACTCGCCTATCCTCAAGAGTGCGCTTGCGGCACTACTTCACTTTTGCAGTGCGACGCAATTGAGAGCGCAGGTTTGAGCGCCGCATTCATTTCTTATGTTTTTTTTTTTTTTGCCGCCTTCTCCTTTCCTCTCTCTTCATCTTTTTCTCCCCACGCCCCTTTCCCCGTGCAGTGCTGTTGAGGTTTCCTCCTGTTAGAGACAGGGCAGTGTGCTTAGCTTTTCCATTCTCTCTAGAGTGTCTTCACAGACACACAAGCACATGGCAAATTAAACCGGAAGCAGTCTGGCTGCCTATGCACAACTCTAAAGTTAGATTACAAGTGACCGCATAAGGGCAGTGGGAGCTGCTTATGAACGCATTTTGGGGAAATGTCATGGCTGATCAGCCCGGCACAAGAAAGCCGCATGGGGCGTTATCAACGTTCGTCGCTGATACACCGCAATTTATTCTGCGATTTTCGTATGCTTCTCGAAATGTAGCCGCACTTCTTTATTAAAGCTGTGTAAATAACCGCGTAGGGTAATCGCTGGAAGCTCTCTGCGGCCGCTTCTTTTGGGTCGAAACATACTCTGTATCTGTAGGAGAGACTAAGAGCATCTATTAGAGACGCCACTCTTCACGACCTTTAATTTGGAGCTATTGATTTCAATAAGGTGCCCTGAAAGATTTCCTGAGCCATTGTCTTATCTGCACTCATGGTCTACAGAAGCAGCTGAAAACCGAGAAAAAATCTACTTAAGTATTAGAGCGGACGCGTGAAGATGTCGGTTTAGCATAGTGAAGCAAAAGCGATGACAAGAATTGCGCTGAGTGTCTCTCTGTTGTCGTCCATTACCATCATGTGCCCGAAGCTACTCATAAAATTACATTTATTGGCAACCGGTCCAAGTTCACCTAAGGTTATCATGTATAGTTGCAGTTAGGTGTCAAAACACTGTCCCGTCATTGTTATCCAAGTGAGTGAATACTGCTACGTAGAATGACTGTGCAATACCACATGTGTTGTTTCTTTGCTTATAATTTATAGCATGCTGCCCTTCTGACTTTATAACGTATTGAAAAGTAGACTACCACTTATCGAAAGGCGAAAACGCTGCCCAAATACCTGAAGGCATTATGCAGAAAACTCCTGACGCGGACATGTATTCAAGAGCTGCGCGACATTCAAGGATATCATTAGGGCAATTCGAGAAAGGTGACAGGCGGCACATGAGACGGCTTGTTCCTGTCTACATCGCGCGAAGATCGGTATCAGTCACGAAAAAAAATGACACTGCAGAGTACATTGTCTCTCATGTGATGGGTTGAGAGTCCTAAATTTCAGTTCATACTCACGCTGTAGCGACTGACGACGTATATGTGCCATCGCCGGACAGTTGCCGGACGCGGGCGTCAAGCACAGGACCTACTAAAATTTTCATATTAGCCGATATCTCGCCTCTTTTTGCTGCATGTGGTTTTTGCTGAACTTCCTCAAGAGCCAAGCTATTTGTCCCAAAATTTGGCCACTGTGTCAAAGCTATGGATGTTACAATGTTAGTGCTGTCCTAATATTTTGAGTACTTTCACCTTTCTCATTATACTCGCATTTTTCCCCCTCTGTTGCTAGTTGCGAGATTTTTTTGGCAAACCTTGTCACCTTAACGCGCCCCCTGACCATGCAGCTCAAAAGTCGTTTTATTTTCCTCAGGCCAAGTGCAAGCTTCTGCCATCTAGCCCTTAATCAGCCTCCTGAATTCATTATCGACTGTAGTCTGTTTCGACAACTACAATCTCACACACATTCGCAATGTCGCAAAGGCCACCGGATTGAACCCATTTAAATTACCTCACTGTGGACGTCTTCAACAAAATTTTACTCCATTTTTAAAAGTTCAGAATCACAGCGTCAACGGGGCAAAAAATAGGTAGCTCAACGCGATTCACCAGTATTGCGGCGCCTTCTCTTGTCATTCGTATGGACTCCATGGACCCGTCATTAGTATAGCTAACCTCAGGAAGAGCTATGTGGTCGGTTTGATAAATATAGATGAAAAAAGGACAGATTTAGAGCAGATGCGCACTACCGTCTGGTATTTAATTCTAGTACTGTCAAATAAAGAGGGATGAGGTTTAGTTTCGTTCGGTGATTATATGTATCTGGACTTCATTCGATTTGTCTTTAGCAGTTCGCGTAAATCTTGATTGTTTATTTAACTTTGACTGATGTGCGGTCAGCACTACGAGTCTTTAGACAGTCCTGGTATGGGTAACGTGATGTCTGTGTACTTAATGGTTTAGGATTATTATAGCTGCGTTACTTTCTTTAGCTGTTCGCGGAGTGATATAGGAACGAAGAGTTTTTCATATCGTTTATTGAAGTGATGGATGGAACATGGGCTTTTATAGTGCCGTGTTTTCATCTTGGAAAGAGCCCAATTATTTCCGTCGATCTGCCGTAAAAGGACGCAATAGTGAGCGAATAAAAAAGAGTTAAAGTTCCCAGCAATAAAAACAGCGCTAAACGACAGGACGAGTGAAGGGAAACAGACAACAGCGCTGTTTCACTGTTGTCTGTGTCCCTTCACTCGTCCTGTCATTTAGCGCTGTTTTTATTGCTCGTAATCATGAACCAACCAGCCCAAATGCGTACGCTTCTGCAGTTAAAGTTCGCCTTATATAGAATTATATTTGGCCTTATTGTTATCTTGTATGTTTTATGGATGGACGCCTCCAAATGGAACCGAAATGACAACAGTACGATGGAGTAATTTATGGTCGCTGAAACCTTCTGTGCGTATTCATCAACTGCAAATGAAACAGCCCTGAAGAGTAGGTACAGACAGTTCTTCTGCGAGGGGGGTGCGGTGCGCAACGGCTTTGCATGAATTCAAGTATAGTGATAATAGAATGAAATATATATATATATATATATATATATATATATATATATATATATATATATATATATATATATATATATATATATTGTGTGTGCGTGTGTGCGTGTGTGTGTGTGTGTACTAGAAGCAGATGATAAACGAACCCAGTTTCGAAATAGACGGCTCTAAATGATAGATAACATGAGCCAGCAGTAGCGTTGTGAGCAGTTCTGTGTTATTGCGCTGGTCAACAATGACTGACAAATGGACGCCGGATTTTCCGCTTCATGTAGCATATATGTTTGCGCATTAAAAAGTATGGATTGCTTAAACCACAAGCAGGCACATGAACTTGGTCTGTCTACTCCGATCGGAGAGCATGTGGGCTTGCGGCTGCGCACAGATTTATATTTCCGTTCACTGCCTCTTTTCAGTTAAACCTGTGTCGCTCGACAAACACGGCACATAAGGCTGCATTTTTGTGTCAGTTTTTCCAGTTTAAATCAAGAACGCTCTACCCTTAGTTGAAACTATCAACAATCTTATTATGAGTGACTGTTGTCACTCATTTACACACAGTGAATGTCTAAAAAATACAATCAGTAGAATACTGTTACGGCTACAGTCAAACTGTGATTATTTACAGAATGAGGTTGATGGTCAGGTAAAACGGAGTGAATAAGTTGCGCCTACTGACGCCTTCTTCCTCATCTCCTTGCCCCATTCCTGCTTTAGCGATTCCTGGATCCCAGACGAAGCCCACTGGGAAAGTACAAATCGCAGGATAGCTTTAGGATAAAACCGCCTAAGACGAGCAATGTGTACCAATGGCTCTGGCTAGACCGACGACCAGCGGACGTTGAGCGTGTCACCCCGCATGTCAAGTCCCTCAAGCAATCGACAATGCCGAAAGGGCTCGTTCACTGGGCTAAAGACTTTGCATCAGCCATGTTTACGTTGCAGGTTCCACAGCCACACAAAGTCTTCTTTATCGTACGAGACATACTGATGTCCGCTGTCATAGCGCTCTTTCGTTGGTGTTCCGATACCATGGTACGAAGACGAGCAATACTCCGGGCCTCTTCGGCAAGACGTCGGCTTCTTGGCAACAGAGTACTCGCTCTGAACGTCGAACTGTGGTATTGTAATCGGGGCGAGGGTCTCCTTAAGGATTAAGTAAGTGTACACATCCTCGGCGACGCCGTCGAGAAGGTCTCTTATTTTGACCTCTTCTGACATTAGAGGATTGATCATTTTCATAGCTTTCATAGCTTTTCATAGCTTTTCATAGCTATGTACGTAAAGCAAGTCGCACCTCGTACTTCAGCACGCTGAAGCAATGCCTGCTCCGCCCGCTTCGTTTTCGTGATAGATACTCCTTGCACTATAGGAAGTCTGTTACGAAGCTTTTCCACGTTGTGAATGTATCTTCAAGGTTCTCGAACCAAACTAGTACACTTTCTGTGAAGAAAAGGACGACATTCTCTAGCTGAGCCATGGAGTTCAAGCCGTCATACTTGCTCGCACGTTTGTAGTGGGTGGGCAAATCCTCGACGTCATCGCCGAATGTTCCCGAAAATGCGTGTAGCTCCATCTGATCCATCTAGGCTCACGTTGTTCCCGCTGGAGCAGCCAGAGTTGGCTCTTACTCGTTGTGGGACATCGTGATCTCCAGTGGTGTTGGAGGCAGTCGAGCGAGGCGTCGGCTTTGGCGCAGGACTTGTGCCATCCCTCCGTCGTCTTGGTCGAAGTAACCAGCACCTCTACGAGAGAACTGTTACGGTTACCGTTGAACTGTGTTTACTTAGATGACGAGGTTGATGGTCAGGTAAATATGTCGTCAACAGGCTGTGCCCGCTAACACCTTCTTGTCCTTGCCGAGCTCATGCCGTAGCACTATATTTCGACGTCATGTCACTGAAAATACGGACCCGTAAAGCGAACTGACGAAGGGGAAGCATATGCCGATTCATGCGGCAGGTTACTGAAAGACGACATCGGGAAATGTGATGAATTTTCAACTACCCAAACTCATATCACTGAACACAAGGCAGCCGCCAACATGACGCGCAAGAAAGGAGAAAAAAAGATTTTTTCTTTTGCATTCTCCAGCGCACTACATCTGCAGGCTTGGGGTCACACCTGACACCGGCGAAAGATGCCGAGGGCGAGTGGGGCTATACTAATAAACGTACAACCAAATTAGGAATGCCCACTAATCTTCAACAAAGATACTCCCTCACCACAACAGTAATTGGCCTCCCTGGTGCAGCATTCGGACACAACCTCTCTAGTGATATCTTCAATTCAGCAATGGCACTCAGTCCCCAGCGGCTGCGGAGCACCTGACCAAGGCGGTGGTCACACTTTCAACGCAGAAGACGGTGCTAAGAATTTCCGTGTCCGGACAGCCCGCCAATGGAAACTGACCCTTGCAACGTTTAAGACCCGAACCCGCTCGAGTGAGTCTAGCTTAGCAGGACTCTTCGAAGAACTATCAGGCATTGTTCGGGATATAATCGGCCTTAGTGAGATTAGAAGACCTAGTGATGCTTACACATTGCTGAATAACGGTCATGTCCCCTGCTATAGAGGTCTTCCGGATAAGAAGCAATATGGGGTAGGATTAGTAGTCCATAAAGACATAGCGGGCAACATTAGCGAATTCTACAACATCAACGAGAGGGTAGGAGTAGTCGCAATTAAACTCAATAAGAGGTAAACATTGAAGGTAGTACGAACCTACGCTCCAACGTCCAGTCACGACGATGAGGAAGTAGGTCAGTGTTAGGAAGATGTTGAATCAGCGATGAGTTAAATGCAAACGCGGTATACAGTAATAATGGGTGACTTCAATGCTAAAGTGGGGAGAAAGCAGGCGGGTGAACAGGCAATAGGCAACTACGGTGTCTATTCTAGGAACTCTAGGGGGGAGATGTTGGCAGAATTTGTAGAAAGGAATAAGCTGAGAACAATGAACACCTTTGTTAGGAAACGTAGAAGAAGAAAATGTGCCTCGAACAGCCCTGAAGATGAAACAAGAAAGAAAATTGATTTCGTACTTTCTGCCGATCCAAGCATAATGAAGGATGTAGAACGAATGGTAGGATAAAGGGCAGTGATCATAATTTAGCGAGGGTCAGGATTCACCTTAATTTGAACAGATAAAGGGAAAAATTGGTCAAGAAAAATCAGGTCAACATAGAAGCAATAAGGGGAAAAGCAGATAGCATTAGGCTGCTACTTGCAAACAAATATGCATTCTTAGAACAGAGAGATGATGTGGATGGCGTAGAGGTAATGAATGAAACCGTAACGAGGCTCGTTTAAGAGGCAGTAATTGAAGTGGGAGGCAAGGCACCAAGGCAACTAGTAGGCAAGCTCTCCTAAGTAACAAATGACCTAATAAAGAAACGACGAAGAATGAAAGTGTCCAACTCAAGGGATAAAATAGAATTCGCGAAAATGTCAAAGCTGATCAACAAAGCGAAAATAAGTGATATTAGAAATTATAACATGAGAAAGACTGATGATGCTGCAAAGAATAGACGCAGCCTGAAATAAGTGATAAGAAAACTTGGCATAGGACAAACCAAGATGAATGCACTGAAAGATAAGCAGGGTAACACAGACCTCTATGAGTACTGTCTACTACTACATCATTATTCAGACTACCATAAACGTAACGATTAACTCTAATGCCCAGCTCCCTTTTCCTAATCCCCCACCACCTCCGGTGTCTGCCGTGGTTAATGGATGGGTCGGTGCCTTGACGGAGGCTCGCCACTTATGATAACCAGTGCAGTGCCAGTAAAGGCCCCCTCTGTTTCATGTAAGCCACTTGCATGCGGTACATTGGATACTGCGACGACAGTCACGCGCAAGGTTTCCCCTCGTCGTGCACTTGAAGCACCACCATCTCTCCTGAGCATGCTGCGTTTTTCTTCGAGGCTAACGTCACTGGTGCATCGTTCGGTGTTGTGGTCTTTGGCTGAACAAAAGAGGCATGGTTCTATTATACTTCTGTTTTATTGCGAAGAACCCTTGCAGCATGAGTCGGCGATAAATTGAAGCTCGTTTTGTATTTAGGACGTGCT
Source organism: Dermacentor andersoni (assembly GCF_023375885.2). Taxonomy (NCBI): domain Eukaryota; kingdom Metazoa; phylum Arthropoda; class Arachnida; order Ixodida; family Ixodidae; genus Dermacentor; species Dermacentor andersoni. Next base: position 14,865,721 of record NW_027314752.1, read on the forward strand.
TCGTTCAGCCTTGGTGTTTTAGTCTAAGCGCACCTCTCCCTACAATCCACTTCTAGCTGAAGAAATTTCAGCAAGCGCTCTAACTCCTGTTCCGGTGAGTCCTCACTATTGCTTAAACCTACGGATGGCATTGTGAACTCGGTGCTCTCGCTCTTGTAATATTCTACTACCATATCTTGAGGAATAGCTTTCAGAAGTATTTCACCTAGCATCGAAGCGTAAGATGAAGCGCTCACCCCAACGTTTTCGAGTACTCGTCTGTTGAGTTGAATGTCATTAGCATCTTCCGCAAGACGGTAACGTTGCTCGAAGATGTCATCGATCCGAGCATTCGTAGGTTTTCCATGAACTTCTGCTCGATCAACTTCCGGTTGCCGTAGAGCTGCTTGAATATTCCAGTGCATCGCTGTAGCTTGATTCCGTCCCTTGGATTCCGGTGACCACTTGAGCAGCAGCTCCATCAAGTAGCGAAATAAGGTAATGGGAGCAATCCTTGTTGGACAGCCGCGGCGTCTCGTGAGCGGAATGAATAAACATATCCCAAAACGGCTGCCAAGGGGTATCGTTCCGTCGAAACGTACAACTTCTAACCTCGGTAACCTAGCGCCAAACTCACGATGTGAACATGTCATGTTTCTCAAGGAAGCAAACACTTGGTTCACGTGAGATGCTCTCGGTGGCTGAGTTGTCGGAGGCGAGAAGTAAACCTTGAGCATGTCGATATTGTGATTGAGCAAGGCCAAAGCGCTCGTAGCAGCGTCTTTATGTTTCATGACGGAATCATAATCTGCTGCGGTTTGCTCGTCGGTCATGAGTGTTTCCAACTCGGCGCTGAGTGCGGATAACTCCGACTTCGTCACCTTTAAACGGCGATGCAGGGCACGAAGGGCAGAAAGGTCGAACTGTCCGGATTGAGTGATCCCGTTCACCTTAGTAATGATCCTCGTGCTTACCATTCGGCAAGAAGTCCACTTGTTCTTGATGCGCTCCATGACGGTCGGGCTGCAGAGGTCTCTCTCAGACGAAGACGCAAGTTGGAAAGGCGCTCGCTCGCTTCCCGGGTTTCGGCACCAAATATCACGTGGGAAAAGGCACTTCTGCCAGGTTTATTGTCGCAGACCGTTAAGCCGTCCTAACATGGTGTACTGAAGGCGACAAGCCTAACATCACCATTGTCCCCAATCGCGAGCCCATCCTATTTTTCCTCTTCTTCGATGCGACGCGCGAGCACAATTTCCAACACACGCAACAACTTCCGCATATTTCCGGCAGTCACGCTGTTCGCGCTGAAGTTGCGAAAAAAAAAAAGCTCGGTGAACGCATCCAATTCCCTGGAGAATCCTACATCGCACGCAGTGAAGATTTGCTTGCATTGTGCAAGCGTATGAACGCCAACAAGTGCCAGATTGACTGAATACGCCACATAATGGAAGGCATGAATACTGTTGCCTTCAACGCCCTTGCTGCACAAAATCCTGCTGCCATCCAACTTACGCTTACCTCCCAACGACTGCTGCAAATTCAGTCCTTTCGGCTATGCATCGATACCTCGAACATTATTCTCCCATTTGTGGTGCAGGTTCTTCTGTTCAAAGGTTCTGGTGGTTCTCTGAGGCGGAGTCTCCGAGAACCCAATTCAGGACAAAGCCGTTTGTTTCAAATACACACACACAAGATTTTACTGAAACTAGAAAGAGGATGAAGTATAAAATGAGCACCCAAAGGTATATCACGGCAAGAAACACACTTAGGGCTAGGATGGCCTTAACCATACGCGAGTCCGGGCTGACCACGACTGCAAGGGCGCATAATAGTCTCGACGTGGAGAATAGGTGGCAAGATGATGGGAGAAGTTGCGCCGGTCTCACTAAAGGTCTGTGTGTTTGACCGTTGACTGGGTGACCAAAGCTTGAAGAAGAAAGGCAAGCGGCTTAGCGGCAAGAGCACATCGCGACGGTGTTCTCACCAGGCCGCTGGGCGTAGAAATCGGGCTCGTAGCCCGACTGCTCTCGTCCTGCCCACGGACGCAGAAGCGCGCCGGGCTTCGGCAGCAGGCGGCACAAGCGAGTAGAGTGGCGACGCACAGGAATGGGTTGGCGGGATGCTCCTGTCGGGTGAAGTTCTGTTGGCTCGGGTCCGGAACCCGACGGCCTTTCTTCAATTGCCGGTCTGGTGGCCGACCTTCTCCTGGCGTCGCTTCCTGGAACTCTCCCTGCGTCTCCCCCGCTTCTGCCAGCGCACCTCGCTTTTCTGCCGCTCTGGCCGATTCGTCGTTTGCTCACTGGCTGTTAGACGCTCCATGGTTTCTCCTGATTGGGTTTACTTTTTTCTTTAAGTGTCTTTTCTCGCTCTGCGCGTTCACGTGCGGGACGCTCTTCGGCGTTGGGAGCTTCAATCCAGCACGGAATTCGTCTCGGCGGTTGCACTACTTGTATGCTTCTTGTCCTCTCCAACCACCGCACTGTGTCGTGCATTACAGAGACCACACCATTGGCCATAGTCTTGCGCATGCTGATCCGCGACATCGTGCGTGAAAGTTTTTACCAACGGTGCTCTTCTTGCTTTCTGGAAAATACAGTTCCTTCTTAACCAAACGGCTAGCGCGACATCATTAGGCTATAAATGAGGTCCTCTTCGCGTATACCATGGTCTGATGGCCCTTTCATTTGTCATGTACACACGTGTGCCAAAGTTTCTATGCTCTGTCCAGCCATTACTGACTCTCTGCCTACATTAAGAGACCACGCTCCAGTGGCTTCGTTGTCACCACCAGGGCGTGTTCAGCGTCACTACTTCGCTCCGCGCCCTGCCACACCCATTTGGATTTACTGAGGCTACGGTGGCGACACCTGCCGATTTTGTCACAGGTGTTGACGCGATGAGCAAGGCGGCTGTTCTTCTGAGGAGCATGTGGGCACGCGTCCAGCAATGGGCTACCAGCGCACGTCCGACTGCCTCTTTCTATCACCTGTCACTTTCTCCTCCCTACCCTACTGATATGCCTGTGAATTCTCGTGGATCTCGGGGCAGGTTACCTTATACACGTCGTCGGTCAATGTCGCCTATCCGGCCCGCTTCCTGTGTCAGAAACGCCCACTCAGAAAACTATCCGATGCAGTTGTAGGAGGAGAAACGACATCCACTAAATAGCCTGCAATTCCTCCAGAGAAAGCGTCGAACTTGTGAGCAGTAGTTGTAAAAGGTGTAGGCATCGGCGCTCTCGTTGACACAGGCACTGCCATTTCGATTATTCGTGGCACCTATTGTTCTGGCCTGCGAGAAGTGATCACGCCTTACTCCGGCTCTCGCCTTCACGGAGCGACCAATGGTATACTTTGTCCAATCGCGAAGTCTACTGTTCGTGCCTGCCTAGATGGAAGTTGTCATCATATTGTTATTTCGGTATTTTGTGAGTGCATACACCAACTAATCTTGTGGTGGGACTTCTGCGTCCACTTCTGTATCTTGTCATTAGAGCCTCATACATCTTGATGGCATTGACTATTCTCTCCTCTACCATGAAGAATATGTTCGTCTTATCTACTCCTCCGATTACACTCTTTGGCCAGCTAGAGAAGAGTTTATAAGTGTCAACTCCAGCAACATTGTGGATGGCGATATACTTATTTTACCATATGGCCATACCCTCTGTCAAGGGATTCGGAACACCCTTGGCCTTATTCTCTCCTATGAGGGGGCTACCTTGCTGACTGCCTTAAACAAAATACCAACCCCATTTGTTGGCCCATGTATAAACTGCCACTTGCATTTTTGACACTCATCCCGTTGCAATTCTCGCCCTTTCGACAGTGCCACCAGAGTCAAGGTCAGCGCCAAGTATGCCTTTTCCATACCATTTTCGACAACTGTAAGCCTTGACCTGACGCCTGCCCAGAGTCAAGATCTCATCATCCCATCGAGCAAACACCGTTCCTTGTTCGACGTCAATTCGCCCGTCCACAGCATGACTATCGCCGCAACTCACCGCGTACAGACTGAGAGCTCCCGCAATATTCTTGGCACCCACATCGCGTGTCTCTTACAGAGCGGACAATCATGGACGAAAACGTATTAAACATGTTTCTATGAAATATCGTAAGTCTTTACTCGAGTCCATGTTCTACCCCATATCTTCCGTTGGATATAAAAGAGGATTAAGCACACTTTTACTTCGATTACCACGCGCAGACCGGAACAACTCGCAAGGATTTTTACCCCCTGCCATGGATTGACGATGTACGAAATTCAGTACACAGCGCCGTATATTTTTTAAGCCTTGAGCTTAGATCAGGCTTGAAATTGATGGTCGAATTCGACAAAGAAAAACACGGCGTGTGCAATCCCAGATGGGCTACACGAGTTATTCTGATGCCTTTTGTAGTGTACAATGTGCCTGCCATCTTCGTATGCTTCATAGATAACGTATTGCATGGGTTTCATAAGGCAAACCTGCCTATGCTATATCGACGGCATTGTATTATTTTCAACAACGTTCTCACAGCATTTGCAACGCCTTCATGTAGTCCTTGTCTGCCTTAAAAGACTGACCTACACCAAAGAGGTTATTGGACAGGACACTGAGGAGCTTGCCGCCGTCCTCCAATTCCGCAGTCCGTTGTGTCAAAAGTACCTGCGCAGTTTTTTCTGACTTTATTCTTGGTTCCTGTACTCTATAGGTAACTTTGCTACGCCTGTTCCCGGCTCGATCACCTCCTCTAAGATGCCGCTCCCTTCCTTTGGTCCGACCAATGTGAATGTGTTTTCCTGGCTCTGAAACATGCCTTGATGTCTGGACTGGTCGATTTGAATGCGCCCACGGTCCTTCACACTGACTCTAGCAGTCAAGACAATGGGGCTGTTCTCCAATGTGACAATATCTTACGCGAACGAGCATGTGCGTAAGCTATTCGTACATTAACTGCTGCAGGTAATTGCACCATAACTAAACAGGAGCGCCTTTCTATTGGGCAGTGCATAAATTTTGCCCATATCATCACCGCTGCCATTTTATCGTCATTGCCGACCATAACGTACTGCGCTGGTTTTCATCGCTAAACAAATGAGGTCGCATTGGTCACTGGGTGTTTCGCTTACAGGAGTTCTATTTCGATGTCACCTACAGGGTTGAAAAGAAGCATCCAGACGCCTATATTCTGTTTTCCTACCTTATGCCGAACCATGAAGACTCATCATCGCTTCTTCATTTTAGCGTAGATCCCGTGTCCTCTTTACACCAATCTTTACCCGTCGGAACGCTCAATTGGCTAAAACCCGACAGCCCATATGTTTTTCTGTACCATAAACGTGTACACTTATATGGAAGAACTATTCTTCAATGCATGGAAGATTCTTCAGCTCTGAACAGCCGACTTCGTCGACAACTTATTCACTTCAAGCTGCCAAGTGTGGCTACATTGCTCGCGTCGATGGTAACAAATGGGTCCCCACCATACCACGTTCTCTGCAACGTGAAGTGCTAGAAGACTTTCACGATCATCCGACGGCCTGTCACCTAGGCTACCACGAGGCTTACTACAGCATACGAAGTCACTGCTCCTGGCCAGGCCTCTCTTCAGCAACTACGAAGTACGTCGGATCTTGAGTTCATTGTGAGAACCGCAAACAAAAGACAACAGCTCATTCTGGATTTTGCAACCTCTTTCTTGTCTTGCTTCGCTTTTCGAAGCCGTTGAAATACACTTGTGCAGCCCTCTTCCCATGACTTGAAATGACAATTGTTGGATTCTGACGGCCGTCGACCATCTAACACGCTACGCGGAGGCAGTCTCTGTACAATCGGGAACGGCCGGTGAAGCTGCCGATTGCTTTCTATGCTACGTTTTGTTACGCCGTGGATGTCCTAGCGTTCTCTTCAGCGATCGCCGGCAAAGTGTTCCTCTCTACTTTTTTGACTGAATTTCTCTGCGTGCGTCTTAAACACGATTGCCAAGACGACTTCTACTTAACGTCCACCGACTAATTTCTTCTTAGAGCATTTTTATCTTAAACTCTCAGGCATGAGTGCAATATACATCTGCGCTGAACACATGGACTGCGATGCAGTTCTGTCGTTAGTGACATTCGATTAAACCACGGCTACACAATGTAATGCCCACTGCTCTCCTTTTTTTTCAACTACAGCCAATCACCAAGTTTCGTTCTGGATTTATCGTTCATTTTACTCCGGTGCACACAGCTCGTCCTTTCTCAGGACAACTTTCTTATCGTTTCGCGGATGGCCACCACTTTGCCCGCGTCAACACCGGGATCTCCCAGGATAATCTGAAGTCTCGCTACCATTCGACTCACCAGGCTGAAACTTTTCCTCCTGGCGACGATGTTTTTACTTTGGACTCATGTGCACGTTGCCGTCTTATGCGAAAGATTCCTCGCTTGACTTATTGGCCCCTACATGGTTACTGAGCAGTCTTACACTCTTAATTACCCTACGTCGCTCCTCAGAATGCCGTCCAATGACCGTAGGCGTGGCACAAAAATAATGTGTTTGTTGCTTTGAACCACATACTCGGCGCGCATCACATAATACTCTCGTACAGCCTGGCGGCCGCTTTCACATCGAGATGTAATCAGTCTGAGCGCAACACATGCCTTACTATCATTTTCAGCGCCTTTAAATATCATTAGCCGTTGCACTTCTTCCTTATCGGTATATATATAATCATCAGCTGCACAGCTTAATCTTCGTGGTGGCAGCACGAGCTCGGCTGAAAGAAAGCGGTTCGTTATACCGTGTTACAGCGAACACTTTCAGAATTTTTCAAAAGTAGGCTCATTAAGAAAAAAAAAACTCTACAGAAGAAAACTGCTAGCTGCTGAGGACGTCAGTAAATGTTAGGAACGTGGGAATTATTTAGCTGGACAAATATTATTTATTAATAAATTGCTTAATAAGGCAAGTTTCATAGATCATCTCAATGGCGAACGTAAAACCCTAGGAAAGTCGATGTCATATCAATTTTTAAAGAATAAAGGGAAAATCAGACATCCACCCGTTCGTAGCAATTGCTGCATAGGAAACCCTTTATTCATTACTTCTCTTCTCCTTGCGGGTTTCCGCAGAACTACTACGTAATTTTTTAAAGGAAAGAAAATGTCGTTCTCTTGAGCCCTGAAACGCAAGAAAACCTGTTTTTATTTTCGCTCCAAAGCGAAACTCAACACATGTGGAGTGGCGGAAGTCTTGAACAAATGCAACGCCCGCTGGTGACGGTGTTGCAATGACTGAGGCGGCCAAATGTAAATCTACGTGCTATTTTTCCTAGCTGGAAAGCCCCTAGACGCTGAGCATATGCACCATCCGGCGTTATCTTTTGCTTAGTCCCTGGGTCGAAGGTAGAGCCAAGTCATCGCCAATTATCCAATGGTCTCGTGCCCAGTAAAATGACGAACTACACGTGGAACAGAAACGGCTTTATGGCCAGCGCCGGCCTCGGAATCTCCGCCGCTTCGGTGGCAGAGGTAATTGGCGCAATCCATTAGGATGGCGGGAAAGCGAATCCGCATCCCTTGCACGGCCTCCTCACAACTCTTCTCCCCTTTCCCGCCATCACAACTCCCTATTTTCGACTGTCTTCGCGCGCACCCGCCGGCCACCCCGGTGCCAGCTTTGCCCGCAGCCTGAAGCTTCATGTTTCGTTATCTGCGGTTATTCTCAAAACAAGCCCTACAATGTTGTTCACGGTGCCTAAAGACAACAGATGAGCACGAACATCCAAAGGCATCAGAAGACGCATGTAAGTACAGGAACATGGCCCGAAACCACCATGTTTATTCAGTGGCTATGGTGTTGCGCCGCTGAACACGAGATAGCGGGATCGAATTCCGGCCGTGAAGGCCGCATTTCGATGGGGGCGAAATGCGAAAACACCCGTGTACATAGATTTAGATGCAGGTTAAAGAACTCTAGGTGGTCGAACTTATCTGGAGTCCTCCACTTCGGCGTGTCCCATAAACAGAAAGTGGTTGTGGCATGTTATACTCCCTTAAAAAAACAAAAAACACATGCACCTGTGCATGTTTGTGTTCTATGAGACTCAGGACGTCATTGCGCCATGACTGTGCTACACTTTGCTCTTCATCCAACTTCTACAATTACTCCCGTCATGTACTACTTGTGGCCACGTCGTCCCTGCAAACTTCTTAATTTCATCCGCCCACCTGAATTTCTACCGACCCCTGCTACGCTTCCCTTTCCTTGGAATCCAGTCCGCAACCCTTTATGACCATCGGTTACCTTCCCTCCTCTTTACATGTCCTGCCCATGCGCATTTTGTTTTCTCGATTTCAACTAAGATGTCCTTAACTCGCGTTTGTTCCCTCGCTTAATTTGCTCTTTTCTTATCCCTTAACGTTACACCCATCATTCTTCTTTCCATAGCTCATTGCATTGTCCTGAATTTACGTAGAACCCTATTCGTAAGCCTCCAGGTTTCTGCCCCGTACGTAAGTATTGGTAAGACACAGCTGTTTAACACTTTTCTCTTCAGGGATAATGGCAACCTGCTGTTCATGATCCGAGAATGTCGGCCAAACGCACCCCAGCCCATTCTTATTCTTCGGATTATTTCAGTCTCATGATCCGGTTCCGCGGTCACTACCTGCCCTAAGCAGATGTATTCCCTTACCACTTTCAGTGCCTCGCTACTTATCGTAAATTGCTGTTCTCTTCCTAGACTGTCAAACATTACTTTAGTTTACTGCAGATTAATTTTTAGACCCACCCTTCTGTTTTGCTTCTCCAGGTCAGTGAGCATGCATTGCAATTGGTCCCCTGAGTTACTAAGCAAGGCAATGTCACCAGTGAATCGCAAGTTACTAAGGTATTCTCCACTAACTCTTATCCCCACTTCTTCCCAATCCAGATTTCTGAATGCCTCCTGTACACACGCTGTGAATAGCATTGGAGAAATCGTATCTCCCTGTCTGACGCCTTTATTTATTGGGATTTTGTTGCTTTTTTTATGGAGGACTACGGTGTCAGTGGAGCCGCTACAGATATCTTCCAGCATTCTTACATGCGGCTCGTCTACAGCCTGATTCCGTAATGCTTCCATGATTGCTGAGGTTTCGACTGAATCAAACGCTTTCTCGTAATCAATGAAAGCTATATATAAGGGTTCCTATTTCGCACATTTCTCCATTGCCTGATTGATAGTGTGTATATGGTCTATTGTTGAGTAGCCCTTACGGAATCCTGCCTGGTGCTTTCGCTGACAGAAGTCTAAGGTGTCCCTGATTGTATTTGCGGTTACCTTAGTAAATACTTTCTAGGCAACGGACAGTAAGCTGATCGGTCTATAATTTTTCAAGTCTTTGGCATTCCCTTCCTTATGAATTAGGATTATGTTAGCGTTCTTCCAAGATTCCGGTATGCTCGAGGTCATGAGGCATTGCGTATACAGGGTGGCCAGTTTTTCTAGAACAAAGTCTGCTGTTACCTGATCCTCCCCAGCGGCCTTCCCCCTTTGCATAGCTCCCAAGGCTTTCTTTAGTCCTTCCGGCGTTACTTTTGGGATTTCAAATTCCTCTAAACTATTCTCTCTACCATTATCGTCGTGGCTGCCACTGGTACTGTATAAGTCTTTATAGAACACCTCAGCCACCTCAACTATCTCATCCATATCAGTAATGATATTGCCGGCTTTGTGTCTTAACGCATACCTCTGATTCTTGCCAATTCCTAGTTCATTCTTCACATCTTTTAGGATTCCTCCGTTCCTGAGAGCACGTTCAATTCTATCCATATTATAATTCTTTATGTCAGCTGTCTTACGCTTGCTGATTAACTTCGAAAGTTTTGCCCATTCTATTCTAGCTTTAGTGTTAGAGGCTTTCATACGTTGGCGTTTCTTGATCAGATCTTTCATCTCTTGTGATAGCTTACTGGTATCTTGCCTAACGGAATTACCGGCGACTTCTATTGCACACTCCTTAACGATGCCTATAAGATTGTCGTTCCCTGTTTCAACAATAATGTCCTCTTCGTGAGTTAAAGCGGAATACCTGTTCTGTAGCTTGATCCGTAATTCCTCTTTTTTCCCTCTTACAGCTAACTCATTGGTCGCTTTCTTATGTACGAGTTTCTTCCGTTCCCTCCTTAAGTCTGGGCTAATTCGAGTTCTTGCCATCCTATGGTCACTGCAGCGCACCTTGCTGAGCACGCCCACATCTTGTATGATGCCAGGGTTAGCGCAGAGTATAATGTCTACTACATTTCTAGTCTCGTCATTCGGGCTCCTCCACCTCCACTTTCGGCTATTCCGCTTGCGGGAGAAGGCAGCCATTATCCGAATAATATTCTGTTCTGCAAAGTCTACTAATAACTCTCCCCTGCTATTCCTAGTGCCTATGCCTTATTCGCCCACTGACTTGTCTGCAGCCTGCTTATTGCCTACCTTGGCATTGAAGTCGCCAATCAGTATAGTGTATTGTTGGTTCGTAGCAGTAGACAAAGCTGACAAATAGATGTTCCTCCTTATTGTCACCTGGCCTATTACCTGTGTTTTTCTGTGCTAAGTATCATTCTGCAACTTCAGCAACTAGCCCAGCTTTACATTCCGCCATCAGTGATCTTGTGTGTCACCGTGCAACAAACGTATTAACAGCAGAGGAATTACAGATCGTGTTTATGTATTATCACACTAATAGCCGATGAGAAAGCCACGCGGGCAACCTCTTTTTGTAGGCAGGATACGCTTCTTTTTTTTCTGGAAAGTATGATCATTGCAATTGTACATATCCAGATTTTCGAAGTGCGTGTTTAGAGAGCGAGAGAGAGAGCTCTATATTGGATAAACAGAGAATTTTCCCGGCGCGTATATAACCGCTGGCATGCTACTCTGTGTAGGGATGGGGAATGGGATTAAAATATTCCAGAAGAGAGTGAGAGAAAGAGGAGAAAAATAAATATGAAATGTCCGAGTGGGCCTGATACTAATATTTACAGGTGACATGGCGGGTAAATTTAGGCTTTTGTTATGAAGGGTGCAAATTTTAAAGCTTTCCGATTAGATCAATTTCTGATAGGTATTTGAAAAATAAATGCAAAACTCGTCGCTGTTTTGAAAGGCCGGGCATTGGACCTAAGATGCTCGGTAACGTTAACGGTTCGTGGCAAATCATGTCCATTTGTTGCTAAAAAAATTGTCTCTCATCGCGGTACGCGGGTAATTCTATTAATATGTGCTTAATTGTATCTGGGTTGCGACAGTTATTACAGTATGGGTTAGCGGTAAGCCCTATGTGATACAGATAATTGTTCGTGTATGCCAAGTTCAGTCGAAGACGATGGTACAACGTCTCTAAGTGTCGAGGAAGCGGTCGTGGAATTTTCGGTCTCATTTCTGGGTCAATGTAACGCAGGAAGTTATCTTGGTGAAGTGGCAGATTCCAGATGCGGTCTTTTTTTATAGGCATATTTTTTTGCCATATTTGAAGCGTCGGCTTTTGTAAAAAAATGTTCTTTTGAACTTGCGGTATTGGAGTCCATTTCTGGCAGCTTCATCCGCTCTTTCATTTCCCGAAACGCCGGCATGGCCAGGTATCCACTGGAACTTTATGCAATGCCCAACAATCTTAGCCCTGTGGTGAAGATAAGCAATGTGAAATGCTGCAGGTTGATTATTGCAACGCTTGTTCCTGTTCCACATACTTTGTAGGGCTGCTTTTGAATAAGTGAAAATCACCCATGTCTTCGGCGGCTGCTGTCGAAGGACATACACAAGGGCCTATTTATTGCCATATAGCTGCGCTGAAGTAGATGATGTCGCTCGCTCAAGACGATACGAGAACCGTAGCCCTGTAGAGGGAACAAAAAGTCCGCATGATGAACGATCTGGAGTTGTAGAGCCATCTGTGAAAATGTGCGTTGCGGCTGCGTATTCTTTGTGCATATATTCCAAAGTTGTCTGATAAGTCGCTGCTTGAGGCATTTTCTTTTTCGCACTTATTCCAGGTATATAAGGCACGATTTCCAGTGGGGACAGTGGCCATGGTGATATGTTTCGTGGCATAATTTGTGACGCCTGAGCAGGAATCGAAATAGATATGCTTCCGATGGCCTGCCCAACGCTAGATGTAGCACGGGTTCTAGAAATATCCTTTAAAAAGTGAGTCTTCGTATGAATGACGTGGCGGAGGGGAATCCGAAGTGTCTCCTGCGACGATAGCACTTCGAGAGGCAGGCATCCAGCTTCTGCTACAGTTCCTGAGTGGGACGACCCCTTCGGAAGGCCAAGACATACGCGAAGGCAGTTGTTTCGTGCTGCCTCAAGTTTTCTCTTGCTTGTGGGAGACAAGTTCTGCAGGATCGGGAGTTAATAACATAGTGTTCCATCGATGTAGGCCTTATGGAGGAGTACCATTGATCGACAGTTGCTGCCCCACTGTTATCCGGCTAAAAATCAGAATACGTGCGACGCCGAAGAAATCTTCTCACTCAGTTTTTTTACTTGGGGCGACCATGTGAGGTTCCTATCGATCGTCACTCCAAGAAACCTTTGCGTCTTGACGTATGGAAGGGCACGCCCACCTAACACTAGTGTGTATTTTTCCATACACCTCCGCGTGAAAGCCATGGCAACGCTTTTGTCGGGGGACAATTTCAGACCCCTTGGATTTAGGTAGGCCAATATATTTGCTAGCGCTCTCTGGAGACGTTGTTAGGTGGTACTGCGGGAACGCGCTGCACTCCAAATGCAGATGTCCTCCGCGCACAGTGTGATTCTGACGCCGCGGGGCAGGTTTCTTCTCAGATGGATGAGGACTAAATCATATAATACCGGGCTTAACACTGCACCTTTTCGCACTCCCTTCTCGACGGCATAAAGCGCCGTGGGGCCATCCGGGGTACACATGAAAAGTTGGCATCCTTGAAGATAGTCTTCAATCCATGCGTAAAGCCGTCATCCAAGACCAAGGGTTTCCAAAGCGTCAAGTATTGCTTTGTGAAAGACCGAATCATATGCTGCCTTAATGTCTAAAAATAATGCAGTAGGCATGTTTCCAGAGACCAATTCCTCTTCAATTGATGAGACCAAGGCAATGACGTTATCAATTGCGGACCTATTTTGCCGCAAGCCATTCATTTCCCCCGGGTAAACTTTTGTAGTTTCCAGGAACCAGTTAAGTCGTTTGTAGATTATTTTTTCGAATAGCTTCCCTACGCAGCTAAGCAGAGATATGAGTCTGAAGGAGGCGTAGTTTGTTGGCTGCTTTCCTGGCTTCAATATAGGAATAACTTTCGCAAGCTTCCATTCCGTAGGAACCTCCCCAGTTATCCATGAGGCGTTGTAGTACTCCAGAAGGCGTAGGCGAGATGTGTGGCATAGATTTGCGAGCGCTTCATAACTTACACCGTCATGGCCAGGTGATGAACGCTTGTTTACGTCGCTGATTGCTAGCGTGAGCTCTTCGATGGTGAATGTCAGGAAAGGTAGCTTCTAAGTCAGGAAAGGTAGCTTGAGGTGGACTTGGCTGATGACTTTCAATTTGCCGGAAAGGTTGTGCCCCGTTGGAAAGCAGCCTGCAGTACTGCTCCGCCACCTCTTTCAGGGGTGCGCGCTCTTGTAATAAGAGGGCGATAAAGGGATAAAGTTGTTGCGGCTCTTTGCAAATGCTTCTGACGACTGGCCATACTTTGCTCAGCGGTTGTCATATGTCCAGTGTCCCACAAAAGTCCCGCCACCTTTTTCGGTGCAGTTTGGTGAGGTAACGTCGTATATGTCTTTGTGCCCGTCGACAAGTTCTGAGGTCTTCGATATTCTTAGTACGTAGAGCCTTCCTTTCGGCATGCCTTCGAATGGCACATAACCTTTCAAATTCCTCGTCGTTAGTTGGTACATTACAATGCTTAGTGGCAGAGCGGGTACTTTGTTTGAGGCAATGAGCTATTGTCGGTATTAATTCTGTATTCGTAGTCGAGGCTGCGATACCTTTGTCTACGGCTGCTGTGTAAGCTTCCCAGTCTATCGACTTCAGTTTCACTCTTCTGGGCGACGTCCGAAAATGAATGGCAGAGATTAGGATTGGGAAGTGATCGCTACCTCGAGTCTCGAAATCTCTACACCATCCGAACATAGGGGCCACTTGACATAATACGAATGTTACGCCAATGCAGCTAACAGTCTTGGGATTTTTCAGGCATGTTATGCTGCCATCGTTTAAGGGCTGTATATTGTATTTTGCAAGAAGCTTCGCCAGCTTAGCACTCCGAGCACATGTATGTGAACTGCCCCAGATTTCGTGATGTGCGTTGAAATCGCCACAAATAATATGTGGAGACTGAGTGTTTGTCAACAAGTTGTCTAATCTTGTCACGTCGAAAGGTGATCCTGGTTCCAAGTAGACGCCGATCAGGGTAAACACTTTGGATGCAATCACTGTGGTTGCGCAAACATATTCGTTCTTGTCATGTGGTGCTACGCCATTCGCAGAGGCAGGTATGTCATTGCGAAATCCAACGAGCAGTCAGCTAATTCTATTTTGTCGCCTTGAATGAAGAAAATAATAACCCTTTATCCTAAACTGCTCGCCGACGCGTGACTCGGAAATGACCATAAAGGGGAATCGGTACACTTGCGCAAGATGCTTAAAGTCTGCTAACTTCGAGCGCAAGCCGCGAGCGTTCCACTGGAATATAGTACATGTGCAGAAGTGTTTGTTGGTGGACACCACTTGCGAGACGATTGTTGGTGAAGCCATCGCTGCTACTGCGAAGAATCACGGCTTTGCGCCGTGAAAGAAGACGACACCAGAGGTTCTAAAGCCAGGACGGCCTCTACCTCAGGGATGCTCTTAAACGATGGGCTGGCACGGAGAATAGACTTGATTGTGGCGAACATCATGGGAATCAGTGTACTTGATATTTCATTTTCAGTGGTACCACTGAACAGCTTTTCTTGGTTCTTCCTGTTCTTCTGCTGCGACCTTGAGGACACTTGTTCCTGTCGTGGGCTTGAGGTTATATCACTTGAGGGCTTTGATGGTGTGATGACCCTAATATGGGGCAAAGCTTCGTGTACTCAATGGTTAGGTTGGTTCTCTTAGGCGGAGCCTCCGAGAACCCAATTGAAGACAAAGCCGTTGGTTTGAACACACACACAAAGGCTTTTAATCAAACTAAAAAATGGCTGTGGCTTAGCTAAGGTTAAGCCCAGAATGCGAAGCATATTGCCTTTATTTTAGTTGTTGAACCACTGTTTAGCCTGGTGAACTGCTGTTGCTTGGCTATATTTGGTTCGAGGCGAAGAAACAACTCATGCAGGCGAGCGCATGAGCTGAGACCCGGCTATGTAGCTACGCGGCTGCAAGCGAGCGCACGAGTTGAGCCTCCGCTTTTGCAGCTGTTATGACGTCATATGGTAGCTACGCGGCCGCGCGCGGCACAGCAAGGAAGAGCGTGGTTGTGCGGCTAGTATGCTTCGCATAAAAGAGGCATAAAGTAAATAGAAGGAAATAGAAAGCATGCCTAAAATAAACACTCAAGCAGACATTGCGGCAAGGAACACACATAGGACTTGCACGAGGTTAACGAGTGCGCGAGTCTGGGCTTGCCACAAGGGTAGGGACGCGTAACAGTCTCGACGTTGGGACACGGCGACAAGCTGGCGAGAGGAGTGGCGTCAGTCTCACCATAGGTCGCGGCGTAAGCTGACCAACCGGGCGACCGGAGCGCGCCAGCTCTGGCTAGGCGAGGTAAAGCGGGCGGCTTGGTGGCAGGAGCAGACGGCGTCGGCGTTCTGGCCGGGCAGCTGGCGTAGAACTCGGGCCCGAAGCCCGACTGTTCTCGTCTCGCCCACGGGCGCAGAAGCTCGAACGCCGGCCTCGGGCAGCAGGCGGCACGAAAGACGGCGATGGCGTTCTGGCCGGGCAGCTGGCGTAGAACTCGGGCCCGAAACCCGACTGTTCTCGTCTCGCCCACGGGCGCAGAAGCTCACCAGCCTTGAGCTGCTGGCGGCACGCTCAGGTAGACGGGCGACACACAGGAACAGGTTGGCAGGAGGCCCCGGTCGGGTGAAGTCCTCGTGGCTCGGGTCCGGAACCCCACGGCCCGTCTTCAACGCCCGCTCCGGTGGTTGACCTCCTCCTGCCGTCGCTTGCTGGAACTCTCCTGGCGTCTCCTGGCATCGCCTCTGCGTCTCCTGCCAGCGCACCACACTTTTTCTTCTGGTTTGGCCGATTTGGCATTCTCGGATTGGCTGCCTGACGCCCCGTGGTTCTGCCTAATTGGTTTGCTTTTCTTCTTTTAGTTGTTTTTCTTGCGCCGCGCGTTCACGTGCCGCACGCTCTTCGGCGTTGTCGTCTTTCTCATTCCAGCACGGAATTTGCCTTGGCGCGCGCACTCCTTGTCGTCTGCTGCTGACCGACCCGATCACCGCACCATGTCGCGCACCACACATCACAGATGGACCCTTTGCAGTTGAAGGCCTTTGCTGGTTTTCTTTCACGACTGAGGCGAAGGACTTTTTCAAAGCTGTGTCGCTGCGCTGTACTGTGTCGTGTTGCTTTTGGTTTGTCGATGGATATATCACATCCGAATCCGGTGGTGGTTCTCGTCGTTTCCGCACTTTTCTTTGGATTTGCTCCATCGTGCTCAGCTCCACAGTTTGCACACCGACGCTGGGAACGTGACGTACACTCTATGCGTATGTGGACCAGCGCATATCTTGCAGCGGATGGCGCCTTTACAATATTTCGCTATATGTCCATGTCATTGACATCTGAAACATTGTGTAGCCGACCCCATGTATTCCGTCACGGGATAACTGCAGAATCCAAGCGACACTCGGTTTGGTAAAGGGGCTTCCTTAGAGAATTCCAGGATGACCGAACGTCTTCGGGTTTCCGTTACTACGCCATCTTCGTTAGGAAGGTACAAAACTAGCCTTTTAGCAGATATGACTCCTTGTTCGCTCAAATACTCCTTGAGGTCGTCATCCGAGTACTCAACAGGAACGTCCTTTATCCTCCCGTACGTGGCAGAATAGGAGTATGGAACTCGAGCTTCTACAGGAATACCCGATAGATGTGTCACTATGAGAAGACGATTGACTGCAGGAAGACACTGTCACCATGAGGCTGCCATCCTTATTGAGACGGTGGCTGAGTATCTTTTCTTGGGCTGTTGTCCCGACCGCAGAAGCCAGAAGATTTGGGTTTGCTTTCCATAAGCTGCTGTCAGGCTGCGTTGGCTTGAATATCACAGGAACACCTGCGGCTCTTTTCTTTTTGTAAGGCACAACAGTAAAGGCTGCCTGGTCCATCTCTTCGTTGCCTCCTGTAGATTCCATTGTGTCGATCTCATCTTCACGTAGCCTTTTCCTTGCTTGCTCATCCTCCCTGTGGTCTACAGAAGCAACATGCTGACCTGATTGCTGATTGCTTGTGACGGATGCCATCAGAGCATCACGAAGGGCGGCCGACGGCGGAGGCTCGCCGCGCTGCTTCGGTCCGGGGCGCTTCGGGAGCCGCTTGCTGTGCTTCTCTCGCAGGGCGGTGGCCCCCAGACCGGCGTTCGGTGAGAGAGAGGCACAAAAAGTAAAAATGAGCTCTACACTTGCTGAAAAGACCTAAAATCACAGACGGGCGTTCGGAAGCGAGCCTATCACTCGTCGTCTTCTACGCAAAGGAGTGCGCAGTATACAAGGTATGGCTTAGTGCCTTATGTCACATGATTTTCCTGCTGACCATTGGGTTCGTGGGGAAAGAAAAATCTTGATGTCGGCTTATTTACCTAGTCTTTCATTTAATAGGCCTTTCCGCAAATGTTTTCTACCTGCTACTGCAAAAGCTGCTACCTTCTGCGCACCTTTTCCATCATAATCAAGTAGTGGCAAAGTGCAAAACAATGTGACCATATTTCTGTTTTTAGTAAAATGCTATTCTGTTCTCCCATGCCTTCCTCATTTGGTTTTGTAGTAATGAACACGTCACGCATTTCATGTACTTTTGTGCAGGTATATAAGTTCCCGCTTTTTTATGTGGGTGGCAATAAAGCAATCAGCATTTTATTGTATTGTTTAGCTACATTGCATGTCATTATTTTTTGCCATTACCAGAGAATTTTACCTTTCTGTAGTTGCCATGACGATGTCATATCCGTAGTCTAGTTTTGTGCAATATCTCAGTGGGTATAGCAGAAGCTCTTCTACACTTTCTTCTTTTGGACGTTATACAAAAATCTTTTTAAAATGTGCACATGAAACGGCCCCGAACATTCTAGAGTGTTTCTTTTTCTGTCATTTCACTGTTTGTGAGCTTTTGTGTTGTGTAGAAGTCATGTGCTTGTCTTGAAGTTTTCACATTTCTTCATTTTCTGAGGGTGTATCATACCAAGTTATACGAAAAACTTGCTTTTCGGAAATTGAAGTCAACAAAATGAGGCCAAAGATCTGTTGGAAGTGGTCTTTGTATATGCTCTGTCGCGTGCCGCCATACTCAATGTATGGACTAGACTGCGTGCGTGTGAACACATAAAGGATCCAAAGCAAACCGCACGTCACTTCAAAAACAATGCCAATGCCTGGCTTAGCGAGGGCGAGCGATCAAAGAAACAAGAAAACGTGCCGCAGACAGGCAAGAAGAAAGCGAAAATTAAGATGCGCGGGGCATGGGGAAGGGTAGAAAGATAGCGGAGCGGTTCGTCATAATAAAACCAAAAAAGGAAAACAGCGCTAGGGGGAGGAGTCGCCACGTGGGTGCTGTTCCTGTTGAGATGACAACGAAGACAATCGTGTGCACCGGTATTTTGCCAAAGTGTCGTCCTCCTACTAGGGCCGTAACTGATGGGCACCTTGGCGGGAAAGATACAGCGTCTGCATTAAAACAGCCAGTCGCAGCCACGAGGAGATTCACCCTTCGGACAGACGAACGCATTGTTGAACCCATTTTGTACCCACTGAAGGCGGAAGTCAGAACCTTGGCGCTTTTCTTTTCTTCTGTCGGTGCTGATGCTGATGGCCAGTCAGTGATGGGAGGGACGCTGTTATAAACGTAAGGTAGATGGCACAGTCCATCATATTCGAAAGTCAGTAGTGAAAACTGTGCCATGGGAAAACAGCTTAGGTTTCAGACAAGGGAAAGGTGCCCGGGAAATTGAAACGGCTTCGTGGGCGACAAATTGAAGGCGGAAGCTGGACCCACTGAAGGCGGAAGCTGGATCATCAGTGCTTTGTAATTTTCTGGCGGTGCCGTCGGTGACAATGCTGCTCGTCTGCCAGTGATTGGAGGGACGGTGTTATCCAAGTGAGGTAGATAGCACCCGCCATCATAATCGAAAGTTGATGTTGCAAAGTGCATGACTCGCGAAACCATTTAAGCTTTGGACGGGGGAGGTGTGTTGAGCAAGGTGACGAATGTAGAAACGAAACGGACTTGTGAGCGACGACCACGTTGGTGCTGCTATCCTGCGCCATGTTAAGGCGGAAGGAGGATCCTCTGTGCTTTTGTAATCTTCTGGTTGGAGTGTCGGTGATGGTGCTGCTGGCCA